>NC_092210.1:2535314-2707467 GCF_043381705.1 Parasteatoda tepidariorum
TTTTTTGCAAGTTTGGCAAGTGTTCAAACTTAACAACTTTTTTCACCATAGAAACAACTCATGATGAAAAGGTGGATTCAGTTCGCAAAAAACAAAGTATTGCAATTTGATCATATGTAACTAACTGTAGAGAGTTCACATTAGAACATATCAAATTTTCATGCCATTTGAATGATTTTTCGCAGTTCTATGAACATTTGAATTTAGAACTTTTTTTTGGAGATTTCAAAATTTTCGCAAACTTTTGACCGGTAGTGTATATATATATATATATGTTATTATTTGCAATAATTACTCTAGATTTCGTAAACGTAGTTTAAATGTTCATGAAAGTATGGGCATTTTATAAAAAATATTTTTTTCTCTTTTGTGTTCCAGTTCAAATCAATTGAGTAAAAGAAGTTCCAAAGGCAAAACATAATCGTAGCAGGCTTTAATCTGTTTCCTAATTTATACTCAAATCATATCCTCGTTTCTTAAAAACAATTTTTTTTTCTTCTTAAAAATTGGAAGAGGGATTTGCAAAATAATCAAATTGACAATGGCTCAAGGTAATGCCAATGACATTAAAAAGAAAATTAAGCGGGCTTTAATTTATAGTTTCTTTGTTTCTTAATTATCTACTTCGCAATAAATACTTATCTTCCGGAATTTTTTTATTTTTTAAATACTCTCCCTGTCTCCTAAACAATTTGCAAAGATTAAAGTTCTATCAATGTGTATCAAAGAGAATGGCTAAAAAGAATTCGAATGATAAATTAAACGCCATAACTAACAATTGTTTATTTAACTTTATTATAAGATAAACAACCTTTTCATTGATTCTTTAATTTATTAGGCTTTTCAACTTTTTTTCACGTTTAGATAGTTAGGATATAATTAATGTTTACTCGGTTCGTAAAAGGGTAGTAATGTAAATCATATTTGAAATGAGAGTTTGCAGTAAGAGCCATTTATCCCATAGTTCAATCAGGAGAAAAAGTAGTTTCATCGATAAAAAAAAATGTTTCCTTTCAAGGAAAATATATTTTTTAAAGAATTTTTACTTTTATCGCTGATATGAATTGCGATGAAATGTTCAAGATATCTTAATAGATTAAGATAGCTCTACAGATCCAGATCATTCTTACATCAATCAAGATATTACTTAATTCAATAAATCGATTTAATCAATCGATTAAAAATGATTGGATGTAAGAGCGAAATATATATTAAACTGATAAATACTAATATTAAAATTGATAGGATATAAGTGCCAATTAAATAAAACTAATAAGAACTAAGATTAAAACTTATTCATATAACTGCGAAATATATAAAATTTTATAAAATATTGATATAAGTGATTATTTTGATCATTTATAAGAGTTATGACAATTATATATCTAGATACATCTCATAAGACTGAACTTGATTTGTTATAAGGGCAAATTAAATAACAACTAATTGGATATCAGTACGGGATATAGTAAACTGAAAACTGTGCTTATATCCGATGAGTTTTATTCTTATTTATCAGTTTTCTTTGTTCCGTTCTTATATTTAATCAGTTAAATTTTCAAGAGATATTTTGATATCCATTATCCGTCATACCATGATAAAGATACCTCAAACATCGATAATTAACAAGACTTTTCTAATTTCCCGCTGATATCCAATCAGTTTTTATTTTAGTACTTATTAGTTTTATTTATTTTACACTCATATCCGATCAGTTTTAATCTTAATATTTATTAGTTTTATTTATTTTGCGCTAATACCTCCTCAGTTTTAATCTTAGTACTAATAAGATTTTTTTATTCCATGCTTATATCTAATCAGTTTTATTCTTATTTTATCAGTTTTATTTGCTTCGCTATTATATCCAATCAGTTAATTTTACAAAATATATTTTGATACATTACGATCATACCATAATCAAGATACCTCGAACATCGATAATTAATTAGACTTAATGCTCATATCGAATCAGTTTTAATCTTAATATTCATTAGTTTTATTCATTTTGCACTAATATCCACTCAGTTTTATTCTTAATACTACTCATCAGTTTTATTTATTTCACGCTTATATCCAATCAGTTTTAGTCTTAGATTTTTTTCAGTTTTATTTATTTCAAGCTTATATCTAATCAGCTTTAACTTTAATTTTTTTTTCAGTTGAATTTATTTCACACTTATATCCGATCAGTTTTAATCTTAGAATTTATCAAATTATTTATTTCACGCTTATAGCTAATCAGTTTTAATCATAGTTTCTTTTTTCAGTAGTATTTATTTCATGCTTATATCTAATCAGTTTTAATTTTATTATTTATCAGTTTTATTTATTTCTGGCTTATATCCAATCAGTTTTAATCTTATTATTTATCCGATTTATTTATTTCAGGCTTATATCCAATCAGTTTTAATCTTAGTATTTATCAGTTTTATTTATTTGACGCTTATATCTAACCAGTTTTAAATCTTATATTATTAAATACCGATATAAAAGGAAAACAAACATGATTAAAACAGTGACTAAGGAAAAAAAATTAACATTTTCCGTACACAAAAATTCTTCAAATTAAGGTAGTCGCGGCAGACATTAATCTGCTCCGCAATGAATGCCAGCAGTCTTCTTGAAGACTACTTCATTCTTTTCTTCCTAAACAATTTGCATTAAGGGAGATTTACAAAGTATCCAAATGGACGATAAGATGAACTGCCTAATAAAGGAATATTCACGGTAACGCGTAATGTCTACGCTCCAGCGTTAATTGCATTAAATGGGAAAGTCGAAGTAAATTGGAATTAATTTACGGGTCTCCAATTCAAAGGAAGCTCACCCTTGATCCACCTTCACAGAAATACTAATTTGTGGCTAAATTAAATGTGAGGTAAATCTCTTTTATCCCGACTCGTTTTTAGTGTCCTTAAGGGCGAAATTAAAATGACATCTCGGAAAACGCTTTCTAAGGATGATTAGTTTCAGAGATTTGCACGACCTGGTTTAAGTGTCTATTATTTATTCAAAAATCTCGCCTTGATTAAATATGTCTTCCAGTAAATTAAACTGTCATATGAGATTAATGACATCGATGTTTTTGCTTGCTTTTGAAGGGAAGTCAGAAGGAGAATTAATTTATTCATAAAAGTACATTTATATGTATTTTGCTGTACTTTGTATCGTATTAATAAGCTTATTTATCTTCTGCAATATCATCTTAAACTTTCAAATTTATTTTAATAGTTTGAGGGGGAATAGTTGAAAACTATCTGAATAAGTCATTCAAGGAAGAATTAAGTTAATAAGAAGAATAGTCATATATATTTTGTAGTAAATTTAATGAATAGCGGCATATTTTTTGGAGAATATTCCCTCTTCAACATCAAATTAAACTTTCAGATTTATTTTAATAACTGACGAAGACAATTTCAAAGCAGTGCAATTGTTTTGACGAGATGATGCGATATTTTTATATTATTTATAAAAAATAAAACATTAGATAAAAAAGTAATTAATTTTTGTTTTATGAGTTGTTAATAAAGTAAGAGCACGCTTATAAGCTAACCATAGTTAAATTTTTGAATCTAATTGTCTTGTTTTATCATTTCTATCTCTTGTCATATTTCCATTAAGTAAACTTTAAAGTATTTTTAGGTTTTTAAGAGACAGAACATATAAAACTTTATTTTAAATTTTAAATAAATTGTATTCCTTCAATATTTTGCAAATAATTCCGTTTTATGATTATAACGGAATAATGAACGAATATTATTGATTTTTGTCAAAGCAAAGCAAATATTTCACTTAACAATGCATATTGTTATTTTATGAGCACATAGCATTGTAATTATTCAAAATTTGTTTTAAAAATTAAAATTTTGCGAAATGAAGGGAAAATTAAGAATCTTTAAACTACAATAAGTTTTTATGAAACAGTTTGTAAATGATTTGTTTTTAGAATAATGACCGTAACGTTTAAGAATAATATATAATCACTTTTGAAAAAAGAGTTAAAAAAATCTTTTAAGGAAACTTTAATTCATCTACTTTTTACATGCGAAATAGTTTCATTCTTCGTTTTTCCTTTCTTCGAAGTCTGTAACGCTAAATAAAATAAAGTTTCATAGTGGATAGTACGAATAAGTACTCATGACTGTTAGGTTAAATTTTGACCGTTTTTAGTAGGCCCTTTCTATATTTATTACAGTCACTATTTTTTTTTGGAATAAAAAAATATTTGTAAGGTAATTTCGTCTTATTTAAAAAATAATTGATGCCCTAAATTGTTGTCAATGACTTAATAAATATTTTTTTTCATTAAATTGTGCAATGTAGCATGATAGTTTAATAAATTAAATCTGATAAAAATAACAAGAAAGGAAACGAGGTTAAGAATCTATAGTAATTAAATGTCTAAATGGAACGTTTTTTTGTTATCAAGTGTAAATTTTAGTGTAAGAAAGTTCTATTTATGAAATTTCCTTAAAAGAATAAAAAAAATAGCCCTCACAATATTTCCATGTCTAAAGAGAATAACTTTTTTAGGAACTTTAATAAATGAATTGATTTTTGATGGTTTTCCATAGATGGGCCAATATATTCCTGATGGCAACCATCAATAATTCCATCATGAACCTTTATATATTTGTTGGTAACCAACATAAGTAGCCATCATCCCAATGGGGGAATTCGGACTGATTTATGATGATCCAACATTAAAACAGCAGCTTGTTTTGAAAGTTTGTTTATGTTAAAGCATCAGAAATGTCCATCATGGTTTCTTAGAAATAAAATGTTGCACGATCATGAACCACCATCTCCCCCCAACGTAGGATTTCTAACTGATTTTTGAGGAGCCAACGTAAAAAAATGAAACAAATTGTTTTGATGGTATAATAATTTGATGGGTGCTGAACAAACAATAAATATTATTAACCATCATTGTATTGCTGCACCATTAGGGAACATGCCGATTTCCTATCACAGTATCTTAGAAATCAAATTTTGGAACTATCATGAACAACCATCATCCCGATGTAGGAATTCGGACTGATTTATGATGGGCAAACGAAATTGTTTTGATGGCGTATTCCTGAGTAAAAACAAGAATTCACATTAAACTATCATGGAAATGTATAGTTGGAACCATCATGGACCATAAGGGATCATCAGGGAATGTTGGTATATGAGAATCAAATTTCTCTTGGTGGTTAACCATCATAGTATTAAAGCTGCATTTTTCATTATAGAAAGATTAAAATTTGCGGGCATATCAAAACGCGTGATGGAAAATGTTGCATGATGGTGACCATCAAATAATGTTGAACCATCATGAATCGCACTGAAATCAATATAAACCATCAAAATGTTTTGATGGGACCATCAATAATTTTGACTTGGGTAAGCTTATTTTGTACTAAAGAGCAGACTTTCTAATTAGGCACTGTTGAAGTGCATTTATCAATCAAAATGAAGGCTGCTCAAATAAATGAAATTGTTTCAAAAAGAACGAGAGAAAAAATTAGCAACAACAGTACTTTAATGTTTAAGCGGAATGACTTTTTTCGTCAAAAACAGTAAATCTTAGTAAGCGGAACTTTAATAAAAGGAATTGTCTGAAAAAGAACGAGAAAAAAAATTAGCGCCAACAGTACTTTAATGTCTAAGCGGAATGACTTTTTTCGTCAAAAACAGTAAATTTTAGTAAACGGAACTTAAATAAGGGGAATTGTCTAAAAAAGAACGAGAAAAAAATCAGCAGCAACAGTACTTTAATGTCTAAGCGGAATGACTTTTTTCGTCAAAAACAGTAAATTTTAGTAAACGGAACTTAAATAGAGGGAATTGTCTGAAAAAGAACGAGAAAAAAATCAACAGCAACAGTACTTTAATGTCTAAGCGGAATGACTGTTTTCGTCAAAAACAGTAAATTTTAGTAAACGGAACTTTAATAAAGGGAATTGTCTGAAAAAGAACGAGAAAAAAATCATCACCAACAGTACTTTAATGTCTAAGCGGAATGACTGTTTTAGTCAAAAAGTGTAAGTTTTAGTAAATGGAACTTTAATAAAGGGAATTGTCGAAAAAAGAAGGAGAAAAAAAATCAGCACCAACAGTACTTTAATGTCCATACGGAATGACTGATTTAGTCAAAAAGTGTAAATTTTAGTAAATGGAATTTTAATAACGGGAATTGNACGAGAAAAAAATCAGCACCAACAGTACTTTAATGTCCATACGGAATGACTGATTTAGTCAAAAAGTGTAAATTTTAGTAAATGGAATTTTAATAACGGGAATTGCCTTTAAAAGAATGAGACAGAAAAATCATAACTTATTGTATTTTAATGGATAAATAGAATGATCCCCCCCCCCAAAAAAAACGTGAGTATTGTAGTAAATGGAAGTTTAATTATTAAATTTGCTTTAAGAAAAATGCAACGACATTGATAGTGTCTTAAATGGATTTTCCTTTCATCTAAATAATAATTGAATTCATCTTAATATATATTATATTTTCTACGCGCAATTCCCATTCTGTTTTGCTTAAGCTCATTTTGTACTAAAGGACAGCCTTTCTAATTAGTGCACTGTTAAAGTGCATTTACCAGCCTAAATGAAGGACTTCGCCAAAATCACGTGATTCAGTAGAAACATTAAGTGATTGGTAAGCAGAGCTCGTTACAACAAAACTCTCCCATTCGTCTTCTGTATGCAAATTAATGACTCTTTTACTATCCAGCTAACTTTTAATCTCTCTCTGACGAAAATCCCAGGACGGGTCATCTGCTGTTAGAGAAAAGGGTTACTTGAAAGTCTGAATCGGAACAAACTGCAGGAGTGGGCGGAGCTCCACCCCTTGACGGAATATTTCCTGACGCTTTGTTCAACAGAGATATTATCGGTATGTAAAAATTTAGAATTAATTAGTTCTAAGTGCTCTGTCTTGTATAGATTAAAAGAGGAAATCGAGGCAATATGTAAAGCAAATACAATTATGTGTCTTCAGCTGGTAAATATATCGTATTAAGCTTGTTTTGTTTTCAAAAGTTAGTGATTGTAAAAGAAGAATTCAGTATTAAATACAGTGGAGTCTCTCTGTAGCGAAATAGATTGGTACCCGTAAACTGTAAATAAAAATAGTGCATCTTAGCAATTAAAATGAAGTTGTAGGGAAACACTAAGATTATAAATACAGTGGAAATACAGTATTAAATACAGTGGAGTCTCTCTGTAACGAAATAGATTGGTACTCGTAAACTGTAACTAAAAATAGTGAATCTTAACAATTAAAATGGTGTTTTTGGGAAACATAAATTATAAATACAGTGGAATACAATAGGAAACACAATTATAAATACAATGGAAATGCAGTATTAAATACAGTGGAGTCTCTCTGTAACGAAATAGATTGGTACTCGTAAACTGTAACTAAAAATAGTGAATCTTAACAATTAAAATGGTGCTTTTGGGAAATATAAATTATAAATACAGTGGAATACAATCAGAAACACAATTATAAATACAATGGAAATGCAGTATTAAATACAGTGGAGTCTCTCTGTAACGAAATAGATTGGTACTCGTAAACTGTAACTAAAAATAGTGAATCTTAGCAATTAAAATGGTGTTTTAAGGAAACACATATTATAAATACGGTGGAATACAATAGGAAACACAATTATAAATACAATGAAAATGCAGTATTAAATACAGTGGAGTCTCTCTATAGCGAAATAGATTGGTACTCGTAAACTGTAAGTAAAAATAGTGCATTTTAGCAATTAAAATGTTTTTTTAGGGAATGGTTTAGGTTGTGCTGCAAGCTTAGTTTCTTATTTCGTTTTTATCATCCACAACCATCCCTTACCTTGCGTCAAAGATGCTAAGTTATAATTTAAAAATGAAATGGTGCTTAAATAACTCAATAATAGCAGATAATAGTTATAGTTGAACTTGGAATAGAATTGTTCAGGCTCGCCTGTGTGAAGCTTGCATTGGTTTAAATTTTTCTTTTAAATAAAGTATTCTTTAAAACTTTATACTACTATGCCAGCGAATCAAATATATTTGATTCTTTATAAATAAATTCAAAATTCGGAACAAGCAAAAATATTTCATATTAAAAGCAATAACATTTAGAACCTAATTCTGCCTTTCGTTTCCATTCCGAATCAATAAAGGTTAATTTTCTTGGCGACGATGCAGAAAACAAAAGTAAAAAGCTTTAAAAAAAAAAAACTCAAACATCAAAGCGAAATATCCCGTTTGAGCTCAATAAGATGCAATTATCGGCCAAGGCAAATTATTGGAAATATCCAAAAGTCGAAATCAATTTAAGTATCCGAAATACCACGGATAGCAGTAGGAACACAGCGAGTTGCTTTTTTCGCTATTTCTTTCATCCCTTTTTTTAGAATTAAGCAAACCCTACTTTCGTGATCTAAGAGAGATATCTGGAAGGAAAAAAAAAAGAATCGCTAGCTGGGGTATCTTCTCATTGAAAACGAAAGTTTGATATTCGAATTGGACACATATTTTATTATAAAAGAAATCCCTCCAACTCTTTTGTTAAGGTTGGATTGGAGAGAGAGAGACAGAGTATATTTATTAAGTTACTAGAATTGAATGCGAAGGAATTTACCTAGTTAGCATAATCCGAGTTCGAGATTGTAGCGGAGTAAAAATCGAACACTCCATCTGAAACGGAATCGAAATAAATTAGAAGTTTTTTGTTGATAAATCAGTGACTTTTTTTTGTTGCAATTCCGACTGCCTCCTTCACTTTAGTATCTTTTTACTTCAGGTCTAAACACTTTTACTTATGCGTTGATCCAACGGGATTAACATATTTAGAATACACTTGAAGTTTCTAAGCTCCACAGTCAGAACTATTTTTAATTCTGTAATTAAAAGCAGTTGTTACGAAGTAACTATTTTTTATTCTATGACAAAAAGCAGTTGTTACTTGGGAACTATTTTTAATTCTATAACATAAGGCAGTTGTTATTTGGGAACTATTTTTGATTCTATAATTAAAAGCAGTTGTTACTTCGGAACTAATTTTAATTTTATGATTAAAAGCAGTTGTTACTTCGGAACTATTTTTAATTCTATAAATTAGAAGCAGTTGCTATTTCGGAACTATTTTTAATTTTATGATTAAAAGCAGTTGTTACTTAGGAACTATTTTTAATTCTATGATTAAAAGCAGTTGTTACGTAGGAATTATTTTTAATTCTACAATTAAAAACACCAGTTCTATTCGAAAAGGGAAATTGTATCTAAAAACGTAATGAAAAATTGCAAAATATAAAACTTAAAATTAAAAAAGTATTTTACAAAATTTATCAAAGATATCTAAGAACGTTTTTAAAACATTTGAAATGCTTTAAAATAACGTGATTTTATAAGACGCAAATGAATGATGCTGCAATATATATTTGTAAAATAGATGCTTTATTTCTTTAGCAAAAATTTAAAAAAAAACATCTAAAAGATTAGATTTAATTTTGCTATTTTATCGCGACTATGAATGTTATTTAAGAATATTTTCCATTTTATTAATATTCTCTATTTAACTATGAATATTACTTAAGACTATTCTCCATTTTATTAATATTCTTTATTTAACTATGAATATTATTTAAGAATATTCTCTATAAATTCAACTATTATAATTAAGGTTATTTCTAAGCCATTTGTTGCTTGTATGAACAATTAGCAAACACTACGTTCGTGTTCTAAGGCACTTATCCTGAAGCACTAATCCTGAAGAAGAATTGAAAAGCTTGTGAATCTTCTCATTGAAAACGAATGTCACTCAAGCTAAACACATTTTTTATTTTAAAAAATGTCCAAGAACTCTTTTGTTAAGGCATGAATGGAGAGCGACTGAGCATTTATCAAACTACTGAAGAAGCTATTAAAGATGACCGAATGCTCCCGGTGTAGTAAATGTTTACTGATGCACGATAAATCTGTCGGGTTACAAAGTCATCCATGTTCCCAAACACAAATTATACCTCATTGGTGTACTGAATTGGAGATTGAATTCTCTCTGGTTCAGATCAAAACTACGATCAGTGGATGAATAAATGGATGTATGAATTGACCCGCGCTATAAAACGGGTTGTGAGGTGTGTGGGGCTGAAGTCGTATTCTTAGCCGTAGATGGCGCAACAGAAAAACAAGAAATGCACCCTCTGCCTTAAAAAATTATGTTGGTTTTACCACCAGGCTTGCTGATATTGACAAGTGGCATTAGAAACAACAAAAACAGCTACTTAAGCTACAAAGAATTTATTTGTAGCTTAAGTGGCAGTCGCCCTTGACCTTAAAAGAATCAGTGTAGGGTATACCGAGCAATGGCACTTGACCTTAAAAAACCATGGCCTGGTATACATTTGCCCGGTATACCCTACACTGATGTTTTTTTTAAGGTCAAGGGTCACTGTCCGGTATACATTTGCCCGATACTCCAAACACTGATGTTTCTTCTAATCTATCGTCAGTAAGTATTAAAATATCGAATAAATGTAATTATATCCACGAATAAATTAATATCAAATCGGATGTCATAAATATTTCGGACATTCACCAAAGTGACTATGTGATTGTCAACATTCACCGGTGGAAGTCAACAACCACCGATTTCGGTCATTCACAGTAACATGCACTTTATTTACATAATAACCTCATCAAGACGTTTATTTCATACTTTGCCTAAATAGCATCCGGCATTATATATAATGCCTAGACAAAGTATGTAATGCTTCGCATATTTCATGCTTTGCCTAAAAACGTCGGGCATTATATATAATGCCGGCATTTCATACTTTACTGGTCACATATATACTAAAAGGTATAATTGTATGCTGATGAAAACCGAAGCAATATTGAAATGAATGAGGAAAAATTGGATCCTACCTCGTGATTTTCAGATCAATAGAAATGCACAGACAACAATGGTCTAATTTAACCAATTGATACACTAACTTAAACAAGTACAAACCGGTTTCAGTCGCGTAAAAGCTGTATATTATCACCTGATAACTAAGATTTTACATGGAATCTTATAGTGTGTTTAATAATTTAGCCAGGAGATTATATATAATAAATAAAACTACTATAAAATTATAAAAAAAAAAAAATAATATGAAAAACGCATTCAAATTTTAGTATTTGATAACCTTTTAAATATATATTTTTTTTGTCTTGAAGTAGGACTGAAAATAAAAGAAATCTGCATGCTGGTGATAAAATGAAATATGGTTTTCTCGCTCACTTAGCTAACATTTGTGAGGAACCGCTGATTTAATAGTTCACCTCATAAGGAAAACCTTTGTCATTTAATCAAAAAATCGATAACGACTTCGCATTTATTTCAGTTAACGAGACTTGATTCTTTTTTTTTTTTTTAATACTTCAGTTGAATACATCTTGTGTCATAAATATCAATTCCTTGTGACTTCAAAGTTCTCCGAAATGGTCTCTGAGCTGTTTTTTAAACTAATGGATGTCGAAAAAATTACGATTTTTAAAAAGATATTTGAAGACGACGATTGATGCTATGCAGGACTTATATTCTTTTTATTTTTAAAAAAATACTTCGTTTTTGACTCTTTTTGTTTCATTCTGGTGATTAAATTAAATATTTGTTTCTGAAATCTTTGCTTTAAAACTGCTTTTGCTACACTTTTTTGAAAAAAATTATTTTTCTGCATAAACTGTGATTGAAGTTTATTTTAAAATAATATTTTTTCCATTTAATGCTAAACTTTCATTTGATTTTATCTTTTTTTACTTACTAATTATAAAAAAGATTAACAAATGGATAATTAATTAAATGATATTTAATAGGCTTATTACATAGACGACGAAACCGTCAAATATATTTTGCTTCATATGACGTCAGAATTCTAAATTAGTGAACACAATTATATATGACGTATGCTTTAATAATTAATCTATACGTTTTTGCATGAGGTAAATAATTCAAATACACTGCTCGACAATAGCAACGATAGCAATAACGAAATTGAAGGTAGGAAATTGTGAAAATTAGCATGCATGCGAGATATAGTAAGACGTCCCAAGTCAAAATTCTTGATGGTCCCATCGAAAGATTTTGATGATTTATGTTGGTTTCAGTGTGATCCATGATGGTCCAACATCATTTGATGGTCACCATCATCCAACAGTTTCCATTATGTGTTCCTGGTTTTTGATATGCCAATAAACTTCCATCATTTCATGATGGAAAATGATACTTTAATACTATGATGGTTAACCATCAAGAGAAGTTGAACCAACAACTCATGAGAAACATGAAGGTTCATCATGGTTCGAACCATACATTTCCATGGTGGTTTAAAGGAAATTCTTGCTGGTTCTCAGGAATACACCATCAAAACAATTTCGCTGGACCATCATAAATCAATCCGAATTCCTACGTTGGGATGATGGTTGTTCATGATAGTTCCAACATTTGATTTCCAAGATACTTTAATATAAATTCGGCATGTTCCTATAATTTTCAGTTGATCAAAACAAGATGCTATTCTTATGTTGGACCATCATAAATTAGTCCGAATTCCTACATTGGGGGGAGGATGGTTAATTATGCTGGTGACAATAAAAAAATATAATGGTTCGTGATGGAATTATTGATGATTATTATCAAAATTATGTTCGTCCATCAATGGAAAATCATCCAAAATTTTGACTTGGGGTGTTTTGCGTATGCAAATTTTGGGTTGTCGAATTGGTTTGTCACCTGACAACGCTGATAAGAGAAATAAAAGATTCGACGCGTATTGAGTATTATTGTTCAAAATCAAAGTTTAACGAGAAACAATCAACTGACGCACTTGCAATTTTTGAACTGTCTTCCCGACGTCAGTTTGAGGATTTTATTTGTGGACGTACTATCTATCGGTAAGACTGAAGAAGTCTGAAAAACTTGTCTGAAGTCTGAAGATTTCGACGTCAGCCACATTGTTGATTCAAGGCTTTCAAAATCATTTCAAACAACTGGAATTTGTAGCAGACATCACAGGGGACGTCGTGCTCCAGACGACTACAGAAGACAGGTACATAGTGCTATCCACCAAAATGAACAAGCGCAGTACAGCCCGTCGCGTAGCAAACAAGTTTCCGACCGCTACTGCAAACGAATCTTCCGAATAACTCTAGCCAGACGCTTGTAAGCAATGGTTGGTAGAGCACTGTGCCCATGTCCAAGTGATCGTGGGTTCGATCCCCACCTGCCGAAGACTCCTCGTGTAGCAAATGGTGACTGATGCCCGTTAAATCTGTCAAGTCACAAAGTCCTCCGTGTTCCCATTATAAATCATACCTCTGGGGGTACTGATCTAATAGTTTCCATACCTTCAGGTCTGTTTCAAAATTACAATGCTACGAAGTTGAACATTAGTAGTCAAAAGCCCAAAATTGGGTCGGCTGTTCAACGAAGGTTATAAAATAAAAAAAATACTATTGCTCAGACGTAAAATGTAGTTTAATATGCAATACAACTGCAAAAATATAGCGAATACTAAGAAGGTATCTAGAACTTATCTTTTATATCCAAGTAAAGCGTATGAGCAATTTTTTCGATACCTCGCCTTTTCATCCATCTTGAAATCCCAATTTTTTTGTGAAGAATTTACATCAATTCTGACAAATCCTTTTCTTAAAAGAGAATTTCTTCTTCTTCTTTTAATCTGTTGAAACCTACCGCCATCAAAATATCCGAAACGTGCTTTTCTTCCGTTCTGGTGTCAGACCGTGTCAGGGACTTTAAATCTGTCTCAAAATCAAATAGATATGAATCGACTTAAATATTTCCTCTAAAAAGAGTTTTATTTTTCTTTGAAAATATTCGATTTAGATTCGCTTCTTTTTTATTCTTTTTTTAAATTTCTTTACCATTCTAAAAACATCCGCTATTTCTTTCCAACCTTATTTTGATGATGCCTTGTTATTCTGTGCTAAAATGGGTGAATTTGTGTTTTATATGTTATTCCTAAAACATGAGAGTAGGTTATAGAGTAGGTAGTATTTATTTTAGGTTATTAGAGTAGGTAGTATTTTACAAAAGAGAAGAATGTTATAGTATGGTATAGTATAGTATAGTATAGCATAGTATTATACAAAAGAAAAGAGCGGTATACTATAGTATAGTATAGTATAGTATAATATAGTATAGTATTATACAAAAGAAAAGAACGGTATAGTATAGTATTTTACAAGGTATAATATTTTACAGAAGAGAAGAATGGTATAGTATATTATAGTATAGTATTTTACAAGGTAAAGTATTTTACATAGGAGAAGAACAGTATAGTATAGTACACGGCATAGTATTTTACAAAAGAGAAAAGTAAAGAAAGAATTTTTTTTCCCTTCCCTTTTCTCTTTTGGAAATGCATTGCAATTTTTTACGAATCAATTTGTGTTTCGTATAATATTTATGTAACAGATATATGAGAGTTCGGTGTATTATTAAATAATCTGAATACCCGTTCTTGTTGATAACGAAAAAAAAATATTGGAATTTATCAACTCTAGGATATCGTAGATAAAACTGAAAGATTCACTGTAAAAAAAGGATACTAAGATGTCAGGAATTTCTTTCGTTTTTGACGAAACAATTTTCCAGTATATGCTCCGAGCAAATTTTTCGTGAAAGTGAGGAAAAAGTTTTAGCAACTTCATTAAGAAAACGAATTTCGTCAAAATAAAAAAAAAAATTCGTCATTCCATTTTTTACCAAAAAAAAAAAAAAAAGAAAGAAAGAAAACCTGCAGTGCTAGTAAAAAAAAATGTCTAATTATCATTTTATCCTGGGCGCCATCTAAACAGGATTAATATGTCGTTCTAACAATACAAGAAAGGCAGATAAACAAAGAAATAAATTACACCAATGGCCGAAGCGGGATTCGATCACGGGACCTTCCTCGTACAGGGACAACAAAATTGAGACAGCATATACTTATTTTTCAAAAAAATGAAATGTGGAGGGTGATGTAAATGAGAGGGATGTCCGTTGGTCACCGACAGGATTCGAACCAGGGACCTTCGAATTCGTAGTAGGATACTTTAACCACCATAGTCGTATAACCTGGAGATATAGAAGGCTTATAGTGGCCGCCGTAGAGACACATCGGGGCGCACAAAGTGTTGTAATTTATAGCCCCAATAGCTTCTTGCAGAAGTATTTAAATTTCACTTATTGCTTATTTCACTAGATCTCTTTGCTTATGTCACATGTTAGATTATTTCACAATTTTTACTTATTTCACTTATGTCCCGTTCATGTTTTTCTCAATGATAAAGTTTCAAAAGAGCAAAAATATATCCGTACTAAGTTTTGCTCTATTAATTTCCAAGAAATAAAAAAAAATTGCTATTTTGATTTATTTAGCAACTATAAGGATGATTCCTTTTTAATTTTTTTAAAGCTTTTTATACTTTTATGTCATTTTTAGGTACTGTTTTCTTTTTTCATGCTTCTAATTTCTCACTTGATTAATATTTCAGCTCTCGGTTCTCTGCCCATATTGAAAAGAATTCATCGGTTTGGTGACAATATCCACATTAGTGTTGTATGTAATCTAGATTGTACAGTGCGTCAAAAAAACGGACCACCCTTAATAACTTTTGATTTAATGATCGGATCGTTACGTTCTAGGGCTCTATCTTAATGGCTCGAGGGGGTGACCTCAGATAAACAAATTAGTAAGTGAAAACGCTATTTTAATCACGAAATCAGACACAAAAACTTAATTTCTCTGATTAAACATACCATTTTTTCGGTTTTCTGACCCTCGAAATATATGGGTTAGACACGATCTAGGAAACAGGGTTCCCATAGTTTCGTCAAGAAAGCGATCCAAATTTTGACCCATTAATGTTAATTTCACTTTTTGGGCATTTCACTATTTTTCGAGCAATTTTTGAGCGAATTAAAAATTTTTACAAATCGTTCGTTGTTTCGCTTATCCAAAGATTATCCCATGTAAAAAAATAATTTTTTTACGGATAACCTCTATATTTTTGGGGTCAGAAATCCGAATCCGTCAAAAAAAGGGTATGTTTATTCAGTGAAAGTACGTTTTTGTGTCTGATTTCGTAACTTAAAATATCGTCTGCACTAATTAATTGGCTTAGTTGAAGTCATCCCCTCCAGCCATTAAGATTCAGTCCTAGAATGTGAAGATCCGATCATTAGATCAAAAGTTATTCTGGGTGGTCCATTTCTTATTTTTGCACAAACAATCCTTTTTCCAACATTTGACCGACTGAAATGCATACCATTCAATAAAATGGAATTCAATTTTGTTCGGAGTATTATAAGATATGCTCTTAAGATAAGTGCTAAAAATATTCTGCAATTAAAGCTATTGTCACAAAGAATCTTTCAGCGACAGATTAACATATTGAAACTTTATGCCAATAATAAAAGAGCCTCAAAATTTTTCTATGGAAACATTTACGTTTTTGCTGTCGGAACGGGATTCTTACGGTACAAATAAAACCAACTAACAGGCTAATAATTATTGAACTATATGAAATAAAACGTAAATTATTTAAAAGCTATTGTGTGCAGAGTCTTTATTAAACATGTAAACGTCCCTATAGATATTCTATTTTATTTTTTATTTTACAACCGTCGTTGAACAGCCAACCCAATTTTTTGGCTTTACGACTATTAATGTTCAACTCCATAGCCTTTTAATTTTGAATCCATTCCAGAAAACAAGGGAGAATCAAATATTGAGAGAAGCTTGTCTTCGTGAAGTACTTTTTGATTTCACTAACTCGTATTTGCGTTACAAGGAGAGGAAAATCACAAAAACCTCCCACGGTTAGCCGCACGACAAGGGGACTTAAACCCATGATCATCTGCCATTGAGGATATTTTATGTCAGCGCTGTGGTCGGTGCAAGCCTAATACGGAATTCGTATTGACCAGCCATCGCTAGGATTCGAAACTGGTTCACCCCATTGGAAATTGAAAGCTCTATCCCCTGAGCCATCACGGCTCTCTCAATAGATATTTGGATTTAGGTTCTGACATGTTCGATATGCTTGCCATTGTTTTCTATGATGTGGCACACACGAATAGAAAAATTCTACATAATCCGCTGAATGATCAAAACATTAAATTTTATAAAATATTCTTTTTTTTTCTAAATTTATCTTTCCAACACCATTTTGACACTTTTACAGCAATGATGGGATCAAGTTCGATGAGTAGAAGCAAGCATACTCAATATAAAATGTCGAAATTATTTTATAGTGCTGCTGGAAAATCAAAGTGCTGTTCCATCATTAACATTTGCCTTATACATTTACAGAAACTTTCATTCTACATTTTTTCTTGAGTACTAGATATTTCTTTTAATTTATAATAACCTTTTCTAACGAAATTATTACAACCAGAACAAGTTAAATGTTTAAATCCAGAACAATTTACAGCTAAAATGACTTGTATTTCGATCAAGCGTATTCTCTTTTGACATTTACACACCTACATACATATAAAGAACAAAAATAAAAGAGTACAAACTTATTATACCCGATGTGATTCAGAAAAATGAAGAAAAATCCATAAATAACCCGAATCGTAAATTTTCAAAACCTTAAATCATAGCATCAGTCGAATATTCTCATTCGGTTAACCTTGCCCAAATGATCTCTCCTAAGTCAATAATTATACCTTTGGACTTGGTTTCTGCCAGAGGACCTATCTCCATCGCGCCAAAATGGCAGCCAACCGATTAGCAATTGCCTGTTTCACTTACAACTACAAATATATATGCGTATTTCAAATAATATATTATTCCCAACGATTAATTCCATGGAAGTGTCGGTTAACCAGGCTTTGTGGGCGTTGTTCTTGTCTCAAGACTTGGTACGCTATTACCTCGAAATCCGATAACAATTAAATCCTCAGAGGAAGAGGATTAGTGATATATTCGTTGCAGATGCTGTGTTTCTTTGTGAGTTTGCAGGTGGGAAGGTAGAATTTAGGGATTAGATTAGATAATTGAATATGGGCAAAAAGAAAAGGAAACAGTGACTTTTAGAGGATTGCTTTGTTTACTGGTAAATATATGTTATTACGAGTGTGTCATATTCACTGAAATCAATGAAGTCATTGATAAGTTAATACAAAAAAACATGTTAGTTGTGTTTAAAAAAGTTATTAAATTTATTATATGAAGGTTTGTTTGATAAATATTTTAATAAGTAATTTAATGTAATTAATTAATAATTTAATTTCCTAATATAATAGGTAATTAATTTAATGCAGTAAATAATTAATACAATCCAAAATAAATATTACAAATGTGCCATATTCACTGAATACAATGACGTCATTGATAAGTTAATAAGAACAAAACATGCTGGTTGTATTTAAAAAAAAACAATTGAAATGTTGGTAAAAAATCATGCTCATTGTTATTTAAAAAAAGGATATGAAGATCTTATATTATGGAAGTATTGTTGATTGTGTTAGATCTTTACACTTTATTGTATCACGCATAAAATTCAAAAAGATAAACAAATGCAATTGGAAGGCTTTGGACTATATAATGATAAGTCACATTTTCCGAACCATTCAGTGAAAAATCATGTTCATTGTTATTTAAAAAAAGGATATGAAGATCTTATACTATGGAAATATTGTTGATTGTGTTAGATCTTTACACTTTATCGTATCACGCATAAAATTCAATAAGATAAACAAATACAATTGGAAGGCTTTGGACTATATAATGATAAGTCACATTTTCCAAACCATTCAGTGAAAATCATGTTCTTTGTTATTTAAAAAAAGGATGTGAAGATCTTATATTATGAAAGTATTGTTGATTGTGTTAGATCTTACACTTTAACGTATCGCACATAAAATTCAAACAGATAAACAAATGCAATTTGAAGGCTTCGAACTATATAATGATAAGTCACATTTTCCAAACCATTCAGTGAAAAATCATGTTCATTGTTATTTAAAAAAAGGATATGAAGATCTTATATTATGGAAATATTGTTGATTCTTTACACTTTAAAGTTTCACACATAAAATTCAAAAAGATAAACAAATGCAATTGGAAGGCTATGGACTATATAATGATAAGTCATATTTTCCAAACCATTCAGTGAAATATTTTTGGTGAAAATGCTTCGATTCTCACTGAAGGAAAAATGTGTTTCCGTGTGCTGTGCTGATTTGGAATTGAAACTGTGAACTATCATGTTCCTATCAGGAAACGTTATTAAGAAACAGTTTCGTGTAACGATTTCATCTATGGCGGTTATATTGCTCCAAGCTCCTCGATTTCAAGTTATCGACTTCCAGGGTCACGAACACAAGTTTTAAAACATAACTGGTATTCGTCTAGCCTTATAGAACATACGATAAAATCTACAGAGCTAAATACCATGAGGAAATAAATTTGAAAAGACTAAAAATATTTAGACACCGAAATTGATTTTTTGATAGAATATTATTTGAATAGAGAACCAACTTTATATTCGTTAATTTTTAGAAACAGAGCCTTAAGATCTAATTGAACGCATTGTTTTTCTTATCTTGTCTGATTTGTATTACTTTTTGTTTACCAGTAGAAATAAACAGGATATGTACTAGTGTTAAGTGTGCTTTTCGAAAAAAACATTGCTCGGGAAATAAAACACCGTAGTTAATGTGCTTTAAACTCGAAATAATTTTAAACACAATATACTATATTTCCGTGAAGAACTAGGCTGGTTTTAGAATGTACAGATACACTAAGTATTTAAGGCTGTTTCGCCATCATATCTAATTATACTTTAATGCTATTTTCATAACTTACGTGCGAAACATTTACACCTAACTGTTAGAATAAGTTAAGTTAAGTTAAAGCGCAAGTTAAGCCAAATTCACTGTATGTTTTATTCTTTTTTTTTTCTTTTTTTTTTGAAAATAGTTCAAGATGTTAATAAGGAAAAAAGTCACAGTTTAATGAAAATGAAAAGCATTTAAGGTCTAATCTTTTAATATATGAAAACTTAGTCGAATACGGCATTAAGTGGGCTAATAAAATTTGCAAAAACTGAGAATAAGACAGGGATTTAGACCATTTTTATCACTTTGGAGAAATTTCGCCAAATTGGTGTGACTTTTAAAAAAAAGTTTAATAACTTTTTAAATATTTAAATTATTGGTCCGTTCTACAGATCAGATAATTCTTCACGATACTTTATTGCAGATAGTGTCAAATGATATCTCTGATGTAAGTGAAAGTCACTTAAATTATGTTTTTTTCCCCTGGCGAAAGAGCTGAGAAAAACCATGCGAAAAATATGAAGTTTTTAAAACAATATTAAGCTAAAAAAATATCAAGCAAGAAAAATCTTGCCAAATTGGATTTCGCCAAGTGCCTCACACTCGAGCCAAAGCTTTTATTTTAAACTGGGTCTATCATCTTGCAGTAAAGAATTATTTAAGCTTTAAAGTGGACACATAGTTAAAGTACTTTATAAGTACTTAACCTTCTTTTATGAACTGAGAGATTTTCAACCTAAATGAAAATAATTAGAATTAGTGAAAAATTCTTATATTTTGTAAGTTTTTTTAAACATATATAATGCATTATGGTCTTTTTAAATATCAAAAAGAAATATTAAGGAACAAATGCTTTATATTTTTACTAACCTGTGACTTTTCTTCAACTTGACGGGTTGCACCTCTTTCATAAATGCGCTGATTAAACATTGACATAATTTAATTCGACAATGATGAATAATTCTTACAAACTCATAATTATTAGATAAGAAGTTCAGTCAGAGCTGTTAAAAATAACACTTACGTAAAAGGTGTTTCATATATACGGCAAATCCTTCACGCAATAAACAGCCTTAAAATCAATCACTAATCCTCATTTTTTTTAAATTCCTCAACGTGTGCAACATTGGAGTAAATTTTCAAATAATAAAGAAAGAGAAAATATACACGCTTTTTATTTTTACAAAACTGTCGCTTTTTTTCATATTTATATTTTTTCATCATTTTCATAATCAGCACAGAGACAAAGATTGGCAAAATTCAATCTAAAAGCCATGAATTACTGTTAGAAACTCACAACAGTTACTGAAATTGCATATCATTTGCTAAAATGTGTTATTTAACCCGCTGACCGTTGTTCACCTTAAAAGTCGTATTTTAATCTGCAGTGTTTTCCGCATAGGAAATCCGATTTTTCCATGTTATTAGTTAGGGAAATAGAAACGCTCTCCCAACTTTTTGCTAAATCACCCGTTGGTTAATCTGCTGAAAAATTTTAAGGCATATGTTGTAAGAAATTTCTTTGCAGAAATGGTTAAATAACAATTTAATTAATTATTGCTAAAAATAAGATGGTTTTCAAACTGTTAACTGTGAGAAAATCCGTTTATTAACATCTCACCAGCTAGGCCCACCCAAAGAAGCCCATTAGTTCCTAGCAGATGGCTACATATCCGAAAGGGCTATTTGGTCAATCCCATAATCTACAGAACGGAGATTTAGGTCAGAGTGTTGACACCACAATATTTCCTCATTTCCCTTCAACACATGAATAGTTTCATGTCTCCTGGACTGTTAGAATACGATACTCTCAATTACACACAGATGGCTGCTGAACTATCTCCAATGTTCAGTTAAATTTCTTTTTTCGGTTTTGAAACCATGCTAGTTGCAAATGGTTCAAAAACCGTATGGTTTAGCATTTACGGTTTTTTAATCGTACTTTAGCTGTAAACGGTTTCTAAACCGAAATATTTAAAAAAAATGTCCTTCACAGTAAACAATACGGTTAATTGGATGGACAGACTGCTGATTCATTTTACCATAATTTTGGAATGAAATGTCTAACAGTGTAGTATTAAAATAAGATTGGAAAGACACGAAATTGCGGCTAATTTCTTCCTTATTTTCTTGAATAAGTTTATCTCACTGCTTAAACTACTAACTATCTCCAATGTCAAGTTAAATTTCTTTTCTCGGTTTTGAAACCATGCTAGTTTTAAATGGTTTTAAAAAAACTGCATATTTAGTATTTACGGTTTTTTAACCATACTAGTTACGGTTTTTTAACCATACTAATTGTAAAAGGTTTCAAAACCGTAGAGGTAAATTTTACGGTTAATTAGATGGATAGAATTATGGGTTATTTTACCATAATTTTAGGAAGAAAATGCTATCAGCGTAGTATTAAAACAAGATTGAAAAGACACGAAATTGGGGCTAATTCCATTTTTATTTTTAATTAATGAGTTCAAACTAGGCCTTCATTTACTTCACTGTTTCATAAACTTACTCTCAAGCACCTGTCAGCTGTCAAACGATCATGGGTTGTTGTTTAAACCGCGGCAGTGCATTAAACATCGTTTATAATAACAGCTCAGTGATAGTTGCAAATGAACGTCACTTCATTTGGGGTAAAGCATAAGGGGGTAGAAGGGCAGACAGGATATAGATGGAGCACGTAGCGAATGTTCGAACATTCCATTGCGAGATATAACTTCGACAGTTGTAAGGGCACGTATGTAATTTCCGTTCATCTACAATTTGCAATTTCGGCATCCTCACTATACAGATTAAGAGATCTAGCTTTGATATACACTGTCAATGAAGCAAAGTTTATGCATTTGTGTGGTTTATTGATATACTTGCAAAATATAGATTATGTTCTAAAAATTACAGAGCAATTAAATTATTTCCTGTACCATGGATTCTTCTTAGGGAAGAAATATGAGATTAATTTATTACTCAAACCGAAGTACTGACAGTTTTTGGTGCAGTAATAATAATTCCAAGAACGCAATCGAAAGAAAAAGATCTTTGAGAAGTTCTCGACGCATTTTCCATCTTATTATTTTTTTTTTCGAATGCCACCTCCCACTAGATTTCAATTAGTATTAATCAAAATTAAGTGTAATAAAATAAATTTTATATCTAGAATAAAACCTGAAACCTAAATAAAATCTGAGCTTGTATTTTAATTTAAATTTTGAACTTGTTTTTGCTTAATATTTAAAATTAATGTTAAAAATGAGCACTTAAAATTTCATGGGTGAACATTCCTTTTTTTTAGTATAGTTTTTTTTTCAATGCATTTTTTCTAACGGATATCTAAATAATGAATTTTTTTAGACTGAAAAATGCAATTATATATTAATTGAACTCCGATTCAGGATCTAGTATTAACAGAAGAATACGATTATTTTTTGAGTTTTTGGCAAATAATAAAAATATGTTTTCTCTAACAGCTATAACAATAAACGTTTCACATTTAACTGTGGATATAATTTTCTATAAGTAATCTTTAAAAACTCAAACTACAAGGTCTTTCACCCTTATCGACCTTAATCTATAGTTTTAGAACTCTTTTCAAAAAAGAAGTAAAAGAAAATATGTACGTTTGAGTTCATAGAAAATAATATTCTAGAGAAGAAAAAGTTGGTCGAATCACAAGAAAGAAATATCGGACTAAAATAACAAAAATTAGTGCATAATGGCACTTTTAATTTTTTTAGAGCCAGTTTTGTTTGTGTTTGTGTTATTGTTTGTTCTGAATGTTTATGTTTGCTTTGATGCTCTCTCCTCTCACTGATTCGTTTGATTTTATAGCGTTTTTTATTTTTTATTGCTTGAAGAGTAATTTTTGACTCTTAGTGTGTATAAGACCAGTAATTTTTGACTCCTAATGTGTTAAGACCAATAATTTTTGACTCCTAGTGTGAGTAAGACCAGTAATTTTTGACTGCTAATGTGCATAAGATCAGTAATTTTTGACTCCTAGCGTGTATAAGACCAGCAATATTGACTTCTAATGTATATAAGACCAGTAATTTTTGTCTCCTAATGTGCATCAGACTTTAAAGGCATTTTTGACAACGATTCTAAATTTATATATTATTGTTGTTGTTGTTGTTGATTTACGTCGCACTAGAGCTGCACAATGGGCTATTGGCGACGGTCTGGGAAACAAATTTATATATTAAAGACAGTAAATACGAATCATCCTGTTTATGAAAGTTGTATTCTAACTCGTTGTTCAACAGCTTGCAGAAAAATGATAGAAGTTATCATAAAATCACAGAAAAGTATTTAAGACATAAGCTATTTTTAATCCTTCAGTTTTTTTATATTTTATAACTACCAACTCGTGCTAAGAGTCGTGCTAAGCAGAAGAAAAGTATATGATCACAACATATTTATTTATTCAATAACTAATTTTATAATTGTGTGCTAAATTTCAATTCGCTAAAAAAATTAAGATATCAAAGTTGAATTAATATAATTAAATTAATGATAAATTAACTGACTGAGTTAATAATATTAATAAGCAAATAATGTTAATAAGTAAATAATGTTAATAAATTAATAATGTAAATAAATTAATAATGTTAATAAGTAAATAATGTTAATAAGTAAATAATGATAATAAGTTAATAATGTTGATAAAGTAAATTTACATTAAAGGGTCTAAGCTTTGACCCTTCTCATGAACACAAAATTTAGACTCCATTTTTCTGATTGTGGCTACTGCCTCTTTTTTGAGTGTCAAGAATCAGAATTCGTCGAAAAAAAGATATGTTTAGTCAAGGGAAAGTATTTTTTTAATGTTTGATTTCGTAACTTCATCGTCTGTACTAATTAGTTAGCATATTTATAGGTAACTCGTCAAACCATAAAGATTGAGTCCGATTGTCAAAAATTCCAATCATTAGATCAAATTTTATTTAACATATTATATTTTATTTGAATAGTGTATAAGTTTACTACAATTTGTATTATATTCAAAAAATTTTAGAAACATTTCAACGGTTTAAAAAACATAAATTTTTTATACAGTAATATTTCAAGATTTTTTTCTGTTTAATTTTGCACCCTATTACATTAGTATGCTTCTGAATGTCTTATATTTTACTGGAAATATAAAATATATTATTTAATACAATTATTTAAACTAAGATATTTTGGATAAGCTTTTTGAAAAAATGCGTTCAAATTGTATTTAGTTAATAAACTTAGTTGAATTTAGTTAAATTGTCTAAGGACTAACAATAAATAAGTTTTAATCTAGTAACCAAAAATAAATGTTTGATTACAAGGAATTCAATATCATTAAATTATATCACTTGAAATTTCGAAATGATACAATAAGTAAATGTTTTGCTAATAAGATGGTTACAGTAATGTTAGTTTATAGACCTAGAATTTAACTATTTATGCTATCTATAATAAAGATATAAATAAACACTTCAGTATACACACAGTATTTATCTAGTACTCAATATAAGTAAATGCTTTGATTTAAAGTTTACTAATGAAAATATTTGAATCGCCAGGAAGAAAATAATTTCATTCTATATTTCAACGCATGCAGCAGATAAAACATATAATAAATCAATAGAATGTAGTAACGTACTTTATTGTGAAACAGCAGTGACAACATCACATTAATTCGAACGCTTTAACATATTACCCAAGTAAAATTCATGTATTTCGATAATATTCTAGTCTCCTTATTTTTATTTTTAAAAATGTGTACACGCTATTTTCCGGTACTTCTATGCTGGAAAACATTTAATGAAAGTTATTTTTGTAGTACCTTGATGTAAAGCATTTAGTTATAATAAAAAGGTACAAGATGAAAGATTTTCTTATACGAGAGAAAGTACAGGTTACTTTTGTACTAGGGTACAGAAAAAAAGTTTACAGATTGTTGAACTTACTTCGCATTGAGAAAATAATTCTGGTTAAATTATCTTACTGAATGATAATAACAAAAAGAAAAAACATAATCCTGGTTTTTAAAACCAATATTTGGAAATTTTTTCGTTCATATGGTAACACTTTAATAATTTTTCTCTTCATATGGTGACGGTTGACCAGAAATTCTAGTTTTCGAAAATATAATATTTATTACCACACATTTAGTACAAAATAGAAGACTGAAATAAAATTTAATGGAATAAATGGTTTTTATATTTGGCTGTAAAGCAGCATGCTAAAATTACTGAATTTTATCACATAAGAGAAAAACATATTTTATTGCTAAGTTTATCAAACCTTTACCAAAGGGCGTTCCAATAGGGCTAGAAACACTGTAAATTGTACCGTATTCTGGTAGTTTTGACAACACTTTTATTTTCTCAGTGCGTTGTTTAAAAACAGCGCAGGTTGTTGATGCTCTTGATGATGGAGGAAAAAAATATACGTTGTTTTTGTACTAGGGTATTGAAAAGAAAATGTTTACAGATTCTTGCAAAGAAAAAAAAACTAGATTAAAGGAGTAGGTAATTAAAAACTACCAGTAAATCACAATTTAGAAAGGACTTTTATGGTTGCAACTTATTAACGTTTTGTACCATACATATATTAATTTTATCAAGCGGCTCTCAAAAGAAAACACAACACTCTTTTTGACGCATAGCTATAATTTCGTATACAATGTTAGAAATTGTTAAATAACAATTTATATAACTGTTATTTTATCATATTCAGCACAAAAGACAAATAAACCAAAACAAGATAGAATTCAAACTGTTAACTGTGAGAAAAATCGTTTCTTAGATGCTTTAACGTAATATGGTTAAACAACCAAAATTTCATAGTACCAACTAGGCCCACCTAATGAAGTCACTTAGTGCATTGCAGCTGGGTGCATATTATAGCCCACGAGGGTTAATCTGTCAATCTCACGACTGACAGAATGGGGGTTCGAGTCACAGTGTTGACACCTCAATATTTCCTCCATTCCCTTCAACATGTGAAGAGTTTCCAGTGTCCTGAACTGCTCGATTTGTTACCTTGGTTGATCAGAAAACGATACTCTTTTTCACGCATAAATGGCAGCACCATAAAGCTGCTTAATACTCAAAACAAGTCTAGTTTTCCCCATCTCTTACGGTAGGTGAAACAACCATTTAACCAATTATATCAAATCCCAGGGTTCATTTGATAAAACTCAACTCAACGCAACCTAACTCTGATGCCCATTACCAAACGAAAATCCTAGCTCCAATCTCAAGTCAAAATCCTGTCAATGTCAAGACCTTTTCATGGGTTTAAAGCTATGCTAGACGTCATTGGTTAAAAAACGTCCAACGTTGAATTCATTGTTTTGACACCATACTAGTTGTAAACGGTTTCAATACCGTAAAGGTAAAAATACGGTCTTTAGCGTAAACTTTTCAGTTTTCTTTACCAAAAAATGGGTAATTGAGTTGGCAGACTGTTGCCGGTCATTTTGCCGCAATTTCAGAATGTAAATTCTAACACTGCATACAATAAAATTTTAATATTTATATTTTAATAAGTAATTTTTAGTATTTAAGAACTATTAAATTTATGTAATACAAAATAAATAAATATACTATATAAGCGTCATTTTTTATCTATTGCATGTACTATCATTTTTATATTTTACATAACTTCTTAAAATAGATTATGATACAAAATCGTATTTTGCCATTTTCAACTTAAAGTCCCGTGCCTTTCCTCCAGATAATAATAAGAGTTAAGAAGATCTCCCCAGAAGGTTAACAATGCTCATTCGAACAATTTTCGAAAGCGAACAATGGATTTACTTCGAAAAGTCGAATTTTTCTTTCCATTCCTTTTAAGTGCCTTTTCCATCTCGATATTCACAGACTTTGCCATCTGCTGTGAGCATAGCCTTCTTCGTGAGACAATATGCATTTCAAATCTAAGATGTTATTATGTTTTCTTAACTTTTTACCTTAAGGTCGATTGGGGGAGATTGCAGAGAGAGGGAGGGGGGATAGATATCATTTTTATTTTAGTTTTTATTAGCTGAGAGCGGTTCCTGTCTCCCAATTTACGCGCTACGTTGATCCCAGTAATTGAAAAGATCGATTTTTACCACAATGGATGCTATAAGCGATTACCAAAGTATTAGGATGCTTTGTCAATATCGATTTCTGTATTTAACCCAGGATCCCTGGTCATAAAATGGAAAGCAATTTAAGGATATACGGAAGCAAAAGATTTTACCATTTTTGACCCCTCATGCCATATGTAAAAATCTTTAAGTGTTACTTTAAAAATGGAGCCGATATTTCAGAACAGAATGCTCTTCTTATTCAATTTGGTTGTTTTGTTCTTTGTAAATTTGACAGTAACAATTTCAGGAATTTAAGATTTATGCAGGACACTTAAAGAAATAATTCGGGAATCAAACAAAAGGCAGCGACGAATTTTAACTTAAAAATTTAAACATAGATAAATTAACATTATAGACATAGATAAATTTTTAATTAAATCATGGAACATTATTATAATATAGGAGTTGTGATGGCTCAGGGGAGAGAGTGCCGTCAATCAGGTGAACCATGTTCAAATCGAATCCCAGCGATGGCTGGTCGATACAAATTTCGCATCCATCTAGCATAGACTGCAGTGCAGGCGCAAAATATCCTCAGTGGTAGACAGGTCATGGGTTAGAGTCCCCTTGCTATCAGGCTAATCGTGGGA
Organism: Parasteatoda tepidariorum; assembly: GCF_043381705.1. Lineage (NCBI taxonomy): Eukaryota > Metazoa > Arthropoda > Arachnida > Araneae > Theridiidae > Parasteatoda > Parasteatoda tepidariorum. The sequence continues at coordinate 2,563,846 of NC_092210.1, forward strand.
GGTTTTCCTCTCCATGTAACGCAAATGCGGGTTAGTTTCATCAAAAAAGTCCTCCGCGAAGGCAAATTTCTCCCAATACCTATCCTGGAGTTCCCTTGTATTCTGGATAAAGTTCAAATTTTCAAGGTTACGGAGTTGAACATTAGTAGTCGTAAAACCAAAAATTGTGTCGGTTGTTCAACGACGGTCATAAAATCAAATCAATAGAATCGCATTGTTATTGAGTCAAGAGTTCACACTTTTGACAAATTTTTCAAAGATTGAATTTAAAATCTCAGAATGCACCTCGAAGTGTCACATACGGTGATAAAATTAGAGTTATATTCAAAGAAGCGTGGAATGCAATTAGTGTAAGGTTAAGATTTAAGTACAATGGCAAGACCGGTGTTATTTAGAATGAAATGGTGAATAAAAATAACGTGAGATAAAATTTCAAACGTGCTATACAAATTTTAGTGTTGTATCCAAATACAGTCCCTGGCCATATTATTAGACGTAAATCAGATTCTATATAAAATTATAATTATCGGGTGACAGAAATTATAATTATCAGATACTATACAGCTGTATTATTTTTACTCGGATGAAACCGGTTTGCATTTGTTTATGCTCATGTATCAATGGGTTAACATTGTGATGCAATACATTAAAAATAAATACAAATAGGAAGTATATAAAAAAATCTCCTGAATAAAAACCCATTACATGTATGTTTAAATATAAAAGTATTGCCTATAATTTATGCAAAGCGTGTCATTATTAAAAAACTGCAGTGCGTCCAATATTTTGGTCTAATTATTAAAATTTACTAATATAATGCTTAATATAATAAATATTCTATATATAATATATCGTCTAATTTATACTATCGTCGAATTTAACCAATTGATGTACTAACATAAACAAGTGTAAACCTGTTTCAGTCTCGTAAAAACAATAAAGCTGTATAGTATCAAATGATAATTAAGATTTTACATAGAATCTTAGAGTGCGTCTAATCATTTGGCCAGAGACTGTAGATGAGAAATGGAACATGTGTGCGATGCATACGTGGTCTAATACAGTGCTAATACCAATGTTATTTTTTAAAGAAACACGGAAATGAATTAGTGTACGATGTAGTGTCAAATACAGTGCTTACATCATTGTAGTTTTTAAAGAAACGGCGAATGGAATTAGAGTAGAGAATAGATACAAATTAAATGCTGAGATCGTTGCTATTTCAAAAATGCTGAAAAGTATTAATCCAGAATGAACTTTCAAATGCAATACTAAGTTCAGTGCAAATACCAAAGAGACGACAGATAAAATTAGCTTTAATGGAGTTTCAAATAAAATAAAAATATCTGCTTTATTTCCAAAGAAAAATAAAGAAATTTTTAAATTATAATTTCTTAGTTTAACTAAACATTGTTTAATTAGATTCCAAGCTTAATTTAAGAATAAACTTAAATTTCTAAATTATAACGTTAATAACTCAAAAAGCGTCAACGTTTGTTTTAACGCAAACACTTTCATTCAACTTGAAGTGTTGGGTACGGTCTTTTGTTCATATCACATTATCTTTGAGCGACTACGTCTTTTACAGCGTACTTTATTATTAAAAGTAAAATCAGACGTCACAGAAAATTATTTCTTCCAATTAATGAACTAGTGTAGGATGTAGTACAACACTTACATCAATGTTATTTATAAGGGAACGAGGAATGAAATTAATGCAAGACGGAAATACTCCGCAACCCAAGTCAAAATAATTTGATGGTTTTCCATTGATGGACCAACATAATCTTGATGGTAATCATCAATAATTCCATCGTGAAACATTATATTTTTTAATGGTAACCAATATAAGTAACCATCACCCCAATGCGGGAATTCGGACAGATTAATGATAGTCCAACATAAGAATAGCAACTTGTTTTGATGGTTTGTATATGTAGAACCATCAGAAATTTCCATCATAGTTTCTTAGAGATCAAATGTTTTAATGATCATGAACCATCATCACCCCAAGGTAGGAATTCAGACAGATTTATGATAATCCGACATAAAAAAAAACAAATTCATAGTATATTCCTGAGAACCAACAATAATTCCCATTAAACCATCATGGAAATGTATAATTGGGACCATCATAAATCATCACGGATCATCATGGATAGTTGGTCCACAAGAATCAAACTTCTATTGATGGTTAAACATCATAGTATTAAAGTAGCATTTTCCATCACGGAATGATGGAAGTTTGTTGGCATATCAAAATCCAAGAAAACAAAATGGAAAATGTTGGATGATGGTGATGTTCAAATGATGTAGGACCCTCATGAATTACATGGAAACCAACATTAATCATAAAATTTTTTTGATAGGACGATAAAGAATTTTGACTTGGGAATGATCTGTGTTACTTCCAAAGAAATGAAGAATGAAGTTAGTGTACGATATAGAGACAAATATTTTGCATTTTCAGAGAAATGAAAATGAAATGAGTTCACGATGGAGTTTGGAATAGTGAGACAAGATCAGGTTTACATATAAAGAAATGTGTTATGGAAATAGTGAACAACCTGGTAGCAGAAACCTCGCAGAGCAATGCAGATTAGAAGAGGCTTTGCAGATATATTTTTAATTTAAAATTTAAAAAATTAAAGTAATATAAAAAAAAATGTAAGTCTATTCCTATGTAGGTCAACGTAGAAGAATTTTATTTTAGTTACATCTCATTATATAATTATAAATTTTTCTCCCATATAAAATGAAAATTAATATATGAAATTTAATGAATGAATTAATATTCGAAAAAAACTGTATGTAAAACATCAAGTGTCATCCACTACAAGTTTAAAAAAGATGTATTTGAACTTGAATGACTGAATAAAAAGTATTTTATTAACGATAGAAAATTTGAACAAGATATATAAATATATATATAGGGAGAGTGTGAACTAATAGTAGGAATTAAATAAACGAAAAGAGGAATATTGCTGATACTCCTTTTGCGAATTAAAAAAGCTGAATTGAGAGAACTCTGAAAGTCAAAGCTAATATTTTTTCCTGCTACTTGACTGCAGACTAAATTAGGATTTATTTCATTTTTTTAATACTATTTTATACAATTTAGGTTACATTTTTTACAATATAGAGTTTTTATGCACAATTTGGCAAAGCCTTATGTTTGCAAATTTTTCTAGATTCACGTAAGATAAATCTGGATTTTTAAATTAATAATTTCCATCTGACTGCGGTGAGATTGGGCGAAGTGAATCTTCATCACTATTTATGAAGATAGTGCTGAAGATCGTAAGTTCAGCTACCGGGGTGAATGATGCAGAGTGAAATGCGATTCATATATCAGTGCTACTTCTGAAGAAAGGGGGGATGTGATTACTGTAGAATGAAGCTTCAAATACTGTGCTAACTTTTTTGTTATTTCCGAAGAAACAATCAATATAAATAGTGTGCGGCTGAAGGTCAAATACAGTGCTAAGAATTCTGTCATTTAAAACTAAACTATGACTGGAATTTCAAACGCTATGCAAAGGTTAGTATTATATCCAAACCTTAGCAGTAAAATAACTTGGGCCCTTATTGGATAAATATTCACGAATCTTGGCTCAATAAGGGTGTAGTGTATCTTCCACTACAAAAATACAATTCCAATTCACTAGTATATAAGACATGTTAACTCGATTCTATGGTGGGGTACCTTTTCATAGATGAAGGTTCACATAGTCGATAGCGACCATCGCCACATTGGTGACCTTCGGATGTGATGTGAACACCGCCTACCTTGGCAGAAACGCCCACTACGATTTGAGCACGCCTACTTCGATGGATGGTCCAGATTGAACAGTTGACTGCTTGTGACTGCGACATTGTACTCCTCACGCTGTTGCTTCTCAGTCTCGATCACACACAACGTATACACTCGACAGCTAAAGGCAACACAGGAGCCACCGTGAACTTAATACAGCTCTTACGATCAGTACTCAAAAAGTCTGGAGATCTTAATACAGCTCTAACAGCTTCTCACAAAAATAGCAATGATTCAACTAGTGGTATCCATTCATCGAATTCTATCCCAGATATAATTCTGGTGGGGGAGTACTGTAGTGTATCTACCACTACAAAATTACAACTACAATTCACAAGTATATAAGACATGTTAATTCGATTCTATGCTGAGAGTACCTTTTCATAGATGAAAGTTGACATCTACACGAACATGAACACACTTAACACTGAACCATTTTGAACCAAGGATCTTTGGCCGGCTCTAAAGGCCTGTTCATACAATCCAATATTGATTGAAATGATGGAATTTTATTTAGCTTATGTGGTGTAAACGATCATCCAAGTTTTTGGTTCAAGCTCTTGGATGATAGTAGAGCATGTTCTACTTTTCGTCCAAGTTTTTCCTTCCATAACCAATCAGCTTCTAAAGTTGATTGACGTCAGCGAGAGGACATACGATTATTTCATTTTCTTATAAATTTTCATATACTCTAATCTAAATAAATTAAATCTGTTAGGATCCATTTGTGTTATTATGAATTTATATGACGTAATTTTGCTTTCATGCTAGTATGATTTTTATAATCTTGAGTATGAAGAATGCGATGCTCCAACTTTCAATCACACCAATTAATAACATTTTAGAACTTGGTTAATGTCCTCGGATCATCCAATTTCTTGGACAGAGGAATTCCTCCAAGTTCTTGGATTCATGAACTTGGACCGTATAAATAGCCTTAACTGAGTGTTCGTTAATTATTTGTAAATAAACGTGCAGTCTGTGGTGAGAAGCCATGCTTGGCATTTTTCTGGCTAGGAATCGATCCGTAGGTCACGATGTNAGATTTTTATTGTCGGAGTATTTTTATTGGCTGAAAAATCATGTGGTAGGATCCAGTTTTTCCTCGTTCATTTCCATATTGTTTTGGTTGTCATCAGCATAAAATTAATAAAAGTCATAAAGGTATTGTTTTTCTATAAATATTTTCCATAAATATTATTCTATACTATTTTTCCTACTTTAAAGTTATATTTCCGTACTGCTATTATTACGCTTTTAATTCAAGAGTTTAAAACTAAGATAATTGTTTCCGTTATTATTATAATGTAATTATGTTCTACATTTTAAGAAAAAGTTATTTAGAAAGGTGGTCTAATATTATTAATTATTATTTTGTGCAGATAATATTAATATACTGTTATAAATTACAGTTAAATGATTTAAAACTTAGCAATCAGCTTCATGCACTATGAGATGCTCAGGGTGATTTAAGTTTTGATTTCTGCAGAGAGAAAATAATTCTGATAAAATTACAGAACTACAAGGTTAAGTAATTTCTGGTGAGAAAAAACATAATTTTTGTGATAAAATTGAAATATACGATAATTAAACCAGTCATATGGTAGCGGTTTGCGTTTATATGGTAACTGTTTACAAGAAAACCCAATTTTCGAAATTATAGTCATTTTTATCCCACTAGTAAAAATACAATACAGAAAAGTTAATTTAACCGAATAAATGGTTTTCATACCATGCTCTAAGGTATCATGATAAAATAACAAAATTTTTTAACATTTAATCAGTTTTAACACACATTATAAAACAATATGTTAGTGTTAATTTCACCAAAATCAATTACCAAACAGCTTCGGAAAAAATTACAGTGTTTTTTGGTGTTCTTATAGATCCAGAAATATGGCAAATTTTACCATATTCTGGTAGTTTTGACTATATTTTTTCCTTAGTGAGTATGTAACGAATTTAGTCTATTACTTGACTCAGGAATATTGGTCTTTTGAGTATGGTTCAAACTACATTTTTTGCATTTTTAAAGCGTTATAATGCATATTATTTAAAAGTGTTTTTGTAACAATTACTTAAACATGTAATTTTATCAATGCAATCGATTGAATAGTTTATATATGATTTAAGAAAAGTATCTTTCTTCTGCTATTTCAGGGTAATTTGAATATTGAATTCTGTACGTCTTGAAGATTTATTAGTCGACTGCTTGAATCAAGGTTATTAAATTTTTGGGTAGCATCATATATCAATCAAAAATTCCAATATTTGTGCTATATATTCTTAACTTTAAAGCTAAATACAGCACTAAAATATACTATAAAATAAGTAAAATGGTTATGAAAGAGCTATTGCACACAGCGATTTCATTCGCTTATTGGAATAGCTTGCATCTACTTACATGTAATCTTACATGTGCAAGAAATACTTGTCATGAAACTTGCAACACTTCTACGCATAAAAGACTTTTGTTCATGCAATTTCACACACAAACATAGGCAAGCACTTAAAGTCCAGTTTTTCATGTCTTTTTGTATTTAGTAACCGTGGTAGAAATGCACACGAAATTTTGACCTCTGTCAGACGACGGGATTAACACCTGAGTTGGTAACCATCTCTTTAAACTTCTACCCCACCTCCAATGGGAGGACTTTCAGCTAGAATAGACTTAATTTCTGCGAACACATGCCGGTTGTAAAGTCGGCTTTCAGGGTCGAACTCACAACCCCCCGCTCTCCACTGGTGGAGTGAACGTCTTTACCGACTGTGCACACCGGAAAGATCCATGTTAACTGCATATGAACACGTTGACTTTGAAACCTGAACGTAGAATTATTGTACTAAGTACTTTGATCATTGAAGCTTTTTATATAAAAACAAAATTCCTAAATTATAGCTAACGAATAAAAGAACTTGGCAACATGGCATTCTTCTTTAAAAGGAGATAGTTTCGTCTTTAAATTTATATAGTTTTAACGCATTTTTCAACTTTACTTAAAAAAACACTACAGTAAACGGCTCTTATTGTGAGCAAACAATTTAAAACATTTCTAAAGCATTTTGATCTAATGGTGATAATGCAATATTTTGGAGATAAAAAAATGTGTTAGCACATATTGTTTTCAATAAATTAATACTTTTTCCTGTTATTCATAGTTGAAAACTTTTATCAGCAAGCTTCAATTAAAATTTTCAAACGTGAGCTTATCAACTGCAATACAACTTATTTCAAAACATATTTAAAAAAAAGTTTTAAATTAATTCCTGTGTTTTCTACCCTTAAGCATGTTTTGTAATCAAATATGATGAAAATTTGGAAAACATCAGAAACACCCGGTTATTTTTATTTTTAATCTTTATTCCAATTCTGTAATTTTCATTGCAAAGTTGGGTTAGTTATTTTTTTTATCATTATTTTGAAATTTAAAAAAAAGGAGCATATAAGAAAAGAATTGAAGCTGTTTTTAAATATTAAAATTACAAAGAATTGTTTACTTAAATCGAATCGAGGAGCAAAAATAATTTATATCAGTTTTCTTTTTCAAAAGCAAACAAGAGAAACGGTACAATTTTTTTAAATTTCTACCAAGAATGTTTGGACATATTAGGCGGGATTACAAGAAAAATCTTTTCTAAAAAAGACAACTGATTGAATAAAAAATAGTTCTTCGGTTAAAAATTAATTGTGTATGTAAAAATAAATTTATTCTTATGGTGAGGATATTTTTTTGTTTTTTGTAAGCAAAGGAAGATGCAATTAGGTAATGTCTTATGTCGATATTTCGTTTAAAATTATTTACCGTTTAATTAATAATTTGTAAACAAAAATCTCATTAATCAGTTTAAATTACAAATGCGTTTTATAGTAATTTTTGTGGGATATTTTTTGGAATGCATATCAGAAAAACAATGCATTTAAAATAGATTTTTTTTCAGACCATAAATTAGGAGACTTTTTATAACTTGTTTGAGGAATAAGATTGAAGGAAAAAATTACTACATAAAATGATATATTACATGTTCACATTATTATATTGAATTTAAATTTAAGAAAAAGCCATTTTTTTATCTTACTCATTTTACCCCAAACTTATAATAGAATTTATATTTTTTTCGAACGCATTTTCACATTTCGATGTAATATCTACTTCCTTATTCATTTAGAATTACCATCCACAGAAAGAAACGCGTTTTTGTGTTATGATTTTATTAATAATTTCCTACTTGTAAAGAAAAGTTATTTATTTGACATACACTCAAAACTCCGACTTATATTTCTCAATTATTTTATCCTACCAAAAACATACCAGTTCATGCATAAATAACTTTACTTTATATCTTTATAATATCTATTAGAGGAACCGGAAAGTGATGTCGTTTCGGCGCATTAAATATTCGTTAGTCTTAAAAACCAATTCATTTGTTTTCCGATCCATTTCAATTCATTTTCGTCCAGGTACTGAAATGTATTTGCTAACGAGGGTGAACACATTATTGATTATAAATAAAATCTTGATAACAAATATCAAATGCACCGAAACGACATTACTTTCCAGTCCTCCTAATACTTTATATCTTTATAAAATCCTATTTTCATCGAAAATACGGGTTGGTTAAAATTAAGATGATTAAAATGACGGTTAAATGTGAAAAAAATTAAATAAAAATCAATTTTATCAGATCAATTTTGTCAATCAAATTCTCAGTTATCTATCATTCACTCTCCTAAATCTCCTGCACTTACACATTAATCCAATTTCATTCATTCCTTCTCTTCCAATTACGAACAAACCTGGCCATCGTAAAAATAATTCGAATCATTAATAAATTAATAATAAATGCCGAATGAAAAGTGTTAAAGAAGATATTAAGGCATTCTCACCATGTGAAAAGAAGAAAAAAAACCGTCTAAACAAAGTTTCGCATTTGCATAAAAAATATGGGGAAAACACAAAATATGGGCAGACATCATTTGATGGTCACCATCATCCAACATTTTCCATTCTGAGTTCATGGTGCTTGATATGCCAACAAACTTCAATCATTCCATGATGGAAAATGCTACTTTAAGGCTATAATGGTTAACCATCAAGAAAAGTTTAATTCTCATGAACTAGCCATCCATGATGGTCCATGATGGCTCCAACTAAACATTTCTATGAAGGTTTAATGGAAATTCTTGTTGGTTCTCAGGAATTTGAACCATCATAAATCAGGCCGAAGTCCAACAGTGGAATGATGGTTGTTCATGATCATTCGAACATTTGATTTCTAGTATACTGTGGAATTTCGTGATGGTTCACAATGGTACGACAATACATTTTAATGATGGTTTAATGGAAATTCTTGTTGGTTCAGCAGGGATATACCATCAAAACCATTTGGTTTTTTTAATGTTGGACCATCCTAAATCAGACTGAATTCCTACATTGGGGTGATGGTGGTACATGGTCGTTCCAACATTTGATTTTTAAGAAACTATGATGGGAATTTCTGATGGTTCAACATGAACAAACAAATTGCTATTCTTATGTTGAACCATCATAAATCAGTCCGAATTCCTACATTGGGGTGATGATTATTACCATCAAGATTATGCTAGTTTATCAATGAAAAGCCTTCAAAAATTTTGAGTTGGGGATTTGGTTTCATTCTTCCCTGTTAACGGTTGTAAATTACTTATAGTGCTGAAATTTTCCAGAATCGCAAAAAATCGGCCGGGAAATAAGAGATCAATCAAATGCCGTCCTCTCTACAGTTGTTACCTATGGAAATGGAAGAACTAGAAACTCTTAATTTAAAATGCCTCTATCTCAAGTATGAAAATTTGATATATCTTACTAATATACTTTAGTAATTTATGATATATATTGTACAAAGATATTTTCTGGTCCACCCCTAAGAAATATGAAATTAAGTTTAGTTAAAATTTCCTTATCCTAAAAAAAAACCATTGAAAAAATTGCTCCAAAAAATAACTTACGCCACGAAATAGAAAATTAGTTGCGGCATAAATAATATTATTTAATAGTGACTAGATAAGAAGAAATTTCTTTTAGATTACTATTTTGTACTATTACTATTTTACTATTTTGTGCGAAGTTTTTCTTCTAACTTAGAGTTTCTGTTTCGAACCAGAAGTTTACTTGTCTTCTGGATTGAGTTTAAAATTACAAGGCTACGGAGTTGAACAATAGTTGTCGTAAATCCATAAAATTGGGTCGACTGTTCAGCGACGGTCACAAAATCATAAAATAATATCCAAATTTTGAAAGAAATTTGTTTAATGTAGGAAGACTCAAACAACACGTTTCCCAGACCGTCGTTAATAGCCCATAGTGCAACACTAGTGCGACGTCAATGAAGTACACATCAAACAACACAAAACAAACATTCAATACAAATGAATAACTTTAAAAAACTGTCTAATTTACAAAAACTTACATCTTCAAGGCGGAAAAGCTTGCTTTAATTATTTGTCTAATGTGTTTTAAGAAAAAAAAGTACATTTTTCAATTCCTACTATTATTTCACACTCTCCCTACATCTTGTTCAAATTTTCAATCCTTCATAAAATACTTTTCTTTCATCCACTCAAGTACAAATACATTTTTTTAAACTTGTAGTGGATGACACTTGATGTTAATACAATTTTTTTTCCAAATATTTATTCATTCATTAAATAGGGATGAGCGAAAAACGAAATGGAATTTTTATGGTTAAACGAAATGGTTAAGCGTTTGTCATCGTTTTAAATTTTACTATTAGCGATTCATTTTTTCATGTGTTTAAAAAATAATATCAGAGATAATTTCTAAATTATAGCTCTATTTGAACAAAAAAATAGTTTATCGCGCACATTTAAATATTTAATTATTTTGTATTGTTCCCAGGTCACCAAATTTATACTTTTATAGTTGTTTAATGCAACGTGGCTTTTTTTTTTCAATTGCTACTATTACTTCACACTCTCCCTACATATATTTATATATCTTGTTCAGATTTCCAATCTTTAATAAAATACATTTTATTCAGCCATTCATGTTCAAATACATATTTTTAAACTTTTAGTGGATGACAATTGATGTTAATACAGTTTTTTCAAAATTCATTAATTAAATTTAGTTAATTAATTTTATTTTGATGTGGAAGAAAACAATTCCAATTATTTAATAAAAAGTTACTAAAATAAAAATTTTCCTTGTTGACTTAAGTAGGAATTGACTTTAGAAATTCTTTTTTTAATATTACTTGCTTCTATTTATATTTAAAAAGATCGTATTTCTCAGATGATTATTCTTGCTTAAAGGTCTAAGATGCAATTAGGTAATGTCTTATGTCGATATTTCGTTTAAAATTATTTACCGTTTAATTAATAATTTGTAAACAAAAATCTCATTAATCAGTTTAAATTACAAATGCGTTTTATAGTAATTTTTGTGGGATATTTTTTGGAATGCATATCAGAAAAACAATGCATTTAAAATAGATTTTTTTTCAGACCATAAATTAGGAGACTTTTTATAACTTGTTTGAGGAATAAGATTGAAGGAAAAAATTACTACATAAAATGATATATTACATGTTCACATTATTATATTGAATTTAAATTTAAGAAAAAGCCATTNAAATTCATTAATTAGATTTAATTAATTAATTTTAGTTTTATGTGGGAGAAAAAATTTTAATTATTTAATAAAAAGTAACTAAAATAAGAATTTTCTTCGTTGACTTAAGTAGGAATTGACTTTAGAAATTCTTTTTTGAATATTGCTTATTTCTATTTATATTTTAAAAAAATCGTATTTCTTAGATGATTATTCTTGTCACAGGGATGATTACTCTTGCTTGAAGGTCTGAACCCGAATCAGAAAGGGAAAAACCCAACGATACAAATATGCACCTTTTTTGTGTAAGCTCTATGAATTTGACAGAAATCTGTACATTGCTTACATTCCGTAAATTACACAAATCAAACATTCACAGAAATATCTGATTCTTATTTCTAACCTTTAATATCTGTCTAACTTATAAATGTGAAATAAAACTACTCATTGTTTAAGATCTCCAAATATTAAAATGAGTGCATAATTCCAATTAAATACTTCAATAATCTAAGATATTTTACAGAAACTTATTATTCGATCGGAAACTACATTGTGTTTAAAAATTTAAACAGGGTTAACAGTCTAAGTGGCTGACAATGAAGCTCCTCTTGTTCGCGAGATGGAGAAAATGGTGCTTGAAGCAGTTGTAAATCTACATTATGCATTGAAATAAGAGTGAAATCCATCCGCTTTTAGAGTTCTTGGGGAAACAATTTCAAATTAGGAAGAGTGAAAACTTCTTGTAATTGTTTGCCTAATGCGCTTTAAGAAAATAGAATGTACCGCTTTAATGGAAAAATATGATAGTAGGCTAAACTTAGTAACGAAGAGAAATTGGTATTCTTAAGAGAATTACTCAGTCTGGAGAAACAAGGTTCAACTTTTACGCACAGGTAAAAGTAAAAATAAGGAATTTAATTTCACAGAATAGGGATTTATACTACACATGCACTCTCGGTGATTTTCAAAAAACGAAATTTTGAGTTTCGTTACGAAAAAAAAAGCATTTGATTCGTTGCATTTGAATTGTAAACAAAGGTTACGGGTTAAGTGACTATTTTTTGATACTAATAGAAATTAAATGCTTTTTTTTTAAAATAAAATTACTCAAGGAACATCCTAATTGTATGCTATATAGATTTAACACCTCTCTGTTTTCTCCTGCAATTAATAAAGTTTTAATATTTAAAGTCATAATTTTCTCATTAACGATTTGTTACAGTTCAAAAATAATTATTCGCTTTACTTATTAGAAACTTAAGAACCTTAATTTTTTTTTTCAAAATGATAACTCAAACAATTTGTTCCAGGGATAACACTTAGCATAAAAAATAAATAAACCTATGATGAAAGAATTCCGCCTGTTCTTGAAACTACTCGAATTATCATTTCCAGAAATAATGCATAGCAAGATAATTCTGTGTGGGAAAAAATCGTATATGAAGAATTCTAGGTAAAAAGAATTCTTTTAGAAGAATTCTATGTAAAAAGACTTCTATGTGGAGAATTCAGCGTGAAAAGAGTTCTAAGTAAAAATAATTCTATATGAAGAATTCTGCGTGAAAAGAATTCTATGTTAAGTATTCTAAACTGATTCGCTCTCACACGTGTCTGTTTCTGGAACCACTTCTCAAAAAATTCTATTTAAAAAATGTATGTGAAACAAATTCTACGTGAAAAAAAAGTTCTTTTCAAAAATATTCTATGTGAAAAATTTCGTATTTTTATTTCAAATATGCATAACATTATTATGTAATTATATACTTTTGGACTCATCAAACGAACTAAACATTTCGTAATATTTTTTTAATAGCGACAAATATTTTTTTAATATTTTTTACTAAAATCCTCTGTCGAACGCAATATTCTCTACAGAGAATCTTTCAAATGAATGAATCAATTTCGTTATCGAGAAATTTTACTATATTTAGTGTAAATTTTAGAAAACTCAACCGGATCAGGTCATTTCCCCTGCTCGGTTTTTATACAATTCAAATGCCGGACACCGTTTTCCCCAACAGCTCATTTGCCGGACAACTCATTTTGCCTACATGTAGATTTGCGTGGCAATTTATCTTCACCACATGTACATTCACCCGACAATTCATTTTTTCTCTCCCTTTTTTATTCAGTTTTTCCGTTAAATTATTTTTCTTAGTTATTTTAAACATTTTCATTGCCTTTTCGCTTTTTGATTACAGTGGATTATCTGTTTTGCAATAACATTACAATGAAATAATGGATAAATTATTTATATTTTTATCTTAGCACATCAGTAACCATTGCCAACAAATTTTGGATAACCTCTAATTAAATTTCAATATTAAAATGAACTGTTCAGTTTTTTTTCATACGTAACGGTTCATGCTTAACTTTTAATAGGCGTTAATAAAAACCATACTATATGTATTAGTTGTTACAGTGGCAATGTGGCTGTAGTAGAGTACTAAAGAGCGTATATAGACTGGTTAATTAGTACTTTTCAAAAATTAATTATTAATCCGATTAATTATATATATTAGTCAGTAAGAGTTTTCGTTTTTTTGGTCGGGAGAATGCACTATCGAACAGATGAGTTGTCGGGCAAGCGAACCTGTTTAGAAAACCTACTTGGCAGGAAAAAATAAGCTATCTGGCAACCTAACTGTTGGTAAGAGAAGATGCCTAGCAAACGTACTTGTCGGGCAAATGAGTAACCGGACAAACATATATGTCGAGAAAAGATGTTTTGCAAAAATATCTGTCAGGCAAACGGAGTCTGGTTATCGACTTGCAACCGAGTGTTGGTAAAATGCATCAAACATACCAACTTTCAGCGTACATTTTTTATCATAAATGTTTGTTTTCATTTCAAATACAGATATTTTTATTCCTTCAGAATAAAATAAGAAATGAAATTTGAATCTACTTACTCTCTTGAATGTTTGGTCTTCTTTTGTAAGGAAGATCTGAAAGAAGAAAAAAAATTCCATTTTTAAATTCAATTCAACAATTATGGGCACTCATTGTTGTTTTTTAGAATCAAAACTTCAAACTCATTTCAGCGGAAAAAAGCTCGATAACAGTACAGCACATATTTTGATCCAATTATTATTTATATATACGTTTAATAAAATTACACTTATCTTTAAACTCTTTCCTACAAAGAATCAATTGATGTGGAAAAAAAGATCGCTCTTCTGCGAGCTTTTGATGCTTTTTCAATTCTACTGCGAGAATCGGAACCGTATTTCATTTATTGTTTTCATAAGTAATTCATACAACCATCTTTTAAAATTGAATCTGAGCTATAGATATTTTTTTGCTATTATTTCTTTAAAAATATGTTTTTTTTTTGAACTTCTATCGTTTCTTAAACTGATGTTTCAGTATTTTCACCATGGAAACATAATTGCAGCCTTTTTGTTGCCCCGTTAGCCTCGTGGGTTAAAGTTTTTGAGATTTGGTCTCGTACGTTCATTTTGATTTTAAGATAAATTGCGGAAGAAAATATTTTGATTATTTGTGAAAGATTTACGTTACTTTAGTTCCAATTTATTATATCGAATAGAATGGTTTTTAGTAAATGTAACTTGCACAATGGGGAAGCAACTAAGTAAATTTAGGTAAATTTGAAAAGATGTAATGTAAATGCTAGAGTTCATAAAGAATCATGAAATTGAAATATATGAGGCATGCTGTAAGTTTCGTAATGACACAAAAAAAACATTATAACCATATATCTCTGTGGGAATAAGAAGAATATATTATAAATTCTAAAATGTATAGGATGTATGGAGTAGATGCATAGAGATAGATGTGTGGAGTATATTCTAAAATGTTAGGAATTCTATAAGTTCTGCAATATTTACAAAAAAGGCCATTATAAAACTAGAGTTGAACTTATATACAAATGCATTACAAATTATATCATGGACAATGTCAAACATACTATTAGTTATAAAACGTTAAAGAAAGAAACTCTCTGAATAGCTTTTGATCTATTTGGTAGATTTTCATGTTCTAAGTCATCATGGTTCAAAGGGCTCAGTTACAACCGGTTGTTCCGGTTCAGGTGGTACCAGTTGAGGTGAGAGAGGGGCGGCTTACTATTTGTATTTGAGGTGGTGGTTTCATATTCGGCGATACAAACTGGTTTAGTTTCAGAATCAATTTCAAAATATATCTTTCTTATTTATTTATTTTTAATTATTTAAGACTGTTTTTGTTTTTGAAGGCTTTACAGGTCAATATAACTAATGCAGGGTTGATTGTGAGCCCAACTCAAAAATCCTGAAAATTTCTTGAGTAAAATTATTAATGACGCATTTCAAAAAGTTAATGTCGTTATAAATTTAAATCATTGATATTTTGGTAACATAAAATTCTAAATAAATTATATGCTGCATAATTTAAATGACTAATTAGGTAAAAGTTTACTTTTTTCTCTAATTACATTTATTATTCTATCAGAAAAAATATTTACAAATGAAAGAGATGCAAATTATAAATTCTAGTTCTAATATTTTTAAATAAAATATACAAGAATTTTTATTTATATATGTGATCGATGATATCTTGAAACTTCTGGACCTTGGATTTCCGGAAACCGGTTTCCGGAGCACAATCATCTCTGCTAATGTCCATAATTTAACACAATTACCGAAAAACAATGTCATGATTAACAATATGAAATTTAAAGACTATACTATAGTAAATATGCTAAATAAAACAGGTAAAACACTGCCCCGTTATTTCTCCATTACTCTTTTTTACAAGGTTAAGTGCCAATGCACGATATTCTCTACACTGATGCTCTCCTTTCCCTAATCAGGTGTTGTTATAAGAAAAGTCATCGGATATTAATAATAGCCACACAAGTCTATTATAATAATAAGTCCTGCCAATAAGTCTATGTTTGTTTTTCATAACAGAATTGATTTATTGAAAAAATAAATTTTTCTTTTTCTTTAATAGTCTACTCAGTAAAATTTACAAGAAGCAATAATATGCACTAACTATGGCATGTTAGTGCACATTATTGACTCATTATGGCACTAACTATGGCATTAACAATTATGTGCCAATTATGGCAATCTCCAGACTCACCTTCTAAACAGGAAAAAAGCACCACCTTAAATGGAACAATTTTCCATAAACGCTTCAAATACCACAAACGTTCGCCTTAATAAGAACTACTTTATATTCAAAAATCTTTTTCAAACATAAAAATATTAAGTTAATACATTTTGAATGCCTAAAACCAAGGTAAAGGTTTTATTTTATATTACACTAGCGGGATTCCAGCTCTTCGTGCGGGGAGAATAAATAAATAAATTAGCACAAAATAGCACTTAAATCACGCACAAGACTGAAAGTCATACCAACATAATTAATAAAGTTTAAATAATTTTATTTATTTATTTATTTTTATTTGTTTGCATTCCTTGTGGCTTTACGCTATTATGTTAAACAAAACACAATTTTAGTAGTTCATTTCATCAAATTAAAGATTAATAGCTAATATTTGGTACGATGCTGTGGTTTAAGGTCAACGCATTATTATAACTATTATCAACTATTATAAAATATATTATAATCATAACATTCTCAACTTCACTGGTGTAAGAAATTAAGTTAATTTGCCGACTGGGTCAATTATCTCTAGAACTACTAAACCAATTTTAATGAAATTTAATCTGTGCATACATTGATACAATACCAAACAAATAATCATTCAACAATTGTGATACACGAGCATGATCGTGCGTAACACTCTTTGGAGTCGGAAGGTATGAAATTGCGGTAGGACATTCAGGCCAATTGCCACAGGAAATGATAAACTGCCTTATTTCAAGTATGTAATCACGCTGCAAGGCCTGTATATCTGTAAGAGGGGACCCTACCCCCAATTAACCCAATTTTTGGTTTAATCTGCACCCGCTATTTCATACCTTCCGGTTCCAACGAGTGTCCAGTAGTTCTAGAGATAATCGACAAAGTCTGCAAATTTTTTTAACTTCTTACACCAGTGTATTATAAAACTACACAGTATTCAAGCAGTTTTAAAAGATACCAAATGTAATAAGTTATAACCTATATTAGTGTATTTTCTACCTATTAAAATTGAACTAATAACTATAATTCTAGAATTACCAAATTTAGGCGTCAATACACCACATTTGGCGATTTAAATTTCTTCGAAACGAACTACTACCATTTAACTATTACTTATCTTAGTAATTTCAGCTCTTAGCTTAGCTTTTAATTCATTTAGTACTTACTACTAAGCATAACATCAGCGGTATTTTTATGAACCAATTTTTTTTTACGTTTCTCCTAAATGAATTAGTACCATCTCCATTAACTTTGCTTTTCAGTACATAACTTCTTTTCTTTTTCTATTTCAATTACCGGCGATTTTTTAATGATTTAGTTTTATAGAAACACGTTTTAAAAGCATAAAGTCTCTTGCCAAATTATTAGAAGCACAATAAGATTCTGAAGTAAAATTTTAATTATAAGATGATACTATACAGCTTCATTGTTTTTACGCGACTGAAACCGGTTTTGTTTACGTCTTTTTTACATCTACAAAACCTTTGTACTTGCTTACGTCTGTGTATCAATTGATTAAATGAGACGATATATAATATAAATTTGACGATTTGATGAATTAGACGATATATTATATAAATATAGAATATTTATTACATGAGGTATTATACTAGTGTATTATAATAATTAGACCCAATTATTAGACGCACTATAGTTTTTTAATAATGACATGTTTTGAAACGAGTTTATAGGCAATACTTTTATATTTATACATACATGTAATGGGTTATTATTCAAGAGATTTTTAATATACATCCTATTTGTATTTATTTTTAACGTATTGAGTTACAATGCTAACCAATTGATAAATGAATATAAGCAAGTGTAAATCAGTTTCAGCAGCGCAAAAACAATAATTCTGTAAAACAATAGTGCGTCTAATAATTTGTCCAGGGACTGTAATTACAGAAAAATAGACACGTGGTTACGGATTACTTAAGAAATACTAATTTGATGACGAAGTTCACATAAACTAACCAAGTTCTTATTGATCAATAGGTATATCAGACAAAACGAATAAAAAAAATTATAAAATATTTAATAACGTGTGTAAAACCTTATTTTTACTAATAACAGCTATAAGCAAGTACTACTGTTGTATCCTCAAAACAATTTTTAAAAAAACAAAATCGTCCGCAGTTTAATTTATATTAAAGGCGCTAGTTCCATACCAATTAGAAATTCTATTTTTTAAAAGTCTTTACTGAACTATCTAATAAAAAGTTTTGAAGGATTTTTAAAATCGTGGACAAAAATTGCTCCTTTCACCACCACTTGTTCAAATTTCAAGACGGTAGCACAAACGGTTCTGTCATTATATGAGAGACAGACATATGCAAACGATTACAGTATAAATTCTAAATCTTCTAAATAAATAAAGTTCTTAATAAAATTTAAAATCTTTTAAACAAATAAATTCGTTTAATTCTAAATCTTCTAAATTTACAGTGAAATTCTAAATAAAATTTAAAATCTTCTAAATAAATAAATTCGTTTAATTCTAAATCTTCTAAGTTTACAGCAAAATTCTAAACTTTTCAAACATTTTCTAAAAATTATAAATAATTAGTTATAAACATAACATAAATTTACAGAATATAATATGGCAAACAAAAAATCATCCATTTCGAATAAAATAAATGTTTGAAGATCTAAAAACTATAAATATATTCAGTAAATCAACAGAGTTCTTTTTTTTTTTTCAAACTGATGCTATTATGGATATTTTTAAGAATTTCATTTATTCTTCACAATATGAAGACGGAGCATATTAATTTTTAATCCTTCATACAAACGGAGATTTATTAAAGCTCAGATAAATTTTTTATTTTATTTTTTTCATTTTTTCAGCAGCATTAAACCACACGCAAAAAAAAAGTAAAAACCAGATAGTATTTCAACTTTTAATTTGAATTACATAACAGTGTAAGAGCTAGACTATTCACGCACCGATAAGCAAATAGAAAAATATATACGAATATATTATTTCTATAATTCGACAGAATGAAATGAAGCATGAAAAAAAAATAAAGAAAAAGTTTCTTTGGGACCAATTTATAATAACGATATTAAATTGGGAATTTCATTCTTTTCATTTTAATTTTTTACTTAATGCATTCTCGAGGAAGCAATTACACTTTCATTAAATTTTTCTTTTCTATTGATGAATTGAATTTTTAACTTTGTTTCATTGTAATACTTGGTTTGAATTGCAGTTTTGTTCAGTTCTTTTAATTTACAAAGTATATTTAATGTTTGAAAAATCATTAAATTATTTATCGATATAGTTCTATTTTATACTGATTTTTTTTACATTGCATTAAACGTTGCAGTGTACTTAATTAAAACTTTATTTTTAAAAGAAATCTTGAATGTTAGTTTCTTTGCTTCTTTTCGAAATACAGGTAAAGAGACGAAATAATATCAATAATTATTTGGTAAAGAAAATATTTATGTAGATTTAAGGGATAAATGAAGTTCTATAATTATATAATAATATTAAGAAAAGCATCTGCATCAATAAAAAGTAATATAGTTTTAACATTTTTAACTAATACAATATAAATTTACAATATTGATAAATATTATATTCAACAAAAGTCAGAAATCAATTACTCGGTAATTATACATAGTCCACCTACACATTTGAATTGAATGGTAGCTGTTTACATGCACTTTTTCACAACTGAGTAAAATAATTCTTTTCCCTTAAATTAGCTACTGAAATATTCGAACTGCGGAATTGCTTCTAGATTTCATATCCTGAAATTAGCTACTGAAATATTTGAACTGCGGAATTGCTTTTAGATTTCATTTCCTGAAATTAGCTACTGAAATATTCAAACTGCGGAATTGCTTCTAGATTTCATTTCCTGAAATTAGCGACTGAAATATTCAAACTGCGGAATTGCTTCTGGATTTCATTTCCTGAAATTAGCTACTGAAATATTCAAACTGCGGAATTGCTTCTAGATTTCATTTCCTGAAATTAGCTACTGAAATATTCGAACTGTGGGATTGTTTCTAGATTTCATTTCCTGAAATTAGCTACTGAGATATTCGAACTGCGAAATCGCTTCTAGATTTCAAGGCTCTCTGATAGTCTTATTAAAAACACATCAATATAATTTTACTAAGCACTTTTTGATAAATATTTTTTATTTTTTTTTATAACCGTCGTTGAACAGCCGACCCAATTTTTGGATTTACGACTACTAATGTTCAACGCCGTAGCCTTGTAGTTTTGAACTCAATCCAGAAAAATTCGTACTGGCTGGGATTCGAACCCAGTTCGCCTCATTGGAAGGTGAACGCTCTATTCCCTGAGCCATAGCGGTTCTTTTGATTACCATTAGATCAATCACTAACTATGAAGAAAACTAAATAAATAACTATATAATATAAAATGGAATTGCAAATAAATATTTACTTTAAAGAAGCATGATTAAAATAACTAGTATAACATCCAGTATAACTAGTATAATATCCAAAGGTTAATCTTCTCTCTTACTAGTTCATTATATTTCAATATTTATCGATAGGTTTTTATAGATTTTTATCCAGTTGAAAGCAACATGAGAAATTGCTCTCGGAAAATGCGATCGACTGTAACTTTGAATAAATAAATTAATAAATTATAAAAATATATTATTTATTATACATTACACAGCCCCTGGCCATATCATTAGACGCACTATAAGATTCTATGCAAAATCTTATCACACAGCTTTATTGTTTTTATGTGACTGAAACCGGTTTTCCCTTGTTTACGTTCGTGTATCAATTAGTGAAATTAAACGATAAATAATATAAACTGAAAACGATATATAATAATTGAATAAATTAGACGATATATCATATAAATATAGAATATTTATGATATCAGATATTACATTAGTATATTATAATAATAAGACCAAATTATTAGACGCACTGTAGTTTTTTAATAATTGCATGTATTGCACGAGTTTATATGCAATACTTTGATATTTAAATATACATCCAATGGATTTTTATACAGGAGATTTTCATATACTTCCTATTTGTATTTATTTTTAACGTATTGCATTACAACGTTAACCAATAGATACACGAATATAAACAAGTGCAAACAGGTTTCATTCGCGTAAAAACAATAATAATGTATAGTATCACCTGATAATTAAGGTTGTGCATAGAAACTTATAGTGCGTCTACTAATTTGGTCAATGACTGTATATTTATGTATATATTTATATATTATAATATATTGATTATATCACTCATGAGCTTCATTTTGTGGCACTAATAAAAAAACACGCGTTTTGGACTTAGAACAGGCGTAAATATAAAAATACACATTCTTTTCAACGTGAATACTAGCACAACTCATAATTCAACTTGAAGGTAATCTTCGTTTAAGCAAACGAAAGCATTTCCTTAGCAATGAAAACTGTAAATCCACTTATCTCAAAAC
The DNA here is from genome assembly GCF_043381705.1 of Parasteatoda tepidariorum. Taxonomy (NCBI): domain Eukaryota; kingdom Metazoa; phylum Arthropoda; class Arachnida; order Araneae; family Theridiidae; genus Parasteatoda; species Parasteatoda tepidariorum. The sequence goes on from NC_092210.1 coordinate 2,585,822, forward strand.
ATGATTTTTTGAGTTGTGCAGCTATTGCAGCCCATGAGCGATATATTATATAGTTATATACTTATTTAAAATTGTACATTTATTATATATTATTATAAACACTAATCACTGTAATTAAATTTGTGTAATTTTACTTTATTTCATGGAATAAAATGATTCGATTCATTTCTACGTATAAAATGATTGCATTCGATTTTCATATATTACTTGAATTTATTGAAAAAAATAAAATAATATTCCAGAAAACATTTTTGTTTATTTTTTATTTTTGAGAACTTTAAATGTATTTTTAATCAAATACCTCAAATAATTCAATAAAAGCGTTAAGATCAAAACAAAATATTTACTGCTATATAGAACCAGTTATAATCAATATTTAAACAACATACTGGAAGAATGGATAAATATACCTTATAATAATAATAATAAATCCAATAACTTACGATATTAAATAGAATTGAGAATAAATATTTGCATATGAAAATATGTTTGTTTAAAATATTCTATTCTGATTATTAGGACATAAAAAAATTTGATATTTTTCTCGTCCATTCATTATTTTTCAGTATTTATAGATAAATTTTCATTCACTCGAAAAAGACAATCCGACAAATTGTTCCAGGAAATTGAAAGAAATCAAAATAAAAAAAATGGCAGGGGAACGAAGCTGAGTTATTCAGTCATTAAAGAGTGGTCGATAACATTCAATTGCGTTCATTCTTTTCATCGACTTTGCAAGTGATCATTAATACATGGAATGAAAATAAACGAATCACAAAATCATATTACCACAGAGTTAGAAAACTTTGACCCGCGTGAATTTAATTTTCACTAAAATTAATATTTAATTTGGGCAAAATCATGAGTACATTCTTAGTCTGTCATAATTCCTTTACATAGCAAAAATTAATATATCAGTAAAAGCCTTTTCAAGGCTTTTTTATTCATGAAATTCTGAGGATGTTTCATTAGAATAAGTCAAATAATTCTGCAAAGGTTCAAGTAGAAAAATATTTTAAGTATCCAAGTACATAAGAAATAACCACAGAGTAAAAAATCTTTGTTCTTGACGAAATCGTTTCTAGTCAAAGTTATGAAATAGCTTTCGTCACTTCCTCGGGGAAACAAATTTTGTCAAAATACATCGTCATTCTATTTTTTTTCTAAAAAAAAGAGAAAAAACTCGTTACTCATAATGCATTTCCCTATACTAACAATCACTTTTATTTCACTTTTTCATGTATTTCACTTTTTCATATCGATTTGTAAATGTCGCTAAACTAACACAAGAAGGGCAGATAGAACAGAAAGATAAATTACACTTATGACTGAATTGGGATTCGAACCCGCGAACTGCCTAGGTAGAGGTCAACTCCTTGACCATTTTCGACTGTACAATCATCATTCTATTTTCGTCATTGAAGTTAACCATCTCCAACAGTGAAGATAAGATTTCTAATTGATTCGTCATATTTTTCAGAGTTCACGTTTTGTCAGAAATCTCAGGATTTCGTGACGAAATGATTCTTAAAATTAATAAAACATAGCTCAAGCATTGCTGAATCGTCAAACGTAATAATTTTATATCTGGCAGCGCAGTTGCTAAGTAACACCCATAACACAAAAAATAGATTAAAATACATAACCATATTACTGTACCAAATAACATAAAATATTTAAAAGAATTCTGAATAAATATTTGCTTTTACAGGGTGCGTATCCAAATATTTCAACCAAAAATAAGCACCTCTTAAGTACTTTTTTTAAAACACTCAAAAATATTTTTAAGCACTATATACATTAACAAAATGCAAAATAATGTTCAAAGACATTACATGATCATGATAAAATAACTAGTTTCTGAAAAAGAACTCTTTTCTTGATTATATTAGCCACCATAAAAATATCGAGATATTTTTCGGTTCAATTTCAGAGGGTGGAAAATGAAGCTTGAAACTGAGAATACAATCTTGCAAAATGCCGCAGAGTTGCACATGAGAGTGCAATAATCTCACCAAATCCAGCTCAGTAGACGCACATGCCGACTCGCAAGTATTTCGACAAACATGTAAAATGATTGGCGTTTTTATACGCTATGGATCAACGGTATGCCGAAATAGATTGTGGTTGAATAAATTGTGATTAACGTTGAATAGAACAATGTGAAAAGCATTATACGTGGCAAAATTCGACATGGTGACGAAAAAAAAATCTCATATTCGAAAAGGAAAATTAAGCACTTTTTAATAACACCCCGTGAAAAAAGTACCTTTAAGGGCTTTTAAAAAACGAAAATCGGAAATAAGCACCTTTAAGCACTTTTTAAAAACGCTACGCACCATGTTTGAAGAACGTCCTGTTTAAAATCCTTCATTCTCATTATTAGAAAAATAAAATAAAAATGTGATCTTTCGCACTCCCGTTCATTAAGCTTCAACATTTATAGATAGGTTTTTATAGATTTTGATCCACTCGGAAAAGACAATCCGACAAATTGTTCCCAGAAAATGAGAGAAACTAAAATAAAAAGTAAAATAAAATATTTAAAAAAAATGAAGGTAGGGGAACGGAGCTGAGTTCTTCTGTCATTAAAAAGCGCTCGATATCGTTCGATTGCATACATTCTTTTCAGTAACTTTGCAGACGATCATTAATATATAGAATGAAAATAAATGAGTCACAAGATCATTATACAGGCAGGGTTTGGTACCTGTGACAGGCGTGAATTTAATTTTCACCCAAATTAAATTTGGATAATCTAACTTCATTACTTAGAAAAGAAAAGGCTATATTCTTTTTGTTCGTTTTCTCTATAATGGAACAAAAAAATAAAAAAAAGGCAAGCGATTTCTTTAAAATGCTTTGTTGCCATTGAATAAGACCGAATTGTTTAAAATTTCCTATTGACCTAAGATTTTTTTTTCTTCTTTTTGAAGGATATGTTATTGATTTTGTAACTACTACTTTCTTTTCTTCAAAGATTATATCATTATCATTAAAGCTGTTTAAATCTGCAAAGAAAATGCTTATGGGTGATGATTTATTGCAAAACATGTTAAATAAATTAGGACATTTTTAATAGTGACACGAATGTAGGAAAATAAATTGATTGCCGTGAAAAGCTTTATTAAATCACGAACTAAAACGGGAATAATATTACTAATGCGGGGGGAAACATGTATTAAACCATGAAATACTTGGAGCATCATAAAATACAGGGTATTGCAAAAATGATCAGAAAGTAAAACAAAGTTTACGGTGTTCTACTTTTAGAAAAAGTAGAGTTTTCACGCACTAAGTTTAAAAACTATTCAAAACTTTTCTAACTGCTGGCAACAGTGACCAATAGAAATTAAAAAGTAGTATTTTTAAAATAACCCCTCTTAGCCGCAATAGTTGTTTACAGTCTGAGAGTAACATGGATAAGTGCAAGCATTTCAGTTCGAATGATCTCACAAAACAAAAAACAATATATATATATATATATAATATTATTTTTATTGCTTTGTCATATTTTGACAAGGTTTGAATTTAATTTTCATACTTGATATGAATAAATTATCCAGCTTGTTAAGCAGCAACCCATCTTTCCGTTTTTATTTAATTCAGCTTTCAAGTTATCGGTTATGAGATACCTGGTATAAAAGAGACAACTAATGCACTTGAACCAGATGAGTCAAGGGATAGAACGTTCGCCTACCAATGAAGTGAGCCGGGCTCGAATCCCGGCGATGACTGGTCGATACGAATCCACATCCGGCTTGTACCGACCACAGTTCTGACGTGAAATATCCTCAGTGGTAGACAGATTATGGGTTAGAGTCCCCTTGCTGTGAGGCTAGCCGTGGGAGGTTCTCGTGGTCCTCCTTTCCATGTAACGCAAATGCGGGTTAGTTCCATCAAAAAGTCCTCCACGAAAGAAACTTTCTCCCAATACTTGATCCAGGAGTTCCCCTGTGTTCTGGATTGAGTTCAAAATTAAAAAGCTACGTCGTTGCACATTAGTAGTCATTAATCCTAAATTGGGTTATAAAATAAAATAAAATCTGTAAAAAACCTGGTCCAAATCGATGCTTCCATTCTTGAGTTAGTAGCATACATCCATACGGACAGACTTTCGCTTTCATGAGTAGAGAGTAGATTTGAAAATATTATTGCTTTGTTTAATAAATTTATCAAAAATATACTAATTTAGTTCATTAAGAAATTGAAAGAAACAAGCAAAATGGAGAGCTTCAAATTAATTAATGAAATTCTAAACATTAATTATTTAATATGATTGTTTCATAAAATTACAATTAGAAACATAATGATAAGACTAATCTCGCCATGTCGAAATATGCGATTTGTTTCAAGGAAATTAATTTACGATTGTATTTTAACGAAATTAATATATCAAATTTTATGAAATTAATTAATGGCAGATGAAAATTTAATTACCGATGAACTAAATTTTCATTATATTCAAAGTTTCTACAGATTTCTTAATTAAAAGATGGCAATAGTTAAACTTATGTATGCTGAATTATTTAACAGAATTTAATTAAACGAACGGACAGTTGCAGTTTAATTATTCAATACATTAACTAAATATATAAATTTTAATTAACAAGTGGCACTTAAAAAAATTTAAGTAAAAATCTAAATTTAAAATTATTAAAACTAAAAGCGTTGAGATTCAGAAGAAAATTGAAAAAATAATTTTTGAAATTGCATACAATGTGCAACACATTAACATAACTCACCATTCCTTTTTATAAAATAGTAAATAACTCAACAAAAAAATTTTCTTGATTAAAATACTCAACTAAGTTATGCTAATTAACTAGTGTTAACTATTACTAAAAATTAAATTTAAAAAAAAATGCTTTATCACCTTTTAAAAATATACTTCGACATAAAAACAAACATAAAACTTAAACTTTAATACAGGAAATATATTTTTAATTATCCATTCTTAATGGTAGTACATTTTTTAAATAATTGAAAAAATGTAAAAAAATACATTTGTGCTTTAAGAAAGGGTTTTTAATGTAAACAATAAGTCAGTTAGAAACAGTTTTTCTTTTTCAATTTCGTTCAGTATACTTGAAATTCTTTATTAGTTAATTAGCATAACTTCTTCTTTCAATAAAAATCTTAGTTTTTTAATAAAAAAGGTTTTTCATAAGTAATTATTATTTAATGCTCTTCACAAATAATAACGAAATTCCCATGTCAAAATTTCATTTACATCATTTTTTGAGAAAAAAAACTTTGAATTATTATGTGGATACGTTAATTTTATTCAAATTTCTGAACCCTAATTTTCATGTTATTATTGTCATTACATACTTCCTAGTTTGTAAATGTCCTTTCTTTAAGAAAAATATATTGATATAATAATATATAAAATATATAAAATATATAAAAGTATAAAATATATCATATATATATGAATAGAATCATTCTTAATATCTTCCTAAACATAAAAAATCTGTTAAGTTTTGCTGATCTCACCCAATAAGCAAATTTCAAATTCTATTCTTTTAATCTTTTGTTTTATAGAATCTAACTTTTTATTGCAAATCAAATGCAGAAATAATTATTACTTCATGCCACTACAACCTCACATCAAAAACACTCATTATGCAAAGTATGAAAAAAAATACACATTATGCTTTGCACATTATACAAAGGTTTTTTTCGCTGGTCAATAATGGACCTTTTCCTGCATTCCGAAATTCCTGTTCTCTGTAAATAATGCGCCTTAATTGATACTTAATTTGGCTAGGCGTATAGACTATAGTGTTAACAATGCAATTTTTCGATATTGTCGTCTTTTATGTGGGACTTTTTAAAATAATGCATGCGCACGAAATTTTCATACATAAAGTTAAAAGTAAATAATTTATTTTTGTCCAAAATTTAATGATTTTGACATCTAATTGAATTCCGTCTAACAACATAACTTCGAAAAGACATCTGTAATTCAATATATATATATATACATACTGATGTTTTTTTAAGGTCAAGTGTCACTGCCCGGTGGTATATATTTGCCCGATACTCCAAACACTGATGTTTCTTCTAATCTATCGTCAGTAAGTATTAAAATATAGAATAAATATAAATATGTCAAATAAATATAATAATATTAAGGAATAAATTAATTTAAAATTGGATATAACAAATATTTCGGACATTCACCAAAGCGACTATGTGATTGTTGACATTCACCGGTGAGAGTCAGAAATAAGGGTATTTAGCAAATATTTCGGACATACACCAAGCGACTACGTGAATGTCGACATTTTCCAGATTTAGGTGTTTTACCGTAACATATATATATATAAACATAATTATAATTCACATCTAGAGATACGTATAATCCACAACATAGAATAATCATAATGGACATTGCTTCATTAATTAAGCGAATCATTCGAAATGCTACCCAGAAATGAATGATCTTCTCTAAGGACATAAATAAGAGATAAGGGGGAATGATTATAGAGTGGTTAAATGAGAGAAAATGATTCTTGACACAAATGATTGCTAATTTTCATATACATTTAGTTTGCCTCGGTGCGAATACCGAGTTCGAATGAAGATTTCATTACGGAGATTACATTAAATAAGCCTAATTTGACGTGAAACACTTGTTAACTTTAGAAGGGAAAATCAAGATACGGAATACACTATAGAACCAACACTAACGATCCGATCAAAAATGGACTTTTTAGACTGTTTTAAGGGAATTAAAACACTGGAAAATTAAAAAAAAATTAGCATGAATTAAAGCTACAGTAATATGGTTAAAAATTAAATAAAAGACATTAATATAACTATGACTAATGTAAATAACATGAATTAAATTTAATTAAAATTCGCTCTGTTTTAAAATAAGGCGAAGAGCTCCACGTCTGGGACGTCAATTTATATATATATATATATATATCTAATGATTTTTTAGTAAATCAGTATTGAGAGCAACATGATTGAAGAGTCCAGTGGTGCATAATCTTCTTTTATTAAGTTGCGATGGTGAAATAGCAGTTTNCTTATTATTTTATTTTATTATTCTAAACGAAATGCTTTCTCACACTTTTAAATTCACATCCTGTCCTTTAATCTATTTTTGGCTCAACTATGCATTTATTAAAAGCAAGATATTTTCCCCTTGCTCTCTGTGGGAATCGCTCGACCTATTTGATAAACCAATTACAATTACTAAGATTTCCCTCTTTCCCTAAATTGAAGCATTTTACGGATTTACTTTGCAAGATTTTCCCTAACATATAATCGGGAAGCACACATTTTCGTGTACACTTTCATGACTGCTCTCAGTCTAATAATTAATAAATAACTTTTGTAATTCTTATGTGTGATATTCACACAAAACTCTCAAATAATCATTAATCAGACCGTATTCATAAAGTTAACTGTGAGAAAAACCATCATTAAGACACATTATGACACATACAAAATTTTAAAAAAATAATCAAATGCATTTTACCTTGATTATTTTTAGTAACCCATTAAAGAATGAGAATTGATATCAGGCTAAAGATAACAAATTTGTATCATTTTTTTTAAACTTTTTCAAAAACTATATTTCTTTTCATTGTTTTATTCGTTTGTTTTCAAAGAAATGAAAATAATTTTTTTTTATATTTCTGTGCATCAGAAATTTCAAGAAAAGAATAAAAGAGGAAATCCGACTTTAAATTTAGCTTTATACAAATTAATATAGATGTTGTTCAAATATTAATCATTTCTAACTAACCCAATTTCGAAACTATTAGATTTTATTTTTAGAACATAAAATGCAGGTAAAGAGTAAGTTTTCATTTTTTCAAAGAAATTATTTTAATGGTATAAAACTTGTTAAAAATGGCATCAGGAATCAAATCTATCTTTTATATACTCCAACAAATAAACTATGGGATAACAAAAACAAAGTCTAAATGTGAAAAAAATAGCAATTTTGAAAACCATAAATACATAGGAACATTTGAAACTAATTTCAAACACATATTTGCAACTTTCCTGAACCTGTAAAATAAAATCTTCAGAAATATTATACAAGTGACATGAAAATATCTCAAAGACTTCACTACACCAATAATAACTGCTGCTAAGTTCGTCATGGAATTTTTGTACAGGAAGAGAATCCAGTAGCTTTTTTTTATCAAATTCAAGACTATTAACTTGTTTCTAGTGATACTGAGAAGTAAGTTTCATTCAAAAGTAAATTTTCATTTCTGAATTTATTATAATAGCGCTGGCAATGCAAAATTACTGAGAACTGAGACGCAAAGTTAGTGGATGAATTCTATCTTTTTCATTTCCAAACAAATGAAATTTAATAAACGAATGTTAAAAAGAAGAAAATATATAAATGTAAACAACAATAGTTCTGAATACCATAAATGTCAAAAGCGATGAACTAGATCATTTATTTTTCTGGAATTCGAAAATGATGATAAATTACAAAACGATGGTTGATCTAGTTTCGCCTTCGTTATTGTTGTATTTAAGTGATCTAGTTACGCCATCTATGTTTTTCAGCTTTGATTTGCTCCTGAATATGATGTTTATTATTTGGTAGAACTGTTATGTTTAAGATTAATCAAAAGTTGTTAAGTTTTTTAACATTAGTATTGGTAGTTTTTTCCAACAGACTTGTGTTTTAATTAAGTTCTAGTTCGTGTTTTAACAGTAATTACGCACAAACATTTGAAACCGATTTCAAACACATATTTGCAACTTTCCTGATCCTATAATAAAAATTTATAAATGCCAGAGTAAAAGTTCGCAACAAAACATCCATGAAAATTAGCAATCGATTGTTAAACATTTTGAATTTTCCTTATCTTGTTCGACTTAGTCACGTAAGTGACATGAAAATATCTAAAAGCCTTCACTACTCCATTAATAATGCTGCAAAGTCCACCATGGATTTTAGACTAAAGAGCGCAAAAATAAAATAAAAATATTTTATTTACTCCATGGGGCTTCTACAGGAAGAGAAGCCTGTAGCTATTCTTACATCCTGTATTGACCTTCGGGAAAGAAGAAGCCTTATTGAATTTGCCTTACTGCATCTGAATAGTCCCTTCGGGATTCCATTTAACTCGATAAAAGTTACCTTCCTCTTTGCAGATGGGTAACTCGCGAGTTACTCCGTGGATTCCAGATGGCTCAAGAAAAAAGTTAATGCTGAAACTTGAGTTGACGGCAGCAGACATGGGAAGCGTGTCTTGTTTAATTTGAAAGAATTAAGAAGTTGTCAAAAGTGCTCTTCCACTTAAAGATTTATTTATGAACAGAAGGGACATCGTAAAAGACATTGATTTGTGGATTTTTGTGTTTAGGTATTGGATTTATTTTTATAAAAGTCAATTGTTGTTTGCTCTCTAATTTACTTATTATCGTTAAACATTTTAATTACCATTTTATATTCATAGTTTAAGTAATTAATAGTTCAATTATCATGTTAACATATCATATTACATATATTATATTGCAGAAATTTACACAATCAAAACATTACTGCACAAATTATCCTACATTATCACAAATTATCATATTATCATTAATACACAAATTATCCAATTAACAGTATAAAACAAATGTTAATTACTACTTTACTTATACTATATTACTACTTATTATTTCACTTACTGCAATTCGGCAGTAAGGAATAAGTGATATGTTAACATGATAGTTCAATTATCATAATAACATATCATATTGCATAAATTATATTACAGACATTTACATAATCAAAACATTACTGTACAAATTATCATACATTAACACAAATTATCATATTATATCATTAATACACAAATTATCCAATTAACAGTATAACACAAATATTATTTACTATTTTACTTTAACTATATTACTACTTACTATATTATTATTTTACTTAATTACTGTTTCACTTATTGTAATTAACACACGTTAATTATCTCATCTATTTAATATCTAAAACATATGTTCAGCAACAACAGTGTAAAATGTTTTTAACTTGAGGAAATTTATAGACGTTGTAATTTTTCTTTTCTAATGATAGAAATTTTTATGTATATATTTATTTATGTAATATTTTTTAGAGATGGACTCTTACACACCCGTCAGACTAAAAATTCCCTAAAGGGTATTTAAAAATAGGGTTTCGCGTTATACACATAGATGTATGGTAATTATTTTTTTTATTGTTCTGTTAACATAATAAAGAACATTTGCATAAGTGCATGGTTACCGGCAAACGCTATTTGACCTTCATAGCGCATGCGCAAAAATTACCGTAAACAAGTAACGTATGGCTTAAATGCAACCTTTGTATAACGTTTGCCAAAACTTCAACCTTAACGTTGTTTCTCAAGAGCCACAAGTTTCAATATATATGATAATTTGTTTCAGTTTTAAAAAAGTCTTAGATAGCTAACTTCGTCTTTCAGTTTTTTTTTTCACTTTAACCATGGACTATTAAAACTGTATTAATTTTCTAATATCAACTTTCTTTATTATAAATTTACAAAACCCTAATACAAAAAAAAAGTTTTTTCAGTCAAATGTTAATCCCTCTGATGAAGATTCTTGAAAGTTTTACAGTTTACACAGAAAAGTTCTAATAAATAAAATTAAAACCTATACAATGTACACAAGGGTGAATCTGCATGATGCTGAACATTTTTCTTAATTATTTTTAAAACTGAGTTTACGACTTTCAATGTTAAACTAGGTAGCCTTGTAAATTTTAGCACAATTTAGAAGAAAAAAGAAATCCTGGTTGGAGATCCCAGTTAATTTCCTTTTTTTGGTTCGTTTAGTTCAGATGCACGTTCTATAACAGTTTATTTTATTATTTTACTTTATAACCGTCGTCGAACAGCCGATCCAATTTTGGGTTTACGACTATTCATGTTGAACTCCGTAGCCTTGTAATTTTGAACCAATCCAGAAGACAAGGAAACTCCTGATCAGTACCCCCAGAGGTGTGACTTGTAATGGGAACATGGAGGACTCTATGACTCGTCAGATTTAACGCGCATCAGTCACCATTTACTTCACGTAGAGTCTTCGGGATGAGGGGATCGAACCCACAACCTCTTGGACATGGTCCAATGCCCTACCAACTAGGCAGCCCAATAGCAGTTTGTGTCATATTTCACTTCAATGCGATACAACTCATATTATCGGAAACTTTCTTTCATGGGGAATGTTTAATGGCATCGTCGAGTTATACTTGATGTGCTGAGAAAGCCTGACTTAAATTATAATTTTAGTTTTCGAAGAATTTTTCAAAAATTTATCTTTCAAGAAAGTGGCACAGCTAAGAAAAGAGGACATCAGCAAATCCTGATGACGCTAATTCGTTGGTTAACATATGTCAAATTTCGCTAACAAGGCAAGCAGCACTTGCAACTTAGTTTTTTTTTTTTAAAAAATAAATAAAAAAAAACATAAACAAACATATCGCGGAAGAATACGAAGATATCAACTATGTTTTTTCTGAAATTATTTATTTTTACTGACAATGAATTAATGTGAGTAGCATATTATATATCAAAGACCTTTTTTGGAGTGTTGAATAGATTTTCGCATATAACTGCAAACGGATTGCAAAATATGGTTCTTATTTAGTTAATGTTTAATAAATAATGTACATATTTAAAATTGAGAACATTGTAATTTTGAGTAAAATTAAGTATTTAAAAATTTAATAAAAAAAAATTACGTGTTAAATTTTTATGACAAGTGAAAGTGAACGATATCGACTTTCTCCCCATGGATAAATGAATGCATTTGAACAATTCTCAATAGAAAAATACGTATGGCATAAAAATATATACCTCATATCTCATTTTTTTTCGTCTACCATAAAATAAATAACAAAAAAATATTAAATAATAATTCAAATTTATTTCTTGCAAAAATATATTTTTCGATAGAATAAGTCGGTGAGAATGGTTTGGAAATTACTAAATTAGTCTTAAAGACATAACCAAAAACTCAAAACATGTAATCAACGTTAAGAACACCAAATTTCATCCGTATTCCTCACTATACTATTAAGGTCACAATTTTCAAATTCCTCCCCCCAATTCTTTGAGAGTCAAAATACCAAATATATAAAAAATATATATATTTATTCAGATAAAGTAGTTTTGTGTCTCATTTTGTAAAATAATTAATAATTAGTTCTAATTAATTAGAATATTCAAAGTCACCCACAGGAACTATTAAAATTGACGCGTAGTAAGTAAAAATCATCCAAGTTATTTATTGTGATATTGTTTTGTGCACGGTACCTACTTAGCAAAGAGGAATTTAATGTATTTTATGAATTAATAATTAGGAGTCACGTGAAGCAAAAAGAAAAAAAAATCGATACCATTTTAAGAGAAATTTTGTTCAATTAAATCAATAATAGTTTTATTTTTCAATTAAAATATCATTTTAGTACAACTAACCTATTATCCTGCAAAAATTTAAAATCAAACACAACATTAAAAAAATGTAAGCTATTTACACGTGTGTTTAACTAATCAATAATTAATTAAACTTTCAGTATACAAACCATACAACGAGTTTTGAATCCTGAAGGTTAATATAGTTAGTTAAAATCATTCAGCAACGAGGAATATGAATTAATAATTAGGAGACACGTGAAACAAGAAGGGCAAAGAATATTTTTCGATACCATTTTAAGAGAATTTTTGTTGAATTAAATCAATAATTAGCTTTATTTTTCAATCAAAATATCATTTATTACATATAACTTATTATTCTTCAAAATTTTAAAATCAAATATAACATAAAAAACTAAGCTATTTACACACGTGTTTAACTAATCAATAATTAATTAAACTTATAGTATACAAACCATACAACGAGTTTTGAATCCTGAAGGTTAATAGAGTTAGTTAAAATCACTTAGCAACGAGGACTTTCATTTATTACATGAATTAATAATTAGGAATCACGTGAAACAAGAAGGAAAAATTTACCATTTACCACTATCGATACCATTTTAAGAGAATTTTTGTTCAATTAAATCAATAATAAGTTTTATTTTTCAATCAAAAAATACCATTTATCACAATTAACCTATTATTCTTCAAAAATTTAAAATCAAATACAACATAAAAAAGAACTGTAAGTTATTTACACACGTGTTTAACTAATCAATAATTAATTAAAATTTTAGCATATAAACTATACAACGAGTTTTGAATTCTGAAGGTTAATACGGTTAGCTAAACATTAGAGACAATCAGTAATTCCACAATTTTTTCTTTTAAATAACAAATAAAGTATTTCCTAACGAACAGAAATAGTTTTAATTAAAACTTGATAAATTTCTGTATTTCTCGCCAAATTTCCTTTTTTTATTTTAGTTTTGGCGAGAAGAAGAAAGAAATTGCTATTCAGCGATTACCCATCTCTAATGAAACTTTCTCTCATGCTGTAAAATTGAAAGCTGTGTATTGATTTTTTGCCCTCCAAATGCCGTTACAATCACAGAACTTCTCGTGTTATTTAAGGAAATTAATGTTTCTTTTTCGTACCATCGACTGGTCATTAGTAACTTCGTAAGATGACCTTTACGAACAAATTATTTTTGAGGTGGCATGTTTTGGCATTAATCGTAACTCATATCGTAATAACATAAATTTGAAAGATAGTGCGTTGGTATATTAGAGTGAGTTTAAATTTTAAAAAATATATATAATTCAACGCATTAATAATTAAATTCATACCTAAATTTCAATCCGCTTAAATTACATTTTTAAATGTATGTGATTTCAAAAATAAATAAAATTTTATGATTTGTTGATCAATCTAATTAGTTTTTGACATTTTAAAAGAAAATTTGGGGTTAGTTTTACGATGATTGCAATATATTTATTAGTTTATTAAACAAATAGAACTGAAAGATTTTTTTTTGCAATTCCTACAATTAAGTTCACTCTCCGTATATATTATTCGAATTTTCAATCGTTAATGAAATACTTTTTTAATCATACACTCAAGTTCAATTTCTTTTGAACTAGTAGTGAATGACACTTGACTCTTAATACAGTTTTATCAAATATTAGTAATTTATTAACTAAATAGGGATTAGCGAAAAACGAAATGGAATTTTCTGATGGGTTAAACATTTGTGATTGTTTTAAGTCTTACTATAAGCGATTCAGTTTTTCGCAAATTTCAAAAATAACATCAGTGATAATTTTTAACTTATAGATCTATTTGAACAAAAAAATAGTTTATTGAGCACATTTAAATATTTATTTATTTTATATTCGCTGTGTCAGGTAAATTCAATAAAGAACATGACGTGGTAGCACGTGTGGACCACGTCACCAAAATAATACTTTTATTGTTGCCTGATAACGCACGCTTTTATTTCCAATTGTTACTATTAGTTCATACTCTCCCTATAACTTGTTCAAATTTTCAATCGTTTATAAAATACATACTTTTTATTCATCCACGCAAGTTTAAATACATATTTTTAAACTTGTAGAGGATGGCACTTTATGTTAATACAGTTTTTTGAAATATGAATTTAGTAATTAAGTTTAATGAATTAATTTGAGTTTTACATGGGAGAAAAATTTTTATAATTTAATAAAAAGTAACTAAAATAAAATTTTTCTTTATTGACCTAAGTATGAATTGACTTTAATTTTCTTTATTATATTAGTTGCTTTTTATTCTACTCTGCCATTAATATGTTTTTATTTTAATTATTTTCTTAATTAAGAGTTTAAAACTAAAAGAGTTGTTTCTTATTGTAGCGTAATTCTACTACATTTCTTTATTACACTTCATTTTAAGACAAATTTATATAAATCGGTATCTAATTTTAATTAATGTTTTACAATTATTATTGTTTGGTGCAAAATACATCAATAAACTGTTAGAAATTTCTCGGAAAAAATGGTTAAATAACACTTTATTGAATGGTTATATTACCATACTTAATCAAAACAGTCTGATAAATAAAATGGTAAAACCATAAATAAAAAAACCATAAATAAAATGGTAATCAAAATGCTAATCAAACTTAATATTTCTTGTTTGTTTTGAAATGGTTTGTGCAAGAATGTTTTAATTTAATAAAAAGTTGCTTACGTGCATACAAACAACTAGAAAACTTCAAATAACTGTGTTCAAGAAACACCTGGAAATCTCAGAAGTTTGAAAAGTCCAGGACCCATCCTGGGCAGTCGAGGGGGTGAAAAATGAAAAGTATGTTTAAAGCACGTAGGTAAAAATTCAAATCATATAGCAGGCCCAAATACGTACACATTTTTTTCATTCGTCAATTATTTTACTTATTGCTACCAGGCTAAGTCAATTAAGCGCGTCAATGCCTAGTTTGGTTATTTAATACAGTTTAATTAAATAAATAGCACTGCACTTCAAAATGAATATTTTTGTATTTTAGCCATATTAGTATTAAATATAGTTTGATTTAAACAGGGTTCGTAACTAAATTATTTAACAAAAAAAGCACCTTTTAAGCACTTTTCAGGCACTCAAAAATTATTTTTAGCACTTTAAAAAAAATATCATAATTAGCCAGGGTTGGAAAGTTTTTGATAATTGACGTTTTTCTTTTGTCTTAATTGTCATGTCAAAAAAAAAAACCTTTTGACATTGTTTTTAATCTTGTCGAAAATTACGAAATTTTAAATCATGTAAAACGAATAGCGTTTTCATACGCTGCAGACTGACAATACGCTGAAATAGATTGGGGTATTGTTATATAACAATTTAATTGAATATAACAATGTGAACTGCGTCTTTTTGCATAATTCGTAGCTAAATTCAACATGGTAAAGGAAAAATGCAATTTTGAAAAAAGGAAATTTCAGCACTTTTTAAAAACACTCAAAGAATAAAGCAACTTTAATTGCTTTTAAAAAGCGAAAATAGGAAATAATAAACACCATTTAGCACTTTTTGAAAACACTACGCACCCTGTTAAAGGTATTTAAATTAACACTGTTCAAGTCTTTTTACTACTTAAATAAATAACACTCAATTTTATTACCATACAAAATTTTTATTTTCAATTCTTTTTCTTATAGTATTTTGTTTTATTATGTTAAATTTTACAAAAATATTTATTTCTTTATAAAACTTTATTTTATAAAAGTTTAAGTTATTAGATGTTTACCTAATTTTATGCAATTTTAAGTTATGTTAAGTTATGATAGACCTCTTATGTGGTTAATTTTTAAAAAAGTTTTATAATGACAACGAAAAAAATTAAAATTAATTATCAAAATTAAATATTTTTAACTGTTTTATTTTTTATTGACTCCAACAGTTACAGCTTAATAGCTTCTAAAAATAAGTTGTTGTTTTTTTTAATTACAAAATATCTTTGTGCTAATATTTAAAAGCGATAAGTTGAATTTTAAATCAATAGCATCCTAATTGATAGTTCATCTTTAACTTTCGTTTAGTATATAATTTTATTTAGTACTCAAATTAGTGTGGCATAATTTTTTTGTACCATTTAATTTTTATAACCATCCAATTTTGCAATAACATTTCTATTTTATTTGTAATTAATTTTACTATAGTATTTGATTTTTATTCTAAGGTAAAAATGAAGAACGTTTTACAGTTTAGTCTAAATAAGCTTATTTTTAAGAAGTTTCATAATGATTAGAAAATGTAAAAATATTAAAAAAAATAAGTTTTCAAAATTATATTACATAATTTAAATTTTTTATAAGAACACCATATAATGCTAAAAACAAATTTGTAACAAAAAAACCCATTAATTTTCTTTCGAAATACAAAAAAGTCGTATGTAAACTTCTTAAGAATATACAAACCAGGAGGTTTCTCATATTTTTCCCCAACAATACGCACTTTAAAACAGCAATTACAAATACCTTGACAAGAATTTTATACGAACACCAATTACTGCTAAACAAATTTTTTCAACGCAAAAACCTATTATTCCATAAATTCGTTTCTGAATTACAAAAAAGCTTATGAATACTTTTAAAAACATATACACCATGAGATTTCTCCTTTTTTTCACCCATTATGCACTTTAAAATAGCACCTACAAATACCTTGACAAGAATTTTATACGTACACCAATTACTGCTGAACAACTTTATTCGACACAAAAACCAATTAATTTTTCTGAAATACAAAAACGTTATGTGCAAACTTCTTAAGAATACCATTCTTCTCATTTTTTTCTCCACGTTACGAACTTTAAAACAGCACTTACAAATACCTTGACAAGATTGAAAAATGTACTAAATCACATTTATCACTCGATTTCACGTGATAGAAGGAGTTAGTTACCACATCAAAGTGGGATCTCTTTACCTCCAGTTATAGATTTTATATTCATCTATCCGAAAGTGACACTAACTTTCTCTCTCTAAAAAAAATGAGTAAGTTTCTCTATATTCAGGGTAAGTAGAGCGCAAAATTTAATTCAACGCTTAGTTGCGCCGCTCTTTTTTACATCAATTCGACGTGCTTAAAAGGGTGGATGAAAAAAAAGAAGTAATTTATTTCAAGTACAGTCAAGCAGCCTGATACTCTGTAACTGAGCCATACATCTAGAAGAGGATTGATTGTTATCCTGTCCATTGAGCAATACCGTTTGATAGGTTAAAATTGAGAAATATAAATTGGGAGACTTGATTCATGATGTTTGTTTGCTGAAGTATCAACTAAATTTTAAATTCAGTCTGATTTGTGCAGATACGAAGCTTGCAAACAGCTTTACCGTTAAATTTAACGTAAGAATAATAAAATAGAACACTTGCAAATTATAATTAAAAAAAATTCAGGTAAATATTTATATACAACGTATATTGATTTAAGCATATTCAACGTATATTATTTTAAAAAAGTTTTAAACTTAAGAACGAAAAAAAATATTCAAAACTACATGAATACCCCATTCCTTAAGGAAAAAAGTAATACGGAATTAAAAAAAAGTAAATGATAATAAATAAGACTTATAATAAAATAACAATATCTAACATAATAATATAAATATATAATAACTAATATAATAATATATATATATAATATATAATATAATATAATTTATTAATATATAATATTATAAATTTTAATATCAGACTGATTTGTGCAGATACAAAGATTGTAAGCAGCTTTAGGGTTAAATATAAAGTAAGAATAATAAAATAAAACATTACAATTTACAATAAAATAAAAATTCAAGTAAATATTTGTATATTAATATAATTATACTTAACGTATATTATCTTGAACTTGAAAAAGAAATAAAAAATATTTAAAACTAGATGAATACCCGTTCTTTAAGAAAAAAAAGGTAAAAGGAATTAAAAAAAGTAAATAATAATAAGACATATAATATAATAATAAATAAGACATACAATAATAAATAAGACAATGTTAGTCAGCACTGTGGAATCATGCGTGAAACTAAGAAGCCTACTGAGAAAAAAGTTTGGTTAAAACTACCAGAATATGGTAAAATATATTGTGCTTCTAACTCTATGGGAACACCAAGAGGCTCGGTAATTTGTACCAAAGCGCTTTAGTAATGATATTGGTTTAATTAAAAATTAAGTGGTATTAATTTTATCATGATACCTTAAAGTATTTCATAAACACCATTTATTCTGCTAAATTTACTTTTCAGTTTGGTATATTTTAATAAATCTGTGGTAATAAGAATTATATTTTCGAAAACCAGAATTTCCGGTAAACGGCAATCATATTAACGGAAAATTTTCGAAATGAATGGTTTAAATACCAAATATTTAGGTCTTCTAAATCGAATTTTTTTCACAGAAATACCTTTAAAATGCAGTACTTTTATCTTTCAGAATTTTGTTTTCTCCGTGAAATACAACAAAGAGTAAATATAATATTTTTTATTATTGTTTGTTGCCCTTCTTGGATACTTTGCGTTATTAGAATACATAAACCGAACATGCTTTCAGACATTCAATATATCATAATAAACCATTCGAACTATACTGAGTATTTTTCGACACCTGAAAGGATACTATTTGCAGCAACTCACGATAATTAAAGTTTACAACAATTATGTGTCTGATTAATTTGCACTTAACACACTTTAATTTACTTAGTCTGATATTCTTAGTAGATTAACGCGCTTTAGATTTATATAAATTCGCTTTAAAATTTTAATTATAAACAAAACAATAAATATATACCTAATAAATATTATAAATATATATCTAAACAAATTGGTAACAGTCGTTAAACAAATATTCGATGATATCGCCTTTGAGCTTACCTGACATGATTCATTGAAGGCGAACAATTATCGAAGTAAGCATACAAAAACCCCAGCAAAACTCGTTTTTGATTAAATAGAGTAAATATCTTATGCTTTCAGAACAGGCCAAGGAAAAGGAAATAAACACAATTTATGATTTATTTTGAAGCTATGATGCTGAAACGATTTTTATGGACTTATTTTAAAATATTTAAACTTTTACTTATCATCTATACTTTAAAATAATGTACCCAAAAAAGCAAATGCAGAAAAAAAAATCGTAATTGCACACATTTTGAATTTTTACACAGCTCATCATGGAGGATAATAAAATTGAATGATAGTAGATAATGAAAATACTTTACGGAAAATATTTAAAAAAGAAAAAGTGATTTATACTTCTTCCAACCTTATTTTTCCGTCGTAATGCCAAACTTTTAAAAATTATCATTTAGTAGATATTTAATTTCAAAAGCGAAATTTTGATTTTGCTTAATGGTAATTTACTTTTAGTAAAAAACACAGCTTGATTTCTTTAATTTATTTATTTATTTTCTTCAAATTTCTGCTTTTGCGCTTACAGTATTTTTCACCGAATTTCCTCCGATAAGAATGAAAAATATCCGGAAATACTTTTTACTCCAATTTGTTCTGATCATGATCACTAAGAGCGAAGATTATAAGAATAGTAATCTATCTATATATATATATAAAAAATGAATGTCTGTGTGTGGGTGTTCTTTATAGACCCCCAACCAATCAGCCGGAAAACTATGAAATTTGGAATACAGATAGTTCGAAGTCCGGGGAAGGTCACTGTTGACCTTAAAGCATTCTTCGACAAACCGTTCGAGAGGGATGAGATCAAAACATAATGGAATTTTTTGATTGGTTAAGCGTTAGCCATTGTTTTAAAATTAAAATTCAATTTTCACAAATTTTAAGGATAACATCAGGGATAATTGATAGCTAATAGCTCTATTTGATCAAAAAATAGTTCATTGCAAGTATTTAAATATTTAATTATTTTTATATTCGCTATGTCAGACAAATTCAATGAGCATTACCTGGTAACACTGTTCTACGTCACCAAATTTATACTTTGTTTGATACCAAGCGCTCTCATTTTATTTATATTAATTCTTTTGAACGTGTTTCTAAAAATTTACTTATTTAAAACCAACGGTAATGGAATAGAAAAAAAAATACTTATGATTTCAAAACCAAAATGGGAAAGTAGTACTAATTCGTTTAAGAGAAGCATAAAAAAACAACTCCGATTAAGATAATATATGTGTTACCGGCAAAGTATGAAATCCGGCATTATATATAATGCCTGAAACTAGCCGGCAAAGTATGAAATGATTTATATTTCACACATTGCCTAGGCATTACATATAATGCCGGATGCTATTTAGGCAAAGTATAAAATAAACGTCCTAATGAGACTGTTATGTAAATGATGTGCATGTTACTGTGAATGACCGAAATCGGTGGTTGTTGAGTTTTACCGGTGAATGTTGACAATCGCATAGTTGCTTTGGAGAATATTCGAAACATTTATTACATCCCATTTGATATGAATGTATTCGTGGATATAATTACATTTATTTGATATTTTAATACTTACTGACGATAGATTAGAAGAAACATCAGTGTTTGGAGTATCGGGCAAATATATACCGGGCTGATACTTGACCTTAAAAAAACATCAGTGACTGGAGTATCGGGCAAATGTATACCGGGCAGTGGCCCTTGACATTAAAAAAAACATCAGTGTATGGTATACCGGGCAATGGCACTTGACCTTAAAAAACCGTTGCCCGGTATACCCTACACTGATGTTTTTTTTAAGGTCAAGGGCCACTGCCCGGTATATATTTGCCCGATGCTCCAGTCACTGATGTTTCTTCTAATCTATCGTCAGTAAGTATTAAAATATCGAATAAATGTAATTATATCCACGAATACATTCATATCAAATCGGATGTAATAAATGTTTCGAACATTCTCCAAAGCAACTATGCAATTGTCAACATTCACCGGTAAAAGTCAACAACCACCGATTTTGGTCATTCACAGTAACAAGCAAATCATTTACATAATAACCTCATCAAGACGTTTATTTCATACTTTGCCTAAATAGTATCCGGCAGTATATATAATGCCTAGGCAATGTGTGAAATACTTCTCTTATTTCATACTTTGCCGATCACATATGCACATGGAAATAAAAGAAATCAACTATGTACTAGAAAGCAAAAGCAATGGAGTCATTATATTTATTTGTAAAAAAGAACTGTAAGAAATCGTCATACTATAATTGACGGCAATGATGTTTAATTATTGTTGGTTATATCTATCAGTTAAGACAAAAAATGTAATTTCTGAACGAAAAACCAAAAATAAGGAGGTAGAAAAGATAATTATTCGCATTTTGAGACAACGTAAAAAATCTGTCTATTATTATTGACACTAATGCTCAATTAATATTGATAATGTGTATTAATTGGAAAAAAATAAAATAAGATATCTAAAGAGCCTTGTACATGAAGGAAAGATTAATGGGAAATTCGGTTAACGTTTAAAATCGCCATTCACAGATGAGGCTTAATTCATACGTATCACTGACGGTAATATGTACTACTTGTATTATGGTCACTGGCGAAGTGGATAAGAATTCTACAACTGGTTTTCCGTAGTTTCAAAAAATATTTTTTTCAGTTGTAGCAAAGATAGTGCATTAATATTTTAATAAATTGGAATTAAAAGAGTTTTTTTCACCACTACTTAATATTTTGACAGTAAATTAAAGGTCAGAGGGAGTAATGGTCATGCTCCAAAATCCTTATCAAGTTCTAATATTTAAAAAAAAAATTGAGCTTTAGTTTGCTGCCACTGACATACGTATAATATAGTATGTATACATATATATATAGTATGTTAAACTCAAATGTTAAATGAGTTATGTAATGAGTACCAAATATACTAATATAGGTATAAAATATTAGATTGATATATTTTATGATTATTAAAACTGCACCATACTAAGCAGTTTTAACACCGATACTTTGGAATGAAGCGATTTACAGCCCCTCGGAATACCTGAAAAAATCACTTAATAGAGGTAAATTTTAACTATCATGAACTGGTCGCGAGCAATAGCATCATACCAAGTGATACTAAATACATTTAATCTTTTTTCTATTAGTATGAATTACAAACAACGGGCTTTGCTTATTTCAATAACGTAAAGCTATCAAAGATTACGACAGTAATATTTAATTAAAAAAAGATCCAAATTATTTTAGTTATATTAATTAAAAATTTTAGCGGAAGTGCCAGGTATGTGACAATTTCAGAAAGAAAAAGAAAGTTATATCTGAATTATTTTATTACCAAAAATTAATAAAAATCATGCAAGCATATTAGAAAATTATATGGGTTAGTTATGTTAAGATAAAAGTGAAAGCAAAAACAGTTGTGTTACATTAAACATATGCAACCACTTTATGTCATTTAAATTTATTCAATTATTTCCCTAAAAATGTCATTCACCTGGTTCTTCCATCAAGCTCTCTCAGTTTTGAGCATGATTGCGTTGTGTTCCTCAATACTGATTTATTAATTCTTTTCTCTTTTTTTTTAATTCACCCCGTGCGAAGAACGGGTATTCAGCTAATAATAAATAAAACAAAAGCAAAATATAATTAACAAACTAAAAAAATAAATCACTTTCTCTGGTATTTGAAAAATATTTTCCATTTTAACAGCAAAAAGTATCTTACGAATTAAAATTCAGAAATATTTCATTAAATGAAGTCAAATAATTAAAATGAATCAAAGCAAAATGGCATTATTTTCATTAAGACCAGACGACAAATGCCGTGTAGGAAAAACATGTTACAGCATGAAACCTAAAAGAGCGCACAATACAATACTACTGTACTACATAGTATTTCAAAGTTATCTGTAGGAAGAATTTTCTCCCTTTTCTGCCACTTATACGTAATTCAATTAAACGTGGTAGTTACCTTAAGGCTATTGTCTTCAGAGATCGAGAACAAAAGGAGGAGAAACATTTTCTCCTTCAACTTCCTTCGCAAAAGGAGAAATTTGCTAACAAAGAAAGGATTTTATAAGTAGCTTCGTTTTAATAGCATGAAATGCAGATTTAAGTTGGATTTGCAAAATTCATAATTAAATAAAGATAGTGAATTAAAATAAAAGCAGATTTAATCGCACGTGGGAAATGCTATTAAAATTTTCGTTTAAAAATTTTTTTTATAACTTAATGAAAATCCATTTATGGATTACAACCATAAAAATGTACATTAAACTAGCAATAATAAAAAAAAAACAATTTAGTCAATTCTTACTTAGGTCAACAACGAAAAATTTTATTTTATTTACCTTTTATTATGTAATAGAATTTTTTTCCCCATATCAAATTGAAATTGAATAATTAAATTTAATGAATGAACTAATATTTGAAAAAAACTGTGCTAACATCAGGTGTCATCTACTACAAGTTTAAACAGAAATGTATTTGAAGTTGAGTGGAAGAATAAAAAGTATTTTATTATAACGATTGAAAATTTGAAGAAGATATTATAGGGAGAGTGTGAACTAATAGTAGGAATTGAAAAATGTACTTTTGTTTTCTTAAAACACATTAGACAAACAATTAAAACAAGCTTTTCCGCTTTGAAGTAGTAATAGTAAGTAATTTGATTTTCAAGTAATAGTAAGTAATTTGAACAAGATGTATAGGGAGAGTGTGAACTAATAGTAGGAATAGAAAAAATAGATTATAGTTTACAAATTTAACGTAACATACCTATCTTAGTATTGATTTTCAGTAGAAATTTGATAGCAGAGATTACATAGATTCAAAAATGTTATTTTTTTTTTGTCATGAAGTGCTTGTAGTATCAAATAATGTATCAAAGCAGAGAGAAATGCGTAGTGAAAACACTCTCCGTAGAAATTCTCAAAAGTTTAGACCATATTTTTTTAAAACATGGAATTGAAGTCAACTTTTTTTTTACTAGAAATGTTATTGCAAAGAATGCATATGTATGTATATTTAATGAATTTATGTTTTTCCCGTGAAAACACTTGAGGTTCCAGTAATATTTAACACTTCCAGTAATATTAAAATGCAAAAGGAAAATTATGTTTTTTTAAGGGATAAAATACGATTTTGAAGAGTTAATTATGTAATGAGAAAAAAAATATTTCGGAGTTGATAAAATTTAAGAAAAATGTTTGGTGGGATAACATTGAAGTTAATTTTCAAACAACTATTTAATGTGTTGCACGCGAAAAGAATAAGAGTTAGTAATCAACAAAATAAAAACTACGGTGTTCCTCACTGATCTAAAATAAAATGTACCGAAAATTTCAAAAACATAAAACATGTTAATTTTGGGTCAAAGTCTTAAAATTATAATCTGACCAGCAGCATATATAGTATATGAATAATCGACGAAAAAATGTTCGGTAAAATTACCATACTGTATAGTAATAACATATCTGGTAAAAAAAAAAGAAAAAGAAGAGAGAAAAGGAAAGAAATTAAAATATGTTATTAAAATCATTCATTTGGCAATTTTTTCTTTCATGTAGTACAGAAATTTAGCTGAAAAAGTGGTTAAATAACAGTCTATTTAATTGTTATTTTACCATTTTCAACCAAATCAGTCAAATAACCATAAATAAGATGGAAATAAAACTGTTAACTCTGGAAAAAACCGTTTAATAAGTACTTTCATCTAATATGGTTAAATAACCAGAATTTCATTGGACTAATAAAGTCCACCCAATGAAGCAACTTAGTTCCTTGCAACTGCGTATATATTATAGATGAAAGGGATAATATGTCAGTCTCATAACTAACAGAACCGGGGTTCGAGTCCGACCGGTAACGTCAAAATAATCCTTTCCACAAATGAAAAAATTCTAGTATCCTGCCCTCCCTAATTTGTACCCTGCTCTATTACTTAACAAACAGCCTAATTCATATATTCAGTTTAATTTTTTACGGTTTTGAAACCATATTAATCGTAAACGGTTTCAGAATCGTAAACGATAAAAAATGTTCTTTATTGAAAACTTTACGAATAATCAGATAGACCGAGTGCCACCGTCTTTTTTAACATAATTTTAGAATGAAAATTCTAACATTGTAACCGTTTTCCGGAAATCTGCGTTTTTTTTCCACTATAGTTTTTATTACCAAACAATTTAGTAAAAAATAAAAAAAAACTGAAAAGCAAATTTAACGAAATTAATTTTTTTGTACCATAATCTAAGGCATCACGATAAAATTAATAAATTTTACCACATTTACCAAATTTTATTACCTATTATAATACCATACTGATAACTTTGCCAAAATCATTACAAAAGCTCTTCAGTTGAAATTACGGAGCTTTCATTTGTTTTCATAGAGCCAGAAACACGTAAATTTTACCATACCATAAGTTTTAAGTATATTTCTTTCCTCAGTGTAGAAAAATGGAAACTTGAAAATATTTGTTGAGCTGCAGTGTTTCTAACAATATAATTTTTATGTCCGAGATCAAATGCTGAAATACGGCAGTTCTAAAACAGTTCTACTATTTTATTATTAACTGAGGCAGTAAAATTATTCCGCAATTATTCCATTTTTATATTCTGATCAGTAATCTTGCATCGAGATAAACTTAGATTAAAATAATTATTTTGCTTTATTCTTACGAGTTCTAACAACGCCAAAACTATTCTATTGTCATAATCTGATCAATAAAAGGGCCAGAAATTATTACGATTTCTAACAGAATTATTCTGTTAGGAAAACGTCTCTACTAAAACTATTACATCAATCAAATGACGAAATATGATAGTTCTAAAACAGTTCTATTTTATTATTAACTGAGAGAACAAGGCTATTTCAAAACTATTCCATCTTTATATTCTGACCAGTAATCATATATTGGGATGCAATTAGATTAAAATAATTATTTAACTCTAACTACGCCAAAACTATTCTATTGTCATAGTCTGATCAATAAATAAAAAGACCAGAAATAATTACTATTTAGAACAAAATTTATTTGTTAGATAACGTCAATTTTAAAATTATTACATCTATCAACATTTTAAATTAAAAATAAGTAGATCACACATCGTTCGTGAAACATATTCACTTATCTGATTTACATTAATTTTACAAAAACTTAGGAACAGATAAAAACAGAATTGTTCGTCGAATACTTCGACTAAGAGCAAACGGGTAGTTGTTAACACTACAAAATATTTTATCACCACATTCTGACAAAACACTCAACTGTGAAATGCAACTAGATCAAAATACTTTCACTGTAAAACATTTATTCGATTGGCCAACTACGACAAAAAGGAAGAGTTGGAACGTGTCTTTTCGAAAACTATTACGTCATTATTTAAAAGTGTAAAAGTATTGTAAGAAATCTGTTCGTAAATCGAAACACACCATTCATGAAACATATAAATTTAACAGATTTATATTTATGCTTTAAGAATTTACAAACATCAATCTTAGGAACAAGAATGTTGCAAACCAATAGCAATTGTTAAAGTGTTTAAACTCCAAACTAATCTATTTCCACATTTTGAAATGACAGCAAACATCAGAATGCATTTAGATAATTTATTCTAGTTGATCTAAAGTTATTCCAGTGTCAAACAGCGATGAATAGGAAACGTCAAAACGTGTCTGTTCTAAAACTATTACATTAATATTGAAAGAAAATTCACAAATCAAAATACATCCTATGTAGCAGAGAGCTATCAATTTTACGTAAAAATTAGTAGGTTTTACCATTAAATTTTTCTAAGCATTCGTAAAATTCACGTAAAACTGAAAGGTCTAATTATAGCAAAAAATGGATACCCAAAAAAGCATAAAATTATACGTAAAAAAATTCGTTTCTTTCACAAATACGTTCATGAAATGTATACATTTACCTAATTTACATTCATATTATCAGAATTTATATATAGCAAACTTTGGTATAACCGTTCAAAAACTATGCCATAATTATATTTTGTCCATTAGCAAGCAGGTAATTTTTAAAATTCAAAATTATTATCTAGCCACATTCTAACCAAACAGACCAATTCACAGTTAACTGTTAACACTGTTAACTCCTTCAACATTTTTCTATTGTGAAATCCTGATCAATAGCAAGTGCCGAAACGCGTCTTTTGTAAAACTATTGCATTGATAGTTTTATCTAAAAGGACTGTTACTAAATCAGAACACACTGATCACTTGATTTATATTCATTTTCTAAAATCTTACGTGTTTAGAACAAATTTATTAACATCCACACAACTCGGTATCATATAAACAAAAATTAAATCATAACCTCGAAATGTTTTCATATTCTTGGCGTTATTTCAAGAAAACTCAGTCCCGATTATATTGTTTTGTTACGGATTTCAACATCAAATAAATATATTATAAGGAAAAGTGTTAGTATTTTTATTCAGTGAAATTTCAATAACTCGATATCATTGTCTACACAGTGTGACTCGTTATTTCAGCATTGATAAGAAATGAAATGAAATATCAGTAGATAGATGAAAAGAAAATGGGATGTAATATTATTATATTCTGATCATTAGCAGTCATGAAATTCATTAAATTCCAAACTATTTTCTAGCCACATTCTAACCAAAAAGATCAATTCTAGCTGCTTGATTGTTCTATTGTGAAATTCTGATCAGTAGCAAGTGTCGAAACGCGTCATTTGCAAAACTATTACAACGATAGTTTTATCTAAAAGGACTGTTAGTAAATCAAAACACACCGCTCATTTAATTTATATTCATTTTCTAAAGTCTAACATGTTTAGAACAAATATATGAACATTCACAGATCTCGGTATCATATAAACGAAAATTGTATCATAACCTCAAAATATTTTAATATTTTTGGCGTTATTTCAAAAAGCTCAGTCCAGATTATTTTATTTTGTTACGGATTTCAACATCAAATAAATGTATTATAAGATGTTGGTATTTCTTATTCACTGAAATTTCAATAACTCGATATCATTGTGTACACAATGCGAGTCGTAACTTATTTCAGTATTGCCAAGAAAGGAAATGAAAGTCTCAGTAGATATATGACAAGAAAATGGGATATTATATTATTATATTTTGATCATTAGCAGTCGTGAAATTCTTAAAATTCCAAGCTATTTTCTAACCAAAAAGACCAATTCTAACTGCTTCATTGTTCTATTGTGAAATTCTGATCAGAAGCAAGTGTCGAAACGAGTCTGTTACAGATAGTTTTATCTAAAAGGACTGTTAATAGATCAAAACACACCGCCCACTTGATTTATATTCATTTTCTAAAATCTTACGTGTTTAGAACAAATTTATTAACATCCACAGAACTCGGTATCATATAAACAAAAATTAAATCATAAGCTCAAAATGTTGTCATATTCTTGGCGTTATTTCAATAAATGTCTGTTCCGATTATATTATTTTGTTACGGATTTCAAAATCAAATAAATATATTATAAAGAAGGGTGTTAGTATTTTTTATTCACTGCAATTTCAATAACTCGATATCATTGTGACTCGTAACTTATTTCAGTATTGCCAAGAAAGGAAATGGAAGTCTCAGTAGATATATGAAAAGAAAATGGGACACAATCTGCCTGTGGGTAAATCCATTAGATGATTGGGAAAAATACATCCAATCGCACCTTTCACACATACCTGGACGGGAAGAAAATGACAAAGACCCTGAATACTTTCTTGAAAAGGATGGGCACAAAAGAAGTCGGTATTATCTAGTACGTGGTGTGGACTAGTTTCTCTAGATGTACTCCCACCCAATGCCTTGATGGATTAAAAGTGGTATACTACAGTTGGAGACGTGAGTCGTTCTCTCTTTATAAGATATTTCACAAGAAGATGATATTTGAAAGATTTGAGATAGATTTGAGGAAACTTCTTTTGAATGGTGTTAACTTAAAAATAAGTCAGGAATTTTCTTGATTAAAGTGTTTATTAAAAATGCGCTTCAAATGCTCTAGATTAAAGTGTTTGCTATAAATGCACTTTTCAAATTCTAGATTAAAGTGTTTGCTAAAAATGAGCTTCAAATATTAGAGATTAAAGTGTTTGCAAAAAATGCGCTTCAAATATTCTAGATTAAAGTGTTTACTGAAAATGTGCTTCAAATATTAAAGATTAAAGTGTTTGCAAAAAATGCGCTTCTCATGTTCTGGATTAAAGTGTTCTTTAAAAATGCTCTTTTAATGTTCTAGATTAAAATGTTTACTAAAAATGCGCTTCTCGTGTTCTAAATTAAAGAGCTTACTAAAAATGAGCTTCTTATTTTCTAGATTAAAGTGTTTACTAAAAATGCGCTTCTCATGTTCTAAATTAAAGGGCTTACTAAAAATTAGCTTCTTATGTTCTAGATGAAAGTGCTTACTAAAAATGCGCTTCAAATGTTCTGTATTGAAATGTTTACTGAAAAATTGCATAAGTGTTCTAAATTTGAATTTTAAATAAAAATATGCTTCAAATGCTGAAAATTGAAGTGTTTACTAAAAACATCCCTCAAATGTTCGATATTAAAATGTTTCAAAAAATTCCACTTCAAGCGAAGATTAGCAAACATTTTAAATGGACTTCGTTTATTCACGTGTATGTTATAAAATGTTTCTTCCCCTCTATATTCATATTTAAACTAATTCAAAAATCTAATTAATATTAATAACATTTAAAGCAATGCATTAATTAATAAATAAAAAATGCTTCATTTCGACTCTTTCATAAGCTTCATTTTAATTATTTATTTATCTTTTAGCTGTAATCTTTTTTTGCATTTGACTTTCAGTCAGGGTTTGAAAAAACCAGGGGAAAATTGGGTTTTATTTCAAAAACCCCGAGGGGGGGGGGAATTGGAATTTTTCATTGAGTAGTTTCATTGAGCTCATAAACTAAGTTTTACTGTTAAAATATTTTTATTTACTAAAAAGTGTTGTATAAGCTTAAAAATAGAAAGAAATCTAAAAAGTATTTTAATTTTTTTATATATATTTTATATTGCGTTTAAATAACGCATTATACATATTTGAATCTTCTTTATTGATAAATATATAATGTTNCTGATTTTTGACTTTAATAAAAAACTGAAATAAATGTTTTATATTCTTCCATATTTTCATAATAAGATTAAAAGGAAGTGAAATTAAAATTCCATATAATTATAAAGAGTATCAGTTACTTGTTCCATTTTTTTCAAATTATTAACTCTAGGAAAAAGATTTCATTTATAGATAAATAATTTTAAAAAGTTCTCTTATAAAAAGTTTTAGCTAATTTTTTTTAAAGCCGGAAAATAAAACTGTTTAAATTTGCTAATGCAGCACTTAGTAAAAAAAAATTGACATTGTATTGAGCAAATAAAAAAAAATTGAAAAATTGAAAATATTTTTTTTTAAACATATGAATTAATAATAATAATCCATTTATTAATATAAAAAGCATACAACTATTTGAAAAATTGATCTTTTTAGACTATATTCTTTAAATTTCTATTTGATTTAATTTCATTAAAATATTACTTTTTAAAAAAACCCACTTTAAGATTTCAATAGTACTATGAAATCATAGATTAGTTTCTTTTACTTTACAAATATAAAAAATTAAATCATATAAATCATGCAACTCACTTTGACAAATTTATGCTTCACAATAAATTATATAAAATTAAATGTTTATCAATAAGTTTTAATAAAAACATATTTTTCAAAAATACTCACTTACTGTTCCAAGTAGGTTTTTTCAAGGTGGCTCACCCAATAAAACCCGGGCTGTTTTTTCAAAGTGGGTCCACTTGGCGAACCCTGCTTTCAGCCAATATCAATATGGGTATTAAATATATTTAAGAATACTTTACTATCGTGATCATAATAACATTTTAATAATTACCAGCTTGGCGAAAAAAAATTAAAGTAAAAAATAGTCTTCGAAACTTACCTTCGATATGTGAATTCAGATTAATGTAAATCTGATTCAATGAGTAGCGCAAAATAACTGGAATCGGTTAAAAGTATTATCTACCAAATTGATATACCTATACTTAAGACATGACATACACATGACATAACGGCGACTCTGACACCAGACATAAGCATGACGGAGAAAAAATATTGAGATTATAGTTTCGGATGCAACCAACATCTGGTAGAAAAGCAAAGGCCTGCCCTACGACAACCATAAACGAAATCCCATGCTTTGCCATCCGATCGCCGTGCCATGCTCCTTATATAACCCCATTAGAATAGTAGTGACATCTTTCTTATAAAAATCCCACAGCACAGTTTATGTTCGTTAAGCTGGATTACTGAATTAATCCTTGCAAAGGCCTTCTCCCTTCTAATAGGTGATTAAGCAACCCACCAATAGCTACAGAGAGGAATAAATCGGAATAAATCAGTACTCTCTTAAAATATAAAAATAATCAATGATAATAAACAAAGGGCGCTCCATTAAATTTATTTTATAACCGTCGTTGAACAGCCGACTCAACTTTTGGGTTTACGACTACTAAAATTCAACTCCGTGGCCTTGTCATTTTGAACCCCATCCAGAAGACAAGATAACTCCTGGATCAATTATTGGGAGACATTTACCTTCGAGGAGGACTTTTTTGATGGAACTAACCCGCCTTTGCGTCACATGGAGAGGAAAATCACTAAAACCTTCCACGATTAGACTGACGGCAAGGGGACTCTAATCCACGATCCGTCTACCATGTAAGATATTTTACGTCAGCACAGTGGTCGGTGCAAGTTAAATGCGGAATTCGTATCGACCAGCCATCGCCGGGATTCAAAGCCGCTTCACCTCATTAGAATACGAATGCTCTATCCCTTGAGCAACCGTGGCTCAATGATGTTCCATTGTCATATTCTGGCATAATAAAAATTATTCAATTAGAAGAGTTTCAAAATAATTTTATTCATTTATTCCCATGTATGCAACCGTTGCCATGGTAACACAACCATTTCCGTCATCATAGTGTGTGAAATTGCAATAGTCGAATTGTAACTGTTCAGAATTTATTTTAATTTAGTAGCATTACTGTTTGGAGTAAATGCTTTTCCATTGGTGTTATGTGCGATGGAAACGTAATTACTCCAAAATAGTACAGTTACCCAAAAATAGTGCAATTGCTAAAAAAAATGTTTCATGGTTGGAATAAAACTAATCCAAAACTATTCCATGGATGAGAGGAAATTAATCTATAATTATTCGTAAACAATAAAATAATTTGTTTTCACTTTGATTGAACTTATTTTAATGAATAAGTTAATATTTAAAAAAACTGCATTAACACCAAGTGTCATCCACTACAAGTTCTAAAAAAATGTGGCTCGTGGTATCAGACATAATGCCCCTGAATTAGACAGGCCGACTCATCATATATTTTTGCTCCAAAGAGCTAACATAAGCACAATACTAACATAACGTTTACTTGTGAACTTTTTTGCTCCAATATTGCTTGATAGGTCAGAAAAGTATAAATCTGGTGACGTGGATTTCATTTGATACAGTGAATATAAAATAATTAAATATTTAAATGTGCGCAATAAACTATTTTTTGTTCAAATAGAGCTATAAGTTAGAAATTATCACTGATGTTATTTTTAAAATATTAGAAAAACTGTATCGCTTATAGTAAAATTTAAAACAATGACTATTACGCTTAACCCATCCGAAAATTCCATTTCGTTTTTCGCTAACCCCTATTTAATGAATGAATTAATATTTGAAAAAAAAGCTGTATTAATATCAAGTGTCATTCACTGCAAGTTTAAAAAAAGATGTATTTGAAGTTGAGTGGATGAATAAAAAGTATTTTATGAAGGATTAAAAATTTGAACAAGATATATAGGGAGAGTGTGAACTAATAGTAGGAATTGAAAAATGTACTTTTGTTTTCTTAAAACACATTAGACAAACAATTAAAGCAAGCTTTTCCGCTTTGAAGTAGAGAATTTTTAAGAATTTAAGACAGATTTTAAGAGTTATTCATTTGTATTGAATGTTTGTTTTGTGTTGTTTGATGTGTACTTCATTTCAAGTAATAGTAGGAATTTAAAAATAAAAACATTACTGTTAATCTTTCAATGAGCGATACAAAAATATTTTATAGGAAAACAATACTTTTATTACTTATATATTATTTGAAAAACAAATAATATCGAAATCCATTTGAGAAAACTGGAACTTACTTTTTAGTTTTCCGGCCAATGAAAACGCACCAACTGTATCAAACTGTGCTAGACTGACACGTTTTTTATTATATAGAGATATTTTAATATTAATATTCATCGCATCTCTTCCTATATCTTCTTTCAATCGTTCATAAAATACTTTTTATTCATCCACTCAAGTTAATTAAATAGGGATGTG
Organism: Parasteatoda tepidariorum; assembly: GCF_043381705.1. NCBI lineage: Eukaryota > Metazoa > Arthropoda > Arachnida > Araneae > Theridiidae > Parasteatoda > Parasteatoda tepidariorum. The sequence goes on from NC_092210.1 coordinate 2,619,603, forward strand.
TGAAATATGAAATAGAATTTTCTGATTCAGTTTTTCGCATATTTTAAAAATAGCATCTGTGATAATTACTAACTTATAGCTCTATTTAAACAAATAAAAAGTTTATTGCGCACATTAAAGTATTTAATTATTTTATATTCGCTGTGTCAGATAAATTGAATAAAGAACATTTCGTGGTAGCACGCGTGGTCCACGTCACCACATTCATACTTTTTATAGTTGTCTGATACCACGTGCTTTTTTTTTCAATTCCTGCAATTAGTTCTCACTCTCCCTATATTATTATCTTCAAATTTTCAATCGTTCATAAAATACTCTTATTCATCCACTCAAGTTAAATGAAATTTTTTTTTAAACTTGTAGTGGATGACACTCGATGTTAATTCAGTTTTTTTCAAGTATTAATTTATTAATCAGATTTAATTAATTATTTTTAGTTTCATATGGGAGAAAAAAATTCAATTATTTATTAAAAAGTAATTAAAATAAAAATTTTCTTTGTGGATCTAAGTAGGAATTGTCGTTAAAAAAATCTTTTGTATTATTTGCTCTTTATTTTTACAAGAAATAAATATTAAGGTCACTTCTGAAGAAAACTCTCTCCTGGCTTAACTGTTGCAATGATATTTCTTAGATTGCGGTTAGCTCCTTCATTTTGGGGGTCAGGATTCCGAATCAGTCGAAAAAAGGTATTTTTATTCCGAGAAGGCAGGTTCTATTTTTTTGATATCGTAATTTAAAATATTGTGTTCAGAAATTAATTAACGCAGTTGCAGTCTTCCCCTCTTCCCATTTAGATTGAAACCTAGAACATGAAGATCCGATCATTAGATAAAATGTTTTTCGGGGTGGTCAGTTTATTTTTATTCGTACAAATTAATTTTTTAATATCCAATACTAGTTTTTCACGACTTCAGAGACATTCCATTTTTCCATATGAACTAAATAATTCGAAAAAATTGAGAAGCATGTAAGAAATAGTGGTAACATTAAGAAGTTCGAATATTGATTGATGAAGTAAAATATGACCGTTAAATTTTTTTTACTCATTACATAGAACTTCAGTTTTTCAATACTTTTACCTTATTATTGCAATGTAGTTTCGCAACATTTAAAATAAATTCTGAAATTAATTAATCTGTTGATTATTAATTCACCGAATTCAAAGTAACGCAGAGATTAGTTAAGATGAAAAATAATCTTTTTTAAATTCATTTTAATTTTTAATCATTCTTTTTTTCACAACGATGAAAATACATTGGAAGTTAAAGAAGAAAAAATGAATGAAAGAAAAACAACTAAGATTGAAGAATGAAAAGGAACTAAATCATTATTCAGTTTTGTTATATTTTACAAAGAATTTCCCAGTTTTTAACATTTCTTTTTTTTTTGTTTAATGTAGCGTTCATTAAGAGGTAGCCCCTAATGGAACCTGTTCTTCTTCTTTTTATTGCTTTTTTTAGATTAAAATCGAATAAATTCCAGCACTTAGTGCTTCCTTTTGAACTCTCGAATTTAGGAAAGTTAAGTAGAGGCTGTTTTTTAATCAATCTATGGAGGTTTTTCATTGAAAAAAGAGAGAATTTTAAACTTCATATCGAATAAATTAGTTTTTTTTTATTTCAATATTTTTATATTATAAAAAAAAATGTGAATTAGGTCACTTTAGACTTTAATGTTACATTTAAAATGCGTTTCATTAAAGAAATGTTGTGTTTAAATTTATTTTTTAAAAACAATTAAATTTTATGTCAGAAATGGATTTAAAGCTGCAAATATATTTTAAAATTATGAGATTTTATCTAAATTTTATTAAATAGAGAGCATATTAAATCCTTCATTTGTATATTTAAACGAAAAATATACGGAGTGAAAGATATAATTTTTAAAAAAATTGCTATATTCTTCATTCTATTAAAACAATTGCAATGTTTGGTTCATGATGTCGTTCACTATCACTTCCACCAATTTTTAAATAGAATTTGCGTTTCAACCCTCTGAGCGTCAGTTCCTGCTTTTTCTGATGCTTCAGATGCGGGCATTTCTGCATCAAAAAACCGGTATTGAATCGAGAAAACAGAGTCGCACTAGGAAAGTTTCAGCACAATTTTACCCAAGAGCTCAACGATTGAAAGGTAAAAATGACAAGACAGGTGAATATTTTATCTGTTTTCATTAATATACATTCAAAAATGAAATGTAGACGTGTAAAAGTTTTATCCGAGTTTCATGCGGAAACAAATATGTCAGGAGGACATTTTAAAAATTTCAAGCCCTCGTGAATACCAAGTGCAAACCCGTGGTCGCTCAGGGGATGGAGCGTTCGTCTACCAATCAGGTGAATCGGATTCGAATCACAGCGATGCCTGGTCGATAGGAATTCCGCACCTGACTCACACCGACCACAGTGCTGACTTCAACTATCCTAAGTGGTTGACGGATCATTGGTTCGAGTCCCATTGCCATCAGGCTATCGTAGGAGGTTTTCGTGGTTTTCCTCTCCACGTTATTCAAAGGCGGGTTAGTTTCCCCAAAAAGTCTTCCTTGAAGGCAGATTTCTCTCAAAACATGATACAGGAGTTACCTTGCCCTTCTGGATTGGGTTCAAAATTACAAGGTTAAGTAGTTGAACATTTGTAGTTACCCAAAATTGGGGGGTCGGCTTTTCAACGATGATTATAAAAGTAAAATATTTTTTTCTAATTAAAAGACTCCCAGATATTGTATAATGGTTATGCGGATTTAGTTCCCGATTGTAAGAGGAAAACGTTTACACTTAATAATTTTTCATACAGCTTTGTCTATAATTTTGTTTTTGATACCCTCTATTAATTTTGGTTACTATAAAAAGGGTTAAAAATGCTTCGCAAAGGATATTATCTAGTAAAGTTAAATTCTAGTAATGTTTTGCAATCTTATATCGACTATTTTAATTGCATCTGCTGACTCGACACAGCTTTGTATAAGTGTTATGACAGAAATGGATCTAACTTATTTCATATTTAAAAATTGTTAAACCGGTTATAATTTACAAATCGTTTTAAAAATGCATATCATAAAATGTTGCCTAATAAGGTAATATCATATGGTTACGAAACACTTTCAGAATATTCTTGATTTTCTTCCTAAAATTAAGCAATAACTGGTAGCAATTTGCCTATCCAATTAACCATAAAGTTTATGGTAATGAACATTTTTTTACCTTTGCGGTTTTTTAACCATTTACAATTAGCATGATTCCAAAATCATAATTTTTTTTAACTGGACATTGGAGCTAAGATTCTCGTTAGGAATTGGGCAATAAATCTTGGTTGTGGTTGAAGAGTATTTAATCAAATGAACCAATTAATGTGGCTTAATTAGTTTATCTGGTTGCTTTACCTATCATATTACACTTTACTAAACTAGACCGACTAATACAAGTCATTTTTGTTTTAAGCAACTTTATGGCTCTGCCATCTATGCTTGAATGAGAGTATCGTATTATAATAGTCCAGGGTCGCCAATCAGGGGGTGCAAGACATAATAAACTCTTCCTATGGAGGGAATGGAAGAAATATTGCGCCGTCAACATTGGAACACGAACCTTCATTCTGTCAGTCATGAGATTTTCAGATTTACCCTCTCGGCCATGATATGTACCCAGCTGCAGGGGACTTGGTGGATTCATCAGGAGGGCCTATTTGGTGCGATAACCTCCTGGTTGTTTAACCGTATAAGCTAAAAGCAGTTAATAAACGTTTTTTCTCACAGTTAACAGCATGAATACCATATTAAGTATGCTTATTTTACTGATTCGTTAGAATACGGCAAAAAAGCAATTAAATAAATTGTTATTTAAGCATTTTTCAAAAAAAATTTCAAACAGTGTTTGTTAAAGAAACGCCACTTTTACTTTTAATTTGAAATAATAACTAAAGCCATAAATGCAATAATAGCAGAGAATATTGCTAAAAATGGATGATAGATAACTACTACAGGCATACAAGATTAAGTAAATGATAACGAAATGTTAAAGGTAAAAAATATCTTTATGTTTATTAGTTTCCTGCTGATGACAACCGAAGACACCGAGAATTTTGTTATTTAAAGATCCAAACATGCGATTTTTTTTGGACAATAAGAAAGACTATGAAAAATGGTTTCGGACAACTATCTTTTTATGTTCTGTAAATTTATAATATTTTTTTACATTAATAATACTAATATTTTAGACACATAATAAATCTAATAAAAGGAATATAATTCAACCTAAAGCAAAATTCATTATGATGCAAATGCAAAGTTTTAAATCTTGATGAGTTTTATAATTTTGATAATAAGCCCATGCCGTATCCCAAGAGCTTTTACACATTTACCTATTACAGAAAAGTAAAGCTGTTTTAGAAAGGTAAAGCAGCTCTTAGAAAGAACAATAAATGTCTTTATCGTCTCCTAGAAGTCTTATAATTTGAGTTAATATTCTAAACGTAATTCAATTTCCCTATACTCTAAGCACTTTAAGATATTAAGTAAAATCCCAGACGAAGCAAATTCTTAATAAAGCTAAAGTAATAGAATGTTTAACAAAGCATTAGGCACCATTTAAAACTGGTTAAATCATATCTGAGGCGGGAAGATTGTTGTGTTTTAATACTCATTTTTTCTTATTTTTTAAAATGGCATAGTGAAAAAAAAATTAATTTGTTTTTTCATCGAATTATTTGAAAATAAATCTTTAGTCAAATAAATTCCCTATCATATTAAAAAAGTAGAAAAGCTCCACATTTGTAAATACAATAAAGCATTTACTTTAAGTGAAGTTAATATTTTTATGTTAAGGTATTTATTATAAATGAAATGATTATTTTTTTTTAAAGTTTATATGGAAGTTTAAATAAATATCTTACGCTAATATTGCATTCAAAGTATGTTGAGTAGTTTTTTTTTCAAACTTTGAATAAATATTTATATTGAATAAGTGCTATTGAAATTATTCTTTTTTCCACTGAAACGTGCAATAAATAAATTTGACTTTTCTCTAGAAAAAACATTTTAATTTTTATTAAAGTTTTGAGTATCGTTTTAGAGGTTTATTTTTTATTTGTTTCGAATAATATATTCAATCGCAGTTTTAAATTATATTTCTTGTAATAGCATGTAAAATGGGAAAAAATTGTTTAAAGAAATCCGTTGCGTTAAGAAAGAGTAACTCAAGAGAACTTAGTTTATCAAATTAAATCATTATTTCTTCGGACTCATTCATATGATATGCAAAATGTTGCTAGTAGTTAGCAATGTAATTTTTAATTTGTTTATTTATTGATATTTTCTATCCCTAAAAGATAATTTCCATTGCCCCGAGGGGTTGGACTTCTACCAGTTGGTCAGTGGTAGGTATTTTATTTCCCTCAACCCCCAAAGATAAAATCATGTAGGCGTTCCCCAGTCTTAATTGTCCAAGAAACCTCTCATCCCTAACAGTACGACTCCGCACGGGTCATTTCAAGAACACGATTTCCTTAAGACAAGATCAGATTTATACTCCATACGCAGACATCGCCCCCCCCAATCCAGAACACATTTTCAACTGTCAAATCCTTCAGGTTTTTCTTCTGTTCACCACCAGAGAACATCCTATATACAGTATTCAAATGCCAGAAATCGCTCATTCTCTGCTCTTTTTGGAAATATTTATCACCACCGTTGACAAAACAACAACACTGATATTTTCTTTAAGTTTAAAAATAATCATCGTTGCTATATTATAAGTCCACCGGCCAGGTAGTAGAGCGGTCAACGTGCCTGACTGTGAAGCTGATGGTTGCGGGCTCGAATCCGTTATACTGGTGATGTATTTGAATTTGAACATTACTGTGGCGTATCTACCAATACAAAAATACAATTTCGATTCCCAAGTATATAAGACATGTTAACTCGATTCTATGAAGGGGTACCTTTTCATAGATGACATTATCGATAACTACTCATTCCTCACATGGGTGACCTTCGGACGCGATGCCTATCTTAACAATAACGCTCACTTCCATTTGAACAGGCTTCGATGGATGGTCCAGATTGAACAGCTGACTTTCTGCTTGTGACTGCGACATTGTCCTCCTCACGCTGTTGCTTCTCAGCCTCGATCACACACAACGTACTCACTCGATTGCTAAAGGCAATACAGGAGGGACCACGACAGTGAACTTAATACAGCTCTTACGATCAGCACTCAAAAAAGTACGGTGACCTTAATACAGCTCTCCCGGCATCTCACAGAACAGCAATGAATCAGCTAGTGGTATCCGTTCATCGAATTCAATCACAGATAAAATTCTGGTGGGGGAGTACTGTAGTGCGTCTACCACTACAAAAATACAATTCCAATTCACTAGTCTGTAAGACATGTTAACTCGATTCCATGATGGGGTACCTTTTCATAGATGAAGGTTGACATGGTCGATATCTTGTCTCCCCACAATTACTTAATACCCCATACCCAAATGGATATCGACCAGCTATAAAAAGTAATGTAGCTCTAGGAAGAAAAGAAAATAAAGTACCAAGAAATTAATGGCAAAATATTGTTAGAATTTAGAATAAGTAGTTGCTAACAACTATTGAAGCTCTTGAAAGTTAAATGGTTCCAGCTATAAAATATTTTTAAAAATCACTATATAGTAAATGTAAATTTTTCCTGTTGCATAATACAAAAGTCCCCTTTGTGGTATTATTGTGTAATCATTATATCTCCAATGAGTAAAATTCGAACGAAGAAATTAAACAAATAAGTAAAAAGGGAACAACACAGAAATTAAAAAAAAAATGCATTATTTGACAGTTTTTCTTTTAAAATTATTGTACCAAAACATTGAATTGATTTTTGCAAAAATGTAAAAGTTACAGTATAATATAACAAGAGTGGCGCATAACGCAGGACGTTGTGCGACATGTATGATCAAGTTAACTTGTGAACTCATTTGATTAACACATTTAGTCACTCCTATCAAAACAACTCAGTAAAATAGTATACTTTTGAAAATTTTATTAAAAGAATTCGTTTAGAATTTGTAAGAAAAAGAATTAATATTACTTTCAATATGAATAGTTGAAGTTGCGACTTATTTAGCTTTAATAATTTTTAATGAAGGTTACAAAGAGTTATTGACAGTTTTGGAAACTTTTAAGAATAAATAAAGGTCCAGCAGCCACGAAAATATGCTCAAAATAAAGATGACCACAGAATTTCGGCCGCTACTCTAAAACATATGAGGGTTGATTGACTAGAAAAAAGGCACTAAAAACTGCCGAAAACGTTGAAGAAAATGCATTTTACGAATTTGCTATTTATGTTACCGTGAATAAACAAAATCAAGATAACGTCGACTTCACCGGTGAATGTCAACAATCACATAGTCGATTTGATGAATGTCCGAAATATTTGTTATACCCGATTTGATACTAATTTATTCGTTGATATCATTTTATTTATTCGATATTGTTAATATCTGCTGAGGATAGAATAGAAGAACCATCAATGTTCGGAGTATTGGTTGAATGCATACTGCGCAGTGGCACTTGATCTTCAAAACCATTGATGTAGGGCATACCGGGCAAATGTATATCTCTTAAAAGTACAATTTTCAACCGATTTATTTCAAATTTCGACACAATGTTTACAACAAATATAGTTTTCAATTAATTATTATTTTTAATAATTAACTTGAATCATTATTACATTTCACTTATTTAAATGTATAATATTTCCTAAGTTAATTTTAATAAACTATTAACAAAGCGTATTAAAAACTAATCTTGATAATTTTTTGCTGAGTATTTCATTTTTAATTGGTAATATTACTACTTCGTTTTTAAGAGAAGTAATTATGATTACCGTAATTACGACTAATGAGCTGTGTTATTCTAAATGCTCAATCGCTTCTTTTATTAATTTTTCCGGTTCTGTCAACACCCAAAACTCCTTTTCGTTTCCATTCCAAAAATTCATGGCTCAGCAATGTTCTCATTGTGTCAGAATAACAAGTTCTAACTTGTAGAAAATCAATTGCATATCATTTGTACCAACTTCAAAAGACTAATTTGTCTTTTTTCCACTTTTTTATAAGTTGTGTGCAATGTAGGCAATCCGAAACAAAATGGTTTAAAGTCGCATAATTTTAACTGAAAGAAATCACATTTAAATGTGTATCGGTTTAATAAAGGACAACTTTATGCCATAAAATTAAGATATAACAACAATATGCAAGGTGCGACTAAATATGTCCAAAACTAGCGTTAGTAACTCCTGAAAATATTACAGAAATTACTTTCAGCATAGCTAATAAGTTTCAATGTAGCCTCTATCTATCATAGTGTAATTCTATCTGAACTTGAAAAAGTTAAAAAAAAATTTTTTTTCCATTCTAACGCTCTTAATATCATCTTTCGGAGTGTTCTTTAGTGTTCAAGTTCTTATTAGCATCCTTCGGGATGGTATATAGTTCTAAATGTTCTTAATGGCTACTTTCGGAATTTTTTTTAGTTCTAACTTTCCTAATGTTTTCTTTTGAAATGCTCTTTAGTTCGAACTTTCATAATGTCTTCTTTTGGAATGCTCTTTAGTTCTAATTTTCATTATGTCTCCGTTTGGAATGCTCTTCAGTACTTTCATAACGTCTTCTTTCGGGATGCTCTTTAGTTCTAATGTTCTTAATGGCTTCTTTCAGAATGCTCTTTAGTTCTAACTTTCATAATGTCTTCCTTTGGAATGCTCTTTAGTTCTAACTTTCATAATATCTTCGTTTGGAATACTTTTCAGTACTAACTTTCATAATGTTTTCATTTGGAATGCTCTTTAGTTCTAACTTTCATAATATCTTCGTTTGGAATGCTCTACAGTACTAACTTTTCATAATGTCTTCTTTCGGAATGCTCTTTAGCTCTACATGTTCTTAATGGCTTCTTTCGGAATGCTCTTTAGTTCTAATGTTCTTAATGGTTTCTTTTGTAATGCTTTTCAGTACTAGCTTTCATAATGGCTTCTTTCAGAATGGTCTTTAGTTCCAACTTTAATAATGCCTTTTCTTGGAATGCTCTTTTATTATAACATTCTTAGATTGCTTTTTCGAAATGCTCCTCAGTGCTAACGTTTTTAATGTCTTCGACATCCTTACGCACACGTTGTTACATAAGAGAATTTTCAGTTTTGATATAGAAGTTCCTGGAACTTTTATATCATTGTTTCCCATTCAGGGGACACTGAAAAGTTTTACAATTCTTACTGTTTGGTACACTGTACAGTTCTTAAGAAGTTACTATTTAAGCCATTTTGCTTCATAAATCTTCAATTGTGACTCTTTCGATTCACTTTTACTACAACACTTAGTTGACTCCTTCTTGAAGCGAATCGTTTCATCTTTCAGTTGCTACAATAACGTTTAACGTTAATGGATCTAATGAAGTTTTACGACATCATGCGCAGAATTATTTCCTTAAAGTAAATGAATTGTGAAAGCAAAATGTACGCTAGTTTCGTTGTGGCAAAACCGTAACTTCCCTGTACAATTTTACTCGAACAAAATATCAATTGGTGTATCTGTAATTTTTGAGCGATATTTAACCAGCAAAATTTTGTTCAAATTTTTTCTCAGACGAAATATTGCTCCTGAAGATTTTAAATGTTCATATTTCGAAAGGATAATTCGCGACGAAAGTCTAGGCTTGACAGACAGGCTTCTTACAAGTTCCTTTCTTGCTTTGAAGTACTTTAACATGCTGTCAGTTAAAATTATTTCAAACCTCAGATGTTTTACGATATATATTTCAAGAAGAACATATTCTTAAGAAGTTGCTACTTAAACCATTTTCCTTCTTAAATCTTCAATTGTAACACTTCTGATTCACTTTTACTCCGAAACTTGGTTGACTCATTACCGAAGCGAACTGTTTTATCTTTCAGTTGCTACAATAACGTTTAATTAACAGAGCAAATGAAGTTTTACGACGTCACGGACGGAAGGACGGGCATCATCGATTGACGTGTGTCGTTCGTTGTCATCATCATCGTTTTCGAGGGACCACCGCCTCTAACTTTGCCACAAACCCAGAGTCCTCATTATACGATCGCAGATAAGAGGACACATTTATTTCATTTGATCGCACCTCTGCATTAGAAGGACCTGAAGACGATTTTCCCCAGGAGAGGGGTAGGAGGGACAAAAGGAGGGACGGAAAGTCGTTAAGTACATAAGAATTCTGGTTGTAAAATGTTTATGTTAATATTAACTCACCGAGGTAAAATTCAATTATGTTTTTCAAGATACTTTTAAACAGCTAATTCGTATTTTAATGTAATAGTTACGATGGAGTTTAATTAAAATGTTGATGGTTTTTTAGCGATAGAATCGCGATATAGAATGATATGTTTATGAGAGTTGAAAATAGGTACAAGGATGTTTTTTTTTTTATGAATGCCTTTAAAAATGTTTATTGTTGGCTCTAGCTCAACTCGTTTACTTTAAGTTTTTGTTTGATAAGTTTCAAATAGTTTTAGATTAGTATCAGTAGTAATGGAAGTTGCTAAATTATCTGACATTCAGATATGTCTGTTAAAAATGTTTTGATTTTTACCAAACTTGTGAATCGTTAAAAAATAACCTTCAAATACATTTAATACTTGATAATATTCAACACATTCAGCTTCATATATGCCTTTCTGTGTTTTGCATAACATTTTATTTTTTACAACATGTATTTATTTAAAAATTCCAGCATATTATGCATGATAATAAAATAATAAGAGATTACGTAAACTTACACGGTCAATTCAGTTTCATTTGTAGATTTTTAGTCTAATTAGAGAATTAAGATTCATAAGAAGTTAAATGAATAAAGGATAATTTAGTGAATCAAAGCCTATTTACTTTAAAGTTCAGATTTTGACAATAGAACACATTGATGAAATCTTTACAAGTCCACAATCTTTCGTTTGGCGTAATCCATAGGCGTTATTCTATAAATTCGAAGTACTATATTGAAATGTTCGTGACATATCATTCGCACTCTTGGCTTTTTAAATTTTGCCAAATGAATTGATTTTTAAGGAAACTCTTCGTCTTTTATTTACCAAATGTACTTTTTTCCTCCAAACACAATCCAAGACAGTCACTTAATACTTTTTTCCACTAAGATCTTAGAAGTTTGAAATTTTTGCAAACAAAATCAATCTTAAGTTTAAAACTCAACCAAATCTTTTTCATGATATTTTTTTTCTTCATTTAAATATTGCTTAGAACCTTCATCCACTAGTTTCTTCAACTATTGCTGATTAAAATGTATTTTTTATTGAAAATTATTTAGAAAGCAACTCTCAATTTGTTTAGCAAGTAATATTTAATTTGCATACACTTTAATACTATCTTTAAAATTTCTGCGGAAAAAACACTAAATAAACATTAATGTTTCAGAAGAGATCTCATTTTGAATGCATCATTGAATAAATAAATCGACATTCAGATGATGTTAGCGAGTTAAGTGGTTTCTATAATATAAACTAAATCTATATTCTTTGATAGCCGGAAGCATAAAATTACATTATACTGCATCCGATTATGGTAAATAGGGGGTTGCGGTGAATTGCTTAATCGATACTTTATATTTATATTTGCTTATTATTTATTGATTTATTTTAAAGTTATGAAATCCATTAATGAGAAGTAGTGTAAATGATGAAATAATAAATTCAGAATTGCGCTTTTATGTGCTATTAAGGTTGATTCTACGATCATGGGTCGAACACAGAAGGGTGGTTTGAGTGTGTGGGGATAGGAGTTTTCGACCATGTCAACATTCATCTATCAAAAGGTACCCCGAGATAGCATCAAGATAACTTGTCTCATATATTAGTGAATCGATGTTTAATAATCGTAGTGATAGTTAGGACACAATACTCTACTCCAACACCAGAATTTTATCAGGGATAGAATGCGATGTACGGATAGCCATTTTTGCGAAATTTTGAGAGACCTGTATTAAGTTCACTGGGTTTTGAGCTCTGGTAATGAGAGCTGTAATAAGATTACCGAGTTTTGAGCTTTTGTCGTTAGAGCTGTATTCAGTTAACTGTTGTGTGGAAGGTCTTTCCTGTGTTGCTGTTAGCAGTCGGGTGGGTGCAGGATTTTGTTGCGCGTAATTAAAACCGCGATCCGATAAATCAGCGGCAGAATGTTATTTTCATCTGTGACTACGCACAGTGAAGATACTAAGATGTATATTGAAAAGTCATGTTAATAAAACTATAATAATAATAAAGATAATTTTTGAGGATGCTGTATTGCTGAAAAGAAAACCTTGATTTTGTGAATAAACAAATTTTGCTTCTTGTTACAATTCTTGCGTTTGTGTCTTAACACGACACTTTAGACCTTACATTCGTGTACAAAAAGCAGAGTGCGTCGCCAAATCTTTCAATAAAAAATAACCACATTTTAAGTAATTTTTAAGCACTCAAAAAATAGTTCAAGCCTACATTACATTACATTCATACATTAACAAAATGCAAAATAATTTCCAAAGATTTTACATGATCATAATAAAATAACTAGTTTCTGACAAAGATTCTTGTCAAAGATTCTTCTTGTTTATATTTGACATTATAAAATGATCAAGACATTTTTCAGTTCGATATTAGAGGGCAGAAAAGGAAGCCTGAAATTGAGAATATCTTGCAAAATGCAGCAGAGTTGCGCATAAGAGTGCAATAATCTCACCGAACCAAGCTCAGTGAACGCACATTCGGGCTCGCAAGTATTTCATCAAACATGTAAAACGATTGGCGCTTTCATACTGGACCGACGATATGCCGAAATAGATTGCGATTGAATGAATTTTAAAAACGTTGAATCGAACAATGAGGAAAGCACGCGTTTGCATAATACGTGGCGAAAATCGACATGGTAAAGAAAAAAATTTCATTTTAGAAAAGAGAAAATTAAGCACTTTTTAAAAACACTTAATGAAAAAAGCCCTTTTTAGGGCTTTTAAAAAAGGAAAATCGACAAAAAGCACCTTTAAGCACTGTTTAAAAACGCTTCGCACCATGAAAAATACATGTTTTAGCAAACACATCCACCCCTCCATGTTTGTCCACTGATAGTAGAATCACATTGTAGATACTTTTTTAAAAACTATGTTATACCCTTTGAAATAATTCAGCTAAAAAACCACACTTTTTTATGCTAGTTTTATTAGTTGTAGAAAAATATGAAACCGTTTTGGAATATTTCCATACTTGCTCTCCATTGTTCTTTTTAACAATGTCTAAAGTTAATAATGTAATAATTCAGAATGTATCCATTCCAATTTCGACCCATTTTAATGTCCGAATTGTAATGGATAAAATGCATTTCAACCATGGAATAGTCCGATGTTACTTTCCAATGTTTTCTTTTGCTTGCAATATGATGATTGGTCACTATCTGATGACATCAGCATTGGTTCAAATAAGGAGATAAATGTGGAGTTGGATTAACAACGTTTGCAACCATCGAAATACTATGTTAGAACTATTTTGAAACTCTTGTATGCGAATAAGTTTTGGAAACGATGCGACAAATTAACAGTTTTATGACTCATATGGTTGGGCGTTAGTCATTGTTTTAGATTTTAATATAAGCGATTCAGTTTTTCACTTATTTTAAAAATTACGTCAGTGACAATTTCTAACTTATAGTTCTATTTAAACAAAAAAAAATAGTTTATTGCGAACATTTAAATATTTAATTATTTTATATTCGCTGAGTAAGATGAAGCACGCGTGGTCCACGTCACCAAATTTATACTTTTACAGCTGACTGATATCACATGCTTTTTTTTTTCACAATTCCTACCATTAGTTTCAGACTATCCCTATATATGTATATTTATATATCTTGTTCAAATTTTCAATCGTTCATACGAGGGTTGCTATTTATATTTCTGGCCTTGGCAACAGTAAGTGTTGCTAGGCGACCGCAGACGATTCTAATCGAAAGTTTGATATTTTTAAATATAAATCCAGTAGACGATTTACCATTATAGCTTCATTTGTGTTGTTGACAGAAAATTTAAAAGTTCTTCTCTTTCAAAAAATGGAATTGAATCGTGAACATTTTCGTGCCATTATTTTTCATANTATATTCGCTGAGTAAGATGAAGCACGCGTGGTCCACGTCACCAAATTTATACTTTTACAGGTGACTGATACCATATGCTTTTTTTTTCTCAATTCCTATCATTAGTTTCAGACTATCCCTACATATATCTATATTTATCTATCTTGTTCAAATTTTCAATTGTTAATAAAATACTTTTTATTCATCCACTCAAGTTTAAATACATTTTTTTAAGCTTGCAGTGGATGATACTTGATGTTAATGAAGTTTTTTTCAAATATTAATTCATTAATTAAATTTAATTAATTAATTATAGTTTTACATGGGAGAAAAATTTTTAATAATTTCATAAAAAGTAACTGAAATAAGAATCTGAGTATGAATAGAGCTTAATTTTTTTTTTATATTACTTGTTTTTTATTCTACTCTGCCATTAATATGCTTTTATTTTAATTATTTTCTTAATAAAGAGTTTAAAACTAAAAGAGTTGTTTTTTATTATAGCGTAATTCTACTATATTTCTTTATTACGCTTTATTTTAAGACAAATTTATATAAATCGGTATCTAAATTTATTAACTGTTTTACAATTATTATTGTTTGGTACAAAATATATCAATAAACTGTTAGAAACTTCTCGGAAAAAACGATCAAATAACAATTTATTGAATGGTTACTTTACTATATTTAATCAAAACAGTCAAATAAATAAAATGGTAATTAAACTGTTAAGTTGGAGAAAAACTGTTTATCAACTGCTTTCACCTAATACAGTTAAACAATCAGAATTTTTTTATCGCACCCACTAGAACCACCTAATGAAGCTACTTAGTTCGTTGCAACTGCGTGCGTATCATAGCCGAGCGTCAATCTCATGGCCGGCAGAACTGAAGTTCTAGTCCTAGTGTTGACACCACACTATTTCCTCCATTCCTATCAATACATGAAGAATTTCCAGTGCACTCTCCAATGCCCGTTACCTTACGAAAAGTCGAGCTCCTATGTCTAGTTAAAAAAAAATTCCTTCAGTTCTTGAATAATGCTAGATGTAAATGTTTAAAAAACCGTCTAGTTTTGTATTCATGGTTTCATAACTATACCTTTTGTAAATGGTTTCAAAACCGTAAAGGAAAAAAATGTTACCGTCAACTTTATGGAAAATAGATAGACCGACAGCTGCCAGTTATTTTACCATAATTTTAGAATGAAAATTTAAACAGTGTATAAATCATAGTTAAATCTATAAGTTAGTAATCAGTTTCGTGCACAAATCTAATTTAATATATCAAGCTGTATATTAAATACGATTCGCATCGTATTAGGTACATATTCTCCTTTCTTGGCAATGATTCGTACAGCTTTGATAATATTTTCGCCTTTTTTCGTAGCTAATTCAATTAATTTCCAATGCATATATGAGTGTTTTTTAGGTCTTAATTACAGACCCTAAAACCTATCCTAATTCTTTCTTACATTTAAATAGTTATTACAAAACTACCTATATGGTAAGTAGGTACTTCATTTAAGTCGCACTAGAGCTGCACAATGGGTTATTTGCGACGATCTGGGAAACATCCTTGAGGATCATCCGAATACATGCCGTCGCTAGTTTGATCCTCATTCTGAGGGGATGGCTCCCCTGCTTTGGTTGCCCGACGACCTGCGGGCGAAGTCAAGCCCTTTACGGTAGAAAAGTTAAACGAGGACCGATATCATTCAAACTCGGTACCTAAGCAGGCTGATCAAAGTGGTCACCCACCCGCTTACTGACAGCAACCAGTGATGCTTGACTTCGGCTTTCTACTTTGAACCGTGTCTTTACGATTAGTCCAATGCGGGAAGCTCTCTATATTTTAAAGCTAACGCTTTTTAAAAAAATTTAAATAATTACAAAAAATAGTTTTTAAATATTTCACAGTAAGTAAAATTTAAACAATTACTGAGACCATTTTTTTATATTTAAACGTTAGTTTAACCATTATAGTAGGTGACATATTTTAAATCTCTTTAATTTCATTTAAGAGCAGTATTATTTATAATGTTGAATAACATGAAATAGTCAAGAGGTTTATATTAAAACACAGAAAGTAGAAAATTTTGAAAACAAATTTTACGGTCCTGAACTTCTACCAGAAATTCCTGTGAATGATGATAAGTGGTATAAAGTTTGACAGCAAATATGATCCTTTGGATTTCGTCTCGTCTAGTATAATTTATCCATGTCGTTTCGAACGAAGTGAGTGTGTTAAACTTCGATCAAAGTTCGGGTTCTTGGCTATGTTGGCTGGATTAGTACATCAAACAGGGATCATTGAGGGAAAATTCGCCTTCCTTTTACGGTGAGTGATTTCAAGGTAATTGAACATCGGTTGGAGAGAAGGAGGCTTAGAATGGAAAGGTATACAACAATTTTAAATACTCCATGATTGATATGAGTTTTATTTTCATTACTATTCTACATGCAGGTTTCTAAATATTGAAATAAAAATTTAAAGTTCACTAAGAAAAAGCGTGCTCAAAACTAAAAATATATTGAAAATTTTACCGTGTTTCTGACTCTATGAGAACACATAAAAAGCTCGATAATATTTACCGAAGCAACATTGGTAATGATATCAGTTAAATTAACCATAAAATATAAAACTAAACTCAGTGGCTCGACAGCCCATAGAGGGCCAAGGCCTACTGTGTCCATCTTAGTTTTCTTGACTTTGGGCTCTGGGGTGCAAGAGCAGATATTCCGGTTAGGCGGTCAGCCGAACACCCAGTGTTTAGTTCCCAAGCATGTTTGGTACTCATTTATGAACCCACTGAAGGGATGGAAGGCTGAGTTAACCTTGCACGGCCCGAGGATCGAACCCAGGACCAGTGACACGGGAGTGCGAAGCGCTACCACTTAGCCACCGGGCGTCCCATAACATATACACTGTTAGAAATTTCTCGGAAAAAATGACTAAATAACTATCTATTTTATCGTTATTTTACCATATTTAAACAAAATGCAAAATTTTCAATATAAATGGTTTAGATACCGCGTATAATTTGATTTTATTAACAGAATTGTTATATCTTTTTTTTCTTATCAAAAATGCCTTTATCATAAAGTACGATAAATTTACTAGAATTTCTTTCGCCCTGTTGGTTTATCAAATAGCCCAAAAATATAAATATGTTTTGGTCAGACCTAAAATTAAAGAAATATGGTACAAAGCATTGGAAAGAAGTGGGAGAGATTTTTTGTTGTGATTGAAGTTCATTATGAGAGTGGTTGGCCTTTTCGTTTCTTGTTGGTCTGTTAACGAAAAATATTCCCAAGCCAAAATTTTTGATGGTTTTCCATTGATGGACCAACATAATCTTGATAGTAAGCAACATAAGTAACCATCATCTCAATGGATGAATTCAGACAGATTTAAATGGTCTAACATAATCGATTCTATTTTTATATTGAATCATCATGNCAAGCATGCTTCGTACTCATTTATGAACCCACTGAAGGGATGAAAGGCTGAGTCAACCTTGCCCGGCCCGAGGATCGAACCCAGGACCAGTGACACGGGAGTGCGAAGCGCTACCACTTAGCCACCGGGCGTCCCAAAAAATATACACTGTTAGAAATTTATCGGAAAAAATTACTAAATAACTATCTATTTTATCGTTATTTTACCATATTTAAACAAAATGCAAAATGCAAAATTTTCAATATAAATGGTTTAGATACAGCGTATAATTTGATTTTATTAACAGAATTGTTATATTTTTTTTTCTTATCAAAAATGCCTTTATCATAAAGTACGATAAATTTACTAGAATTTCTTTCGCCCTGTTGGTTTATCAAATAGCCCAAAAATATAAATATGTTTTGGTCAGACCTAAAATTAAAGAAATATGGTACAAAGCATTGGAAAGAAGTGGGAGAGATTTTTTGTTGTGATTGAAGTTCATTATGAGAGTGGTTGGCCTTTTCGTTTCTTGTTGGTCTGTTAACGAAAAATATTCCCAAGCCAAAATTTTTGATGGTTTTCCATTGATGGACCAACATAATCTTGATAGTAAGCAACATAAGTAACCATCATCTCAATGGATGAATTCAGACAGATTTAAATGGTCTAACATAATCGATTCTATTTTTATATTGAATCATCATGAATTTCCATCATAGTATCTTAGAAATCAAATGATTTCTAACTGATTTTTGACGGTCCAACATTTAAAAGCCCAAATTGTTTTGATGGCATATTGCTGAGAATCAATAAGAATTCCCATTAGAACATCACGGAAATGTATAGTTGGAACCATCATGAACTTTCACAGATCATCATGAATTATTGGTTCGTAAGAGTATAATTTCTGTTCATGGTTAACCATCATAGTAAAAAAGTATCATTTTCCATCATGGAATGATGGAAATTTAACATAAGCACATTAGCACATAATTAAAAATGTTGGATGATGGTGACCATCAAATGATGTTGGACTATCATGAGTCGCACTGAAACCAACATAAACCATCAAAACCTTTTGATGGGACCATCAAAAATGTTGTTTTGGGTTACCTTTGTTTCAGTCTATTTAAAAAAATTTTAATTTTTAAAATTTTTAGTTTTTTTTGTCTGCTTGTGCCGATCAGGAAACGATTGAATGCTGGTTTCATCCAGTAAATAGCTCTTAAAATTCGTTGATTTTAGACAGTGAAAATGCGGTCATAATTTTCATGGACAATAAATTTTCCGTAGAAAAAATAAGTTTATAATCGCAACTTGTAATGATCGGAAAACAATTATAAAATGCATTATCACTGTACTACCGACTAAGATTTGAATTATTCAGTTGGTCAGAAAGTAATTTTCGTTTTTTATTTTTAGATTTCACACTTGTTTATATGAAAGTTAGGTAATAAAAATAAAGCAAATGAAAAAAAAAATCAAAATAAAAGTCAGTTAATCAAAATTTTAAAAAAAGTTAAGAATATTTGTCAAGAAAGTTAAGAATATAAGTACGAAAGCTATTTTCCTTTTCATTTTAAGATTTCACACTTGTTTATATGAAACGGAGATAATAAAAATATAGCAAATGAAAAAAAAATTAGAATATAAGTCAGAAAATCAAAATTTTAAAAAGTTAAGGTATTTAAAAATGTTGGATCCTGGACACTTATTTGAAATTGTATTAAAAAAAATTTTTTTTTAAATATTTTTAATAAAAAACTATGTTCTGTAGTGTATTTTTAAAATATGTGTATAAGTTTAAAAAAAACATGATGGCGCTATATTATTATTTAAAATAAGCAATTGTTTTTTATTTATTTCGAATGAAAATAGCCATTGATTTCTTCTTTACGTATTTTGATATACGTGTTTTTTTAAATAAAAACATCTAGAATTAAATCGTACATTTTTAATTTTATTTTTTTAAATTATGCTTCAAAATAAATTTTGTATGTCAGGGTATAAATTTAAAAGAAATAACTAATATATACAAAGATCCCACATTTCAAACATCTATATTTTTAAAGCTATAAATAACACTAACAAAAATCTCGAATTTCATTACAAATTTCAGCATTACTTGAAACTCAATACTGTGAAGAAACAAAACTTCTTAGCTCGCATTTTAAATAATATAAAAACACAAATTTTTACGATTTGATAAAGCATTAAAAACAATAATTTTTTTTTTCTTAATAATAATTTTTTTCATAGATTTTAGAGCTTTTTTTAATTCGTGATCACTTTAATCACTTTGAATTAAAAAATCAATCTATTAAAATTCTAAAAGTCTTATCAAAAACAATTGCTATGAACTAAAAATCAAATAAGATTGTTTCAAAAAACAGTGATTATTTTTTTTCTTCAAAAAGTTAATTTGATTAAAATATTTTGTTTCTAAAATTAATAAGTTAAATAATTCCAGATTCATAGTTATTTTAACCTTATCATTTGGTTACAAAAAAAAACTAAATCGAATTGGCGAAATTTCATACTTTATTTTTACTTAAATAAAAGAAGAGAAAAAGAGAATACTTATAAGTAACTTAGTAATTAAAATTAAAATTATGAGTAAAAATATACATGATGCTAAAGATAATTAATTATTTTAAACCTTTGTCTCGAAAATTAAGTGTAATTCCGAAATGATGTTTATTTCAACCTCAACTTCTAAAAGAAAGCTGAAGAAGACTAAAAAAACTAAATTACGTTAATAAATTCAGCACTTTATATTTATTTAATAAAAGGAAATCAATAGAAAACAGTTATATGTAATTTAGTAATCAAAATTAAGATTATGATAAATATACATGATACTGAAAATATATAACCCTGCATATATGGCAACGTTACTTTTAAAAAGTAACGAGTAAAAGTAGAAGTATTTTTAAAAAAAGTAACGAGTAAAAAGTAAAAAGTTCTTTTTTTAAAAAGTATCGAGTAAAAAGTACAAGTAAAAGTACAAGTACTAAACAAAAAAGTAACGATTTAAAAGTACATTTTTAGGAAATCGAAAATTCAAAGTAACCTAAATTTTTATTGAATAATATTCTTATGTTCTTTAATGTTTTTGCAAAATTGTTATTTATTTAATTATTTTTAATTTTGAAAGTTATGGACATTAATTTTTTTTTAAATTCGGAAGAATATCTTACTGTATATAAAATTCTAATGATGGTGTCGCAGTTTTCCATTGTTGTCGGTGCATTTTTATTGGCCAGAAAATCACGTGGTGTGATCCAGTTTTTCCTCATTGTCTCCTTATTGTTTTGGTTGTAGTCAGCATAAAATTAATAAAAGTCATGCTTTTCTATAAATAGTTTTGAATCCCTAACTTAAAGTTATTTTCCTGTACTGCTATTATTACGCTTTTAATTCAAGAGTTTAAAACTAAGAGAATTGCTGTTTTTTTTATAAGAGATTTTAACAAANTGAATGTGCAGTATAAGTTGAAACAGAACAGTCTGCAGTTTTATTTGTAACAATGGCTAATGCTGAAGTCATGCGAGAAAATCATTTTCCGAACATTTCTGCCTAACGAAATAATTAAAATTAGTAAACGAATTTTAGTATCAGCGGCTAAATTAATACCTTCGAGTTTTCAAGAGTTAAAATAGTAATTATAATAGTTTTCAATAGCACAAATAGTTCTGAAGTTCTTAGAGATTTGACTGGGCACTGTTTCACAAGGTCGGGCATAAACATAATTTTAGTAAAAAATGTACTAGGTAAAAATGTATTTAGTAAAAAATGTATTAGGACAAAAATGTATTTAGTAAAAAATGTATTAAGACAAAAATGATTAAAAAAATGAAAATTAGAGAGTTCAAAAGGAGGCCGGGATAGCCTGGTCGGTAGGGTGCTGGGGCCCATGTCCGAGAGTTCGTAGGTTTGAACCCCGCCGGCCGAAGACTCCCCGTGTAGTAAAGTGACTGATGCATGTTAAATCTTTCGAGTCGTAAAAGTCCTCCATGTTCCCATAACGAAGAAACCTCTGGGGGTACTGGATTGGAGATCGATCGATCTCTGATTTAGGTCAAAATTACGATCTGTGGATGAATGAATGAATGAATGTGTCCGCCCTATAAGCGGGTGCGACGAATGGTGTGGCAGAAGTCGAATTCTTGGCCATAGACGGCGCCACTGGAAAACAAGAACAATCGCACCCCCTCTGCCTAAACAGGCATACGTCAACAACAACAACTGTGGGTTCAAAAAGAAAATTGAAAAACGTAATAACAGAATTCAACATTTTTTATTTAAAATGTATTAAATAAATGCATAAAACTCGAAAATGAATTAGAATGCCTTGCTAACTAATATTTTTATTCATTTTGCAAAATAATTGCATTTCGAAAGTGGTGTCACTGAGTCTGCTGCGAGAATTTCGCAGAACGTGCTTAGCAACGCTGAATAAGCGCTCCACTGGAGATCAAGGTATTTAAACATGAAGTTAGCTGTGAATGCATATTATTGCACATTAATTTTATAAATTAAAAAAACATAAGCATTTTCTTAAATTTTATTTTTTTTAAAAATTTTTTTTAGAAAGCTTACCGAGTTTTAGAAAAAAGTAACGATTTCATTCGACAATTCCGTTACAAATACTTGTACTTTTTCCCTAAAAAAGTAACGAAAGTACAAGTAAAAGTACTAAATTTAAAAAGTAACGAAGTACAAGTAAAAGTACGTACTTTTTACTTGTACCGGCGGTACAAGTAACGAAAGTAAAAGTACAGCCATATATGTAACCCTGATTTAATTTGAATTCATTTTCAATTGAAGGTTTTAAAGTAACTGACTTTAATGATTTAATTTTTATGTTTCTAATCATCGAGATTAATTTTTTATATGCATAGGTTATTGATTTTAAAAAAAATCAGAAGACTTTACAAAATAATTAAATTCAAAATAAAATTAAAATATTGATATTATATTTTCCAAAATAAAAAATTCTATCTTTAATATTCATGAAATTCAAATTATTATTAATATTTATGAAATTCAATTTAAAACACACATAACTATAATAAACCATTTAATAAGCTTCCCTCTAATAAATTAAGTAGTAAAAAAATCTGAAAATTCTTTTTAAAAAATTTTTAAAACTTAAGTTTCCTAATTATGTCAAAAGACAATTTCAGGGAGAGAAATCTTAATCAAAACCAATTAACTGTTCTAAACATCGAACCAAGAATTTTAATATTCATCGCATTATATGTTCTTTTAAATTTTTTTAAGAAATGCAAAAACCATTTAGTTGATGTATTAATGATTCTTTTAAGATTCTTTATTAGAAGCAAAATAAAAAACAAAATGATTTTACTTTAAAGTCATTAAGATGAAAATTAGCATAATGAATAAATTCATTAGAAAATTATTTAAGGTATTAACAGATTTAAGCTGGTCTCAGTTTTGCTAAGCAATTGTTTGAAGATTTTAGAGAAGGAATAATTTTCTAGTTGTTCTTTATTGATTATATTTTCAATTAAATTTCTCATTAAGTAATGAATGCTAATAGAGAAATAGAATTTATGACGATGTTTATTTATCTGGACAATGAAAAATAGAACATTTAATTCCATTAATTTTTCAACTGTTTTTTTTTTCATAAATTTCATTAAGCTAATTATTGAAAATAATAATCCCTTAAAATATAGGATTAATGAACAAAAATTAATTTCTTTTGTATAAATTTTTTCAAAAAAAAAATAAACATATTTAGATCCTACTAAAAATTATTGCCTTCAAAAAATATCAAATACAAATAAATGCAATTTATATGTGTTAAAAAATTTTCTGATAGAAAAGTACACAAAATTTTAAGTTGTGGTACTGATTAAAAAATAAGATGTCCTACGATTCATTTTAAAATTTGAGATTTCAAAAAAGAATTTTTAAAATTTTATGTTCTATACTAAAAACTTTAAACACTTAAAATATACAACGACTTATATTTGAAAGTTCGAAATGCAAAGTCTACTGGTATAATTTTATGTCAATTNTCATTTTAAAGAAAGAATTTTTAAAATTTTATGTTCTATACTAAAAACTTTAAACACTTAAAATATACAACGACTTATATTTGAAAGTTCGAAATGCAAAGTCTACTGGTATAATTTTATGTCAATTTTTTTTCCAAGATATTAAACGCGCACAATGTTTAGGAAAAGAAATTTAGATTATTAGCTCAGTGATTAAGCTTAAAATCTATAAAACGCAAAATAAGAAAGAGCACATTGAAGGACAACAATTAAAAAATTTAGATATTTTTTACTCTGTAGGTATATGCTTTTCAATTGTTCTTTTATCTATGAATGGTCGTTTTGTTTAGAACCGATAGATAAGTTACTTTTTTTAACCCCATAGTATTAATTGGTATTAGATATTTGAATGCACAGTGCGTAAAATAAAAAACCGGCCACCATGAATAATTTTTGATGGAATAATCAGATCTTCGCATTCTAGGACTCAATCTTAAAGGATAAAAGGGGTGACTTCAAATACACTAATTAACTCATGCAGAAAATAATTTAACTTACGAAATCAGACTCAAAAACGTACTTTCTTTTAACAAATATACCTTTTTTCTTGGACGAATTTCGGACTCCCAGAATATCGGGGGCAGCTGCAGTCTGGTGAATGTGGTTCCAATAGTTTGGTCAGAAGAGCGGTCCGAAGTTTGGACCCCTGAATGTTAATTTTACTTTTGGCGTATGTCACCATATCTCGAGATTACTTTAAGCAAAATTGAAAAACTTTTGCACAAAAATTACAAAGTCCAAAGATAAATCTATGCAAAATGAAGCTTTTAATAAATATTTATTATTTTTAATTATGCTATTCAATTATAGTCGAAAAGCTTTTGAATGGTAAGAAATTGCTTGAATTGCAATTTTTTAACATCATTTCAAAGAATGCAATTTTAAATTTCAAAATCAATCGATCAGCTCCTGAGTAATTGAATTTTAAAAATACCATTTTGTTAGGTCCGATCATTAGATCAAAAGTTATTCAGGGTGGTGCGCTTTTAATTTTGGGGCACCAAGATTACACCACATAATTACAAATCTTCTAAAGAGGGCATCACTTAAATATCTTCCAAGATTAGTAAAATTGTACACTTATTTATCATTCCAGATAACAATTGCCTAATTATACACAATAAAAAGAGTATGATCAAAACTACCAGAATATGGTAAATTTACCGTGTTTCAAGCTCTATAAAACACTAAAAATGCTCGGTAATTTTTACCGAAGCGCTAGGCAACGACTTTGATCAAATTAACAATATAATATGGTTTTATAGTCTATAATAAAATTGGATAAATGTGGTAAAATTTTGTAACTTTATAATGATACCTTTGAGCACGGCATAAAAGCCATTTATTTGGTTAAATTTACTTCGCAATTTTGTATGTTTTACTAAATCTCTTGTATTATGAGCTTTAATTTTGAAAACTAGAATTTCCAGTAAACCGTTACCATATGAGAGAAAAATTTACTGAATGAATGATTTAACTGCTATATATTTTGCTTTTATTAGGCAGAATTATGTCTTTTTTTTTATTCGAAATGCCATAACCAGTAATTCTACCAGTAGTTCAGTAATTTTACCAGAAATCTTTCTTCTTTTTACACTCATTCAACACGTGATTAAATATTCATCAAGACTATAAAGCATGATTAAGCATTCTTCAAGATTACAAAACATGATTAAATATTCTTCAAGACTACAAAACATGTTTAAATATTTATATAAACACATAATTTGAAACAGAAAATTAATTATATTTTTTTCCATTTTCCCGAAAAAACTCACATTAATATTAAATTTCGGTACAATAAGTTGACAAATTTATGAAGGAAATACAATTTTTTCGTTGAAATGTATATTTGAAGAACAATTCTATTCTTACATAACAATCTTTTTTTTCTAATTCATTTAAACTATCCATTCTAACCTCTTTCAAAAATGTTTCAAAAATAATAACGTATAAATGCTTAAAAAAATGGAATCTTAGTGAAATAGTTCAGGAATGAAGATTGATACTCAAAAAATAGCTCTAAAATGTAATATCTAGTTCTTGAAAGAATGGTTTTTATTTTGTTCGTTATTGACCAGATACATGACTACGCTTTTAGATTCATTTTACCTTCTTTCATACTTCACTTTCAGTAGTAAACAGGTTTGAAATAAAATAAAAAAAGTCTGCAATTTTTCACATTTTTGAACAAATAAACGTTTAATATTTTTCAATTTACTTTTTATTTTGGTCATATGTGTCCGTTTTATAGTCCTCCTCATAAAATTGTTTTGAAAAGCAGTGTATTTTTGTACAGATTTTGTGCATTCATGATTTTCCGTAGCGTAATTAATGAAATCATTTAAGAAGAAAAATTATTAGGTGTGTTGACTGTTTTTTCTGGTTAAATTTATTGATTGGAACATGGGTATATGCAGCGTCATAAATAACGATCACTTAATAGATTTCATAATATCGTTTTTTAAAATCAATTAAAAATAAATATATTTGAAATTTAAAACGTAATATTTAACTAAAAATAGATATCTCCAATCCAATAATTTGCGAGTGGAAATAGTAAATTAGGGGATAAAATATTTAATGCGAAAAATCAAATTAAAGTCATCAGTACTTAAGATATTACAAATTGATATTTAACAGAAAAAAAGACTATTTCAAATGCTGATTTATTATTAGTTGGAAAAAGAAAAGTAAACTAGAGTTTACAATCGTCAATATGAAAAAAAAATAAAAGTTAATAAAAATTAAACCCTACAAATTGATATCAAACTAAAAAAAAAATTCAAACTCAGGCCAATCACAAATGGGATCTAAACTAAACTAAACTCAGTGGCGCGACAGCCCATAGAGAGCCAAGGCCTACAGTGCCCATCTCAGTTTTCTTAACCTTTGAGCTCTGAAGTGCAAGAGCAGATTTTCCGATTGGATGGTCAGCCCAACGCGGAATCCCCAGTGGTTAGCTCCCAAACATGCTTGGTACTCATTTTATCGACCCACTAAAGGGATGAAAGGCTGAGTCAACCCTGCCCGGCCCAAGGATCGAACCAGCGATTGCTGAATTATTATCAGGTTTAAAAAGAAAAGCAAGCTAGGGTTTACAATCATCAATGTGAAAATAAAAATAAAAATTTATAAAAATTAGACGCTACAAATTTATATCAAGCTTTTTTTAAAAAAAAAAAAAAAAAAAAAGTCTCTGGCCAATCACAAGTGGGATCTGGAAAAACAAAAGAAGGGTTAGTGTGATCCTAAAACATTTTTTTTTCATCCGGTCCGATTGAACTGCATTTGACTTTTGCAAGAAAAACACTTCTAAGTCTTACATCCTTAAATAAACTGATTTTAGACTATTTCCTTCCATTTTCTAGGGGGGGGGGATGACCGGTTAGTAATAATTGAATAAGGTTTTTACTTATTGTAGCTGAAACATCAATTTATAACCATAATTTGTTCATAGTTTTTAGCTGAAACATTTTTTATGCTAATGTTTTTTCCCCCTCTAACTTAAAACACCCGTTAGAAAAAAAAACCTCTTACAAATAGCACTTTTAAGGCGAAATAAAATCTAAACAGAAATAAAATCTCCAAATGGCTTCCAGAAAGGCAAATTGTGAGCTTTCTATATTGTATTAGTACTTTGAAGACAGTATTAACTAAAAGCCTATTAAGTCTCTATTAACTTTATCTTTTATAATTTATTGAATATATTAAAAAGTTATTGCAATAAATACTTAATCGGTGATGATATTCAATATGTGTCACAAAGAAACTCAAATTAGCAAAACCTTGATAAACATACTGAATGCATTTAAATTTTAGATAAGAAAAATACAGACACTGCTTTTTAGCAATACATTTGAAAAATATCACTTTTTCTTTCCATTTTCCAATTTACAAAGCTGACACATAGGGAACAAGGATTGATATAAAACAACGTGAGGTAAGAGAACGGGGTAAGAAAGAAGAAAAAAAAAATCTTTAAAACCTCTCCCATCTGCAATCCCTCCCT
This sequence comes from Parasteatoda tepidariorum, assembly GCF_043381705.1. Taxonomy (NCBI): domain Eukaryota; kingdom Metazoa; phylum Arthropoda; class Arachnida; order Araneae; family Theridiidae; genus Parasteatoda; species Parasteatoda tepidariorum. Next base: position 2,647,276 of record NC_092210.1, read on the forward strand.
CTTTGTGAAACAAATTTTCGCGACACAAGTCCCCTCTTCCCTTCAAGCCCTCCTCCCCTCAAAACTTCTATCTCCATAAAAGTCACGTACTAGGGCACCTGGAAAGGCTGAGCAGAGGCTGGCATAAGAATAGTCCCATAGAAACCGATCAATGATTGAAGGGACATGGGAAGATAGGGGTCTGGGATCCGATCCCGGTGAAATGCCCCTCAAGAAAGATCCAACAAAATGGGGGACTCCTTTCCAGATAAATTTAAGCTTTCTCGTAAACAGCAAGCATTCCAGAAGCATTTGGTGATTTGTTCAGACTTTAATTAACGCGCGTGAAATTACGGCCCTGCAGTAAATATGTGGCACTGAGGCGGGGCTAATCCCTAAACCAATTCATATTCAAGCCGAATTCCGAACAGGTGTAACTACGTGCCTGTCCCACCACGTGATCTATGTCCTCACGGCACTAATAACAATTAGAAGGGGCTTGTGAAAGCGATTGCGTGACATTTAACATCAAACTGGACAACAAGTATTGTTTAGATGGATTGGTACATCTCTTTACATTTATCGTTCGGTTAAAATTCTCTTCAGCGATTATTGTACTTAGCATTGAAGTAAAATGCTAAAGTTATGGTTAAAGTCTATTGTACTGAATTAATTAATTAATTATTATTAAAATCTTTAACAAAGCGGTAAAAAAGCATTGTTAGGATGAATAGTCGGCTTTTCTTCGCATTTTTAGTTCGACTAAAGTTTATTTTCAGCAATCAAATATTGATGCTAAAATGTTGTAATAAAGATTTTTAATAATAAATTAAATTTTAAAATTATGGTTAAAGTCTTACCAAACAATAACCTTAATGTTAAAGTTAAGATAAAAATCTTCAACGATGAATAATTTTGCTAATGTACTTAACAAGACTTTACACAAATATTAGAACATCTTTTCATATCTATCGTTCGATTGAAGTTCTCTTCTCTAATCATACGATTTTAGTGCTTAGCATTTCTGAAAAAGTTTCAGTTGAAGTTTTAATAAGAAATTAGTTGGTAAAATAATAGTTGTAATCTTTACTATAATGAATTAAATTTCTCATTATTATTAAAGACTTTAACAAGATTTTAAACAAGTATTGTTTAGATTGCAGGGTGCATCTCATCGCATCTTCATTAATCAGGTCATTATAATATTGAACACTGCAGTTAATTCTTAATTTCATGGTTAAAGTTTTTAATAATGAATTAAATTTATCATTATTAAAGACTTTAACAATTCTCCAAACAAGTATCGATTAGAGGAATAGCTATTTTGATTCATTTTTATCAATGGTTAAAGTTCTCTTCAGTAATTAGACGAATAGAAAATTTAGTAGTGTAGTTTTATATTGAAGGTATGATTAAATTCTGATATAATTAACTAGTTTACATAATGCATACAAATAATTTACGGAAAAATGCAATTCGATTCTGGAATTTCAATGAATCGGTAGTTTAGGAGTATTATAATTGATTGGCATACCATATTGTCTATATCCTTATAGTCTCTGCTGATTTATAGTAAACATTTGTAATCGGGGAATAATGGTATAATGACTGTAATGAAATAATTATAGTACCCAGTCTGCAAACTGTCTGTATTTACAGCATATACACAGTTATAAGATGAAAAAAACTTAACAGCTTGTAATCAAAGGATTACAGAGTTTAGTTTTTAATCCAGTGGTTATAGAATTTAGTTTGCAAATGCGTGATTGCAACACATATTTTGCATCAATGTCATTCTAGAACACAGTTTTTAATTAGACAATCATAGTTCTTGTCTCCATAATAAAATGCTAAAATTATGGTTAGAGCTATAAAGAAATATGTTAAGTGCTTTTACAGTGTGTTTACACAATTTACAGAGCATAAGCACTGTTGAAAAGAATGATTTAACATAATTCTTAATATTACAATTTCACTGAATAACTATAATTTAATAAAACATAAATAGTATGCGGCTTTGCTACATAAAACAGAGAGTAAATATTATACAGCTGTAAATGATTATTACAGTTAAAAGATTAATAATTTAAGAATTAATAATAAATTAAGAATTGTTAAGAATTAATAATAAATTAAGAATTATTACGAATTATAATAATTAATTAAGAATAACTATCTATTAATAATTAATTAAGAATTAATAATTAATTACTTTAAGAATCAATAAATAATTTAAGAATTCGAAAGGTGAATTACTCTTTAAAATACTTTAATACCGGTCTTCTACCGTTTGTCCTGCACAAGTTTAACTTAACTTTTTTTTAACAAAACTTAGGTTTATTCTTATCTTTATGATGCACTTGCTAGGTATTTTCTGAAAATGGAATAATAAACCTTTTAATTTCAATTTATGAAGGTTTTTCTAAAAGGTTAAATAAGGTTTTGACATCTATCATTAATGAGAAAAAATAAAATGCTTTTTTTTAAAGAGAATTTAATAAAAGAAAAGATTTCAAATTTATCACCCTCACTATTTTACGTAAAAAATTAAAAGATATAAGTGTAAATCATAAAAATATTAAACAAGTCTAAATGTAATAATTTTTTTTGTGGTAACTTAGAGAAAATAACAGCAAAGAATAATAGCTTGTGCTTACACACAATATATACGAAAGAACAAGAAATTATGTCAAACAAATATATTTATATTTTTCAAAAATTGACTGTTCTGCTAAGTACGACTCCAAAGAGTGTTACGCGCGATCATGAGTGTGTATTACAATTGTTGAATGGTTATTTGTTTTGTTATTGTATCAATGTATGTACATATCATTAAAATAGGTCCAGTAGTTCTAGAGATAATCGAACAAGTCTGCAAATTCTCTTCATTTCTGCACACAAGTGCAGTAACTTTACTAATATTACAGAATAAGTTCGAAAACGCTTTTCGCCTTTTTAATTGGTTTTTCTACTAAGTGGCAACTTGTGTGATTTTCAAAATCTGCATAGTTACTACTTATTATCCTACTGGTTAGAGATGAGAAAAAAACGGAACAGTTATGATTAACTATTAAGAATAGACAACTATAAAAACAACACATTTTTTTACGAAAAAGCATTAATTCATGAGGCGAAAAAGTCTTCGAAGAAAATTGTTAGCAACAATAAGTACATTTTCGATAATTACGTCCTTAAAATATTTTAATTTATATTTTTAAAAGTAAAATCATGTGCGTTCGGTAGTAAAATTAGCAACCCCTTATTCCGATCCAGAAAGAAAAAACTACGGAATTGTTTGTTCCATAAATTACCTGCAAAAGGGAATAAAGTTGTTGTTTAAATATTCCAAAGACTTATTTTACCGACGACTAAAGGTTCTAAGGTATTCAATCGAACGCTTGGAAAGCTTTAATCTTCATCGAAGATATAAACTTAACGACCCCATTAACTATTGCTATTTTCTTTTTAATGTCAGGTGTAGGTTAAGTCATTTCTGCCCAAGCAAAAATAGCAAAGAAAGCTAAAAAATGTTATAACTTGCGAGTTTATGGCCCTCCAGATACCTCTTATACAACACTTTCTGGAAAGATGCTTAGCTAAAATCTGTTTTAGATAGATATATATAGTCGCCGTTACTTGTCATGTTTTATAAGGATGGAAAAAGAAAACAAATCAAAAAACCGAAATGTCCATTTAATGCTAGAGTTTTTCTGTGAAGTTCGATTACTTATCATCTCGTTTGCTGCTTTTAACTTTAGAAAATAGATGGTAACAATTTTCATTACAAACTGTCATGATTTCGTATTTCCTTTTGGAATGTTTTTTTCCGAGAAAATTTTTTTTAACAAAAATAGTATCTTTCATTTCTAAAATAATATTTATTTGAAGAGATTGGCCATACTTTTTTTCAAAAATAAACTGGTATTTGAGTATTCTGAAAGTTATGACTTGTTACATCTTTTTTTTTTTTTTAAATTCAGCAAAAAACTATAAGAATGGTAGTCACAAATTATTGTTAAAGAGAAGGAAAAATAATTTTATCAAAGCCTGATCAATCGCAATCGAGGAAAACTGTATTAAAAACATCAAAATCAGTTGACTCAAACTGTTATTACTATTCATGTTTTGGATCTTCTAAGTTTCTTCCAAAAAATTAAAGATAGATTATATAGTTTTAATCTCGCATTAATGCATTTTGGTTTAGATGAAATTTTTATCATGGCATTAAATATATAAAATGTATATGTTTTTAAGCAAGGTATGAAATATGAGAAGTATTACATACTTTCCCTAGGCATTTTATATAATAACTAGGCATTCTATAGAATGACAAATGCTATTTAGGCAAAGTATGAAAAAAACGACCTGATGACGTAAATGTAAAATTATTTCTCAAAAATAAAAATTTTATTCTGAAAAAATAATGAGAGTGCCATTAAAAAAAATCTATTCAAAATGCGTAACGAAAAATTAAAGTTGTTCAAAACATAACTTATGCCTTTCTTATTAAGGGAAACAAAATTTTCATGTAAAAAATTCACACTTAACTCACGATTATTTTCAAGCTAGAAACAAATATTGCACAAAATATACATTTTATCACCTTTACTAGCACGGCCACAGAAGATTTTATACTTTGCCTATTTCTCATTTGGCATTCTATAGAACGCCTAGGAAATGTGTGAAATATAAATCGTTTCATAGATTGCCGGCTAGTTTTAAGCACTATATACAATGCCGGATTTCAAACTTTGCCGGTAACATATATATGTATATATCGAATAAAGTATCGAAAGTATTATTACTATGGTAAAATCTATGTCTGTGTNCTTTTACTTAGATTTGTTTTTAAATTTTTAAATATTTTTTTTTAGAAAAAAGGGTTGTATGAGTATTAATTCGTATACATAAAACATAAATAAAATTGCCCATATTTATAGGGACTACACCCTCCAGAAGTGAGAAGACCTACGCACGGATCAATTTAGTAGTCCGAAGTAGCAAACTTAAACTGCGCTGTGGAGTCACTGCGATCAGACTACTAAATTGAGCAGCAGGGAAAAATGTAAAAGTTGTCACTACGTTTGGATTGCTAAATAATCGGAATTCATGGTAACCCGTGCGGAGGTCTTCTCTCCTCTAGAAAGTGTTGGTTGGGAAGCGTCAGCGAACAGGGGCCGGAGTCTACTAATTCATTTTAATTTTCTTCTTATTTTAAACTTGCATTCATAAAATAAAAATTTCAATAACTAAAATAATCAATAAACGACAAAAAAAATATAATATTTAAGAAATATTTTATTTACTAAACATAATATTCTTTTCGCCATTTAAAAAAGTAACACTTCAAATTATTTGCCTGTTTGAAACGACATTTAAAAGAGAAGTAGAAAACAAAAAGTATAGCTCGGATTTGTAAATGATTAAACTAATTGAAAAATAAACATTGATTTACCTTCAAGTTGAGAATATCATGAAATAAAACAAGAATAAAAAAAGGAATAGTCGGAAAGGCATTCTATAAACAACAGGAATCATAAAAATAAAAAAAAATGTCATTTCATGAAAAGTGATTCTGTTTGCTGACTGTTAATGGATCGTAATTAATTTGTTTTGGCATCATCTCTCTTCCCGGAGGAAAAGTTCTTCAGTTTTTTCCCCAATTTTAACTCAAAAGGAAAAAAAAATCGGAAATCGAACTTAAGCTTGAGGTTAGAGCAAAAAGACATAACTTTTGGTTCGAGCTAAGTAAAATTAGGTTGTAGTATTATTATTATAAGTTTTTCTATTTTTAAATATAAAAATTTCTTACACAAATCATTTGTGTAAGACATTGCTAAGTAAATAATTTAAAAAATTTAAGTTTGTTTTCTAAATTTTCTTGATTATGTAATATTATTGTCGATTTTCATGAATGGTGGACCACCATTATATAACCACCATTGTCTTAATAACCACCATTGCTATATGTTCTAAGAATCATTGGCATAAATAAAGAATAATGCATATTAGAGTTCGCTAAGTTATGTTTAACCGAGGAGGGAAGATACTAATTTTCGATTGATTGCTAGTTTTTAGAGGCAACAGAGGAAGCTGTTTGTTAGAAAGCCTTTTAAATTGCCTCAGGCCAACAAACTAGATTGCATATTTTTCGACCAGCTTTCCACGGTAGTGATTCAACTTATTTCGATAGTCTTTTTTATTTTTTCTCGCTTAAATATTAATTTGCGACGACTCATGGGTTTATTTGGTTTTGACAGGGATTCAAAAAATTTATTTTGTTGCTTAGGATTAATGTAGCGTTATTAATATGTATTGGGATCAACTCTCTTCCCTTGAAAAACATTCCGGGTTTTTTTCTTCAAATTTATACATGAAAAGAAAAATAAAACCGGAAATTGAATGATAGCTTAGGTTTAGACCAAAGAACTTAAACTTCAAGTTTCGCTCGTAATAACTTTTATCTTCATAAGCATTTTAATTTTTACGATGAATAAAAGTTATCCAATTTTGCTTTTAAATGTTCGAAAATATCGAGGGTAACAATACAATTTACAATTCAGATTTAAAAAAATGGACTGTTCTGAATAACTTTTGATTTATTGATCAGTTTTTCGCGTTCTGGGACTCATTCTTAAAGGCTTGGGAGGTTAACCTCAAACATGCTAACTAATAAGTAGAGACGATATTTTAAATTACGAAATTTCACACAAAAATATACTTTCTCTGAATAAACATATCTTTCTTTCGCGTAATTCGGAATTCTGACCTCCAAAATATGGGGTTAGCCGTAATCTGGGAAATAGGGTCCTAATAGTTTGATTAAGAGAGCGCTCAAAGTTTGGACCCCTTAATGTTAATTTTACTTTTGAAGAATTTCGCTGTATCTCGAGAACTTTTTAAGCAAATTGAAACATTTTAATACTCAATTATGAAATTCGTTTATCCAAAGATAATTCAGTGCAAAAAATAACTTTTAGTAAATATTTATTATCTTTTATTTTTCTAATGGTCTCTTTCGACCATTATTTGAACTGTATTGGTATTTGAATTATTATTTGAATTGTCTCTTTCGACCAAATTTGAACTGTAAGGTGTACAGTTTTTTGCATTTTAAAGAATGCAATTTTTTGTAGCAAAATACAAATTTGGGCAATTCCACGGAAGTGTCAACTTTTAAGTGATTTTTTTTTATGAATTGCATATTTTAATTTTAAAAATATATTCAAAAATAGCCTAAGTCTACATATTGCCGTTTCATTTTTGATAATTTTAAGTTTTTTGAATCTGGCAGCATTCTAAAGTAATCANTAAAGAATGCAATTTTTTGTAGCAAAATACAAAGTTTGAGAAAAATCAATCGGATAGTTAATGAGAAATAAAGTTTCAGAGAAGTCAGATACTTAAAAGCAGATGTCTCAGGAACTATTTGATCGATTTGGCTCAAATTTAGCATTTTACTATATAAAATTATATTCTTTAAAATTATGCAAAAATTTGTACACCTTACAGTTCATATTTATTTTTTACCATTCTTAAATAAAATAATAAAAATTAATATATATTTACTAAAAGTTATTTTTTGCCAAGAATTATCCTTGGATAAATAAATTTTATAATTGTGTATAAATATTTTTCAAAATTTTAGAATTGTGTATAACATTTTTTCAAAATTTTATAATTGTGTATAAATTTTTTTCAATTCACTTAAAAAGTTCTTGAGATATATCGAAATTCGCAGAAAGTAAAATTAAGATAAAGAGGTCCAAACTTTAGATCGCTTTCCTGACCAACTATGGGGACCATATTTCCCAGATTATGGCTATCCCCCATATTCTGGGAGTTAGAAATCCGAATTCTACGAAAAAATGCGTTTATACAGATTTTGTGTCTGATTTCGTGAATTCAAATATCGTCTGCACTTTTTAAGCATATTTGAGGACACCCTCTCGAACCATTAAGAATGAGTACGAGAATTTGAAGATCCAATCATTAGATCAATAGTTATTCGAGGTATTCCTTTACTATTTGGTGCACTGTACTTTTCTGACTTTTTTCGGGAAAAAAATTATTAGCAGCTTCTTATTGTCATTGTAAAATAAGTCTTGGTATCATTTACAATTTTTTTCAATATTTCCATTTCTGTATCCAATTTATCCCCCCTCCCAATTTTAAGAAACTTTCAGAAATTTGAAATTTTTTAAATTCAAAACTATCCGGTATGGGTAAAAAATAAATTTTTAACTTTTACCAAGTTTTAAAACTAATAAAAGTTACTAAAAATTGAAGCAAAAGTGAATGACACCAATGATTTTTTTTAACAAAAATTATTTCAACTGCTTGACATTTTTCAGCTGAAATATTTGCTTTTAAAGTCTGCGCTATCCAATTCTTACGAAGAACTTACGATAAAATCCGGATAGAAAACATCAAAAATCTGTTTGCTGCCAGAAATAACAAAAAGGAGTTCTAGAAAGAACGTCTCCAGGTTTTATCGGATAGTCAATTCCTTTTTAGATATATTTCGTCTCGCCTTCCTCAGATGTAATTCTACCGACTTCTGTGTTATTTGCTTCTAGGCATGGATATTAATATGCAACCCTAATATGTGCTTTTTCTTTACTTTGTATTTACTAGATTGTACAAGAATTCTAGAAATTAAAAATTGTTTTGCTTGCTTACTACTAACGGAGTGTAATTAATTTGCAAGAGCATGAACTCCCTTCCCTTAAGAAAAATTTTCTAAGTGAGAAAATAAATTTAGAAAAAAAATTTCAAGAAGTGAGTTTTTGTTTCCGGTTAAACAAAATGAATTAACTTAAGTTTTTGTTCCGGCAAAGTGAGGTTAGATTTTTATTGTTATGAATTGGTTAATTTTAACGAAAAAGTTTTAATAGTTACTATGTTATTCAAGACTTTACAAATTAAAATAATTCAGATTTGTTTATCGAAGTTACCTAAATACGGAGGTTTTTTCAAAAATTAAATTATATTTTTCAAGAGCAAATATCAATAGTTTGAAGGGATTATTTTTTCTCGAACACAGTAAAACTCTTTTTTTTTCTATAACAACTTAGTAAGAATCGGGCTTTTATAAGGCTTCAATGACACACATTTCTCCAACCCAGCTTTTATCGGATTATTTCTTTCAACACCCCCTTTTCCAAGATATCGCAGTTGACTTTTTACCAAATGAACAAGTAAACAACATTTACTAAGTGAAGAACATAAAATGAGGTAGAAGAAAAGTATTTTACCAAAAAAATTTCAAAAAATCATTACTTACAAAATTAAAGATTGATAAATTTATTAAAATCGGTTAAAAGTTCAAATCTCACAGAATATATAAAAATATGAAAACACAAAATGACCCCTGTTTCTTCCTTTTTTCCTAAATTAGAAGCCAAATTTTCATCAAAGTGTAAACTCTCGAAATAAAGATAATATTGATGCTTAAACTACTTATTTATTGGAAATACATACCTACATTTGCAGGCTTGTGTGCTTAATTTAGGCTTATATACATTTGTCGATAAAAAGACAGATATTACAATACAGAAAAGGACGACTCGTACATAGATTACTTAAAATTCTTAACCGAATTGTCCACGCCTGGCTATTAATCCAGTTCCACCACAACCCCGACAACAACACTTGGAAAGTCCAGCGAGGAAGGAAAACCTTACCCAGCCCGCAAACAGGCACAACAGAGGGCGCAATAGAAGCTGGATATTGCGGTTTATTAAGATTTTGAAATAAAACAAATAATTTACAAAATTTTGCAACATCTAGATATGCAAAAATCCATGAGAACAATATTAATAGGAATAATACAAAATAGCATACATGTAAAAAACATAAAAGAGAAATATTAACATATGCAAAATGATGACAGAACAATGACATCATAATGAAAATCATTTTTTTTACAAACTAGAATAAGAGTTAAAGAGAAAGAGAATGTGTGAGAATTTACAACAGAAACACATTTGATAGAAATTAAAATTTTGACACAAGTAAAAAGTAAAGAGGGAAAAAAAGAAAATGTTAATGAGGAGGGGTAAAAGAAATGAAGAGAAAAAAATAAAATTTAGTGAGAGAGATGGAAATTTAGAGTTTGAGTAAATAATCATTTTCCGCAAGGAAAATCATTACGTTATGTAGTTTTAAGTTCAAAATTTTATTCGTTCAGAAAGCTTTTTGCCAGTGGGCAGTATTGTTAATAGGAGGGAGTCTTGTATGCCAAAATAATGTGAAGAGACAGTTCGGTTCGTCAGATAGTGCTCGGGAGTGCCTTATATAACCACAAGGGCAGAAATTACTATCAGACAGATTGAGGCAGTTTAAATACCAAGGAAAGTAGCCATGACCTGTTAGGGACTAAATTTCGTATTTTGAGGGTATATTTTTAAAATAGTTGACTCTATTGAAAATGTTGTAGAGACATCTACCAGTTGTGCTGTCATCCCAAAGTAATTGCCAATGTTTGTTTAAAAGAATACGAAATTGTCTTTTGAGACTTTAAATTAGAAGAGGATAATTATAATTTTGTGGATGATATGTAGATTCTTTTGCTAGGCGATCTGCAAACTCATTTCCTATTAGGCCAGTGTGAGCTTTAATCCACGAAATTTTAATATTTGTCCCAGAAATATTCTTAATAATCTTTATGGTAAGATTATTTTCAGAATTGAGATTTAAGAGAGACAGGATTGCAGATTTAGAATTTGACCAAATAGAAAAAATTTTTGAATATGAAAAAGGTGGTAGGGACTTTATGTAGTTGGAACATTCCAGAATGGCTAACTGTTCAGCCTGAAAAACTAAATTTTCAACATGCAGTGTAAAATGATTTGAATGATTTATGTTATAGAAAGCGAAGTCCGTACCAATTTCAGTTTTTGAACCAAAAATAAAGAAATTATTAAGATTTTGATGATCATAGTCATTTTTGACTTCAGTGCTGATTGACGAATTTATGTTGAAAGAGGGATGGATTGCGGGTATGGATCGTTTAAGATCGTATATACAAGCCTCGAAAAAGTTCGAATAAAAATTAATGTTCTGATTTAGCTGCAATAATCTACTTGATCAGGAGATTGAGGAAATTTGTTCCGAGAGTGGGGAAATGCCTGTAAGTACTTGCAAGGCTGATGTAGGGGTGGAATGATAGGAACGTGTTAAATTTAGGAGAAATTTCTCTGAATAGAGTTTAGAGGACGAGATAATCTTGGTGATATATTATGTGCCCAAACATATGCACCATGGGAAAGTGAAGGGACGACTATTGTATGATTAAGAAGACTGCAAACTTTTTGATTAACCGTTTGAGTGCGGCGAAGAGCCAAAAGTGCAGAGACACTGCTGTTGGTCAGTATAGGTTGGTTAGTAGTTGGTTGGTAGCAGTTAGTAGTTGGTTAGTAGTGTTGCACGCATTTCATTCCGCATTATTAGCATATATATAAAAAAACTCTTCAGCACTCAAACGGTTAATACCCCGTGTTTTAGAGTTTATTTTTTGAAAAGAGGTAAGCAGATTATTAGGTTTTTCTTTCAGAATTTCTGAATGAGGACCACAAAAAAGGCTCTTGTCAATTATCACTCCGAGATATTTAAAGTAATTTTTTGGGGATATTTTCTCACCATTGATTTTAAAAATCGGGTCACGATTCGAGTTTTTAAAATGAATAAATCTATGGAGAGAGAAAGTGAGTTTTGTTGTAACCAGACTAGAATTCAATTTAAAGTGGAATTAGTTTTTTCCTCTAGTTCTCTTCTAGACTTAGCGTATGTTATTATGATAATATCATCTGCGAAAGCCTGAATATGGAAGTTTTTATTAGGTAATCTTAATAAGCTGTTGATAACGAGATTCCAGGCTGTGGGTCCAAAGCAGGAGCCTTGTGGACAACCTTTTAAAATATTCTTGCAGACACAGTCTTTGTTTGTTATAATGATGGCTTTACGATTTGAGTTAAAACTTTCAATAAGTTTGAATAGATTTTTCGAAATTAGGGTTGTAGAAATTTCTTTATAAATGAGTGGGTACTAGATGTTGTCGAAATCTCCTTTTATATCTAATGAGATTGCTGCTACATGTTTATCATTAATTTTTAAGTTGTTAAGTTTATCAAGAAAATTATGAAGAGCGTGATTTATCGATTTGCCGAATCTGAAGCCATGTTGAACTTCTGATAAAATGCCTAAATGTTCCATATGAAAGTTTATCCTTTTTGTTAATAATTTTTCCAAAAATTTTCCCTGACAGGGTAATAAAGTAATTGGTCTATAAGAGCTTAGAGATTTGGGGTCCTTGCCAGATTTAAGAAACAAAAGGACCAGACTCTTTTTAAAATGGTCTGGGAAAGTCTGCAAAGTCTGCACATTTATTAAAATATTTTAAGAGAAGATTGGGAAAAAATTGAAAGAGGGTTTTAATATAGTCAATTCCGTCAATGCCAGGGGCTTTATTATTAAAAGTTTTGATGAGCAATTTAAGTTTGCTATGATTGAATGGAGGATCTAACTGATTATTGATGTAATCAAAATTTATGTGTCAAAATTATGTGTATTCTTATTCATGCTGCGCTTCCTTCGTGGGACAATTGGTGTTGAATATATCTGTTAGAATTAGGACTGGGCTATAAATCGATATATCGCGACATATCGATTTAACGCCTATATCGGCAGGCCGATACAGCGACTTTCGTTCCAAGCGATGCATCAGAAATCGGATTTAAGCCGTCGAGGAAAGAAGACGAACGCAAAACGATATAACGATATATCGATACAGCTACTTTCGTTCCAGGCGATGCTTCAGAAATCTGATTTAAGCCGTCGAGTAAAGAAGACGAACGCAAAACGATATAACGATACAAGACACGCAAGGAGCTCTCTTACATTCCGATGCCAACTCGCGCTGTGGAAGACGATGCTCGCTTCGTTATGTTGAAATGGCCTTGATTGAATAGTGGTAGAATCAGAACCATAGTTTTGAGAATATATATCGTTTTCGCGCCTCATAGTTTTTTTCTTTTACTTTGTCGCGACTTGATATCGTTTCTTGTAGATTATTTTCCGTGGGACAGACTTTGTGATCGCCGTCGTTACCTTGTTCTGAACGTAATCTATTATTGAAAAAAATATATAAAGAATGGTTTCTTAATTAATTAGGTAAAATTTTTTTAAAACAGAACGTTTTTTTTATTTTTAAATGTGAAAATTAATTTTTATATTATATAGTAATTTTTTACATTATTGAATTTATTGCAGTCGGAAATCTAATTTAAGGTGCCCATAAAGAATTAAATTACGAAGTAATTAAATTTGTTAGGCTATTTTTTACTTTATTTTAATTTATTAAAAATTTTTTGGACAAAACTTCTGATAATTTAATGGGTTTTTATGACTGATTTTAAATTTATAAATCTTTAGTTGTTTTTATTTTTATAAATAAAATTATAACAAAACTTATTTTTCCTCTTTCGGATTAGGACATAAGTCAATCAAATTTGTTTATTCAAAAAAATTAGTAAGGTTTGAGACTTCCTTTTTTTTTTTAATCATTTAGCACTTCGTTTTAATAAAGAGTATAATCGTGTTTTTTTAATTTTCTTTCAATATAGTCAGTTAAATATATTATCGAATATCATAATTATTTTGTTTTTATTTTTAAGAAATTAAACCTTACTTTGTTTTTTTGGTCAGAATTCGGAAATACTTCAATTTAACATATTTATGTGAAATAATAATGATAAAAAATAGTGTTTCAAAAGCCTTTTTTTTCTTCATTTATTTAGCACTTTGTTTTAAGCATGCAAACAATTTTTAACGAGCTTATTTTTAAACTAAGAAATCTTTCGTTATTTGAGCGATCATTTTTAGAAAATATAACATTAATATCTTTATAAAGCAAAAAATATGTATCTTCAAATTCATAAATTGATTTAAATCAATCTGAGTATGAAGTTTTGATAGAAATCCGACTTTCTGTGCCTTACAAGTAAANTCTGGGGACCGTTGGAAGACAGAAATATGCTTTTTGTTTGTTACCATAGTTCAGACTTGATTCGATCATTGAGAATAGTTCCTCAAAATCTTTGTTAGTCATGACGATGTCAACTGTTTGTGGATCTTCTTGTGCGTCTGTTGTTGATTCAACATCTGAAACATTTTGCTCAAGATCGATATTAGAAGTTTGAGATGTGGGACTCGTATGTGGCGAACCTGATCTCGTGACAAAATTTTGAAAGTTCCTTGATGGGCAAGATGATGGTATGTTCTCCATGGTGATTGTTCTAGTAGATTTTATCTGTGCTGTCGTATTGTGGCCATGTGAGCTCCAACCAAGATCGGAGTTCAAGTGTTTGTCCATAATTTGTATAACAAGTTTGAAAATCTCCTAGGTAAAATAAAGAGAATGCAGAATAAGGAAAATTAATTTGAACTATTAGAATAATGGTGATGGTGAGCCCATTCCGGGCCCCTAAGAAGCCTCAGGCCTAACAATTAGAAAACTAAAAGAGAAAGGAAAAGTCGATGTTCCATTGATGCTATGATGCTTGCTGAAGCCACCACCAGCTGCACGCGAGATGGAATTTGCAATTGAAATTAGTTGAACAAAAACATATAAAAAAACAGATAGTTAAAACGTGGGTCCGGAGGTCGGAGTGAGAAGCTCCAAAAATGTTGAATAAACATAAAAACAAAAATGGGCTAGTGGTCGGAGCGAGCATTATAAAATTTAATTTTAATGTTAAATAACCTGATATGGTGGGATATGCCCATAGATGATCTAAAAACCTGTGTATTAACAGAAAATTAAAATGTGGGTCCGGTGGTCGGAGCGAGAAGATCCAAAAATGTTAATTTTAAATCAGTGTTTTTGATAAAAATTAATGATTGAGCATGAGATAATCGGAAAACTACAAAGAAGCAAAAAATCAAAAATGTGGCCAGTGGTCAGAGCGAGAGTGTGAAAATTTAATTTTAATGTTAAAAACCTAGTATGGTGGGATATAACCTTAGAACAACTAAAAACCTGTAAATAAACAGAAAATTAAAAAATGGGTCTGGTGGTCGGCGTGAGAAGGTCTAAAATGTTAAATTTAAATTATTATTCATAAAAATAATAATGAATGAGCATTAGTTATCCGGAAAACTGAAAGGAAACATAACGCAGAAATGGGGCCGGTGGTCGGAGCGAGCATAAAAAAATTTAATTTTAATTTTGAACAGCATGATATAGCAGGATATGACCTTAGATGATCTAAATACCTGTAATAAACAGAATATTAAAAAGTGAGTCCGGTGATCGAAGCGAGAAAAACCAAGAATTTTAAAATTGAAACATTGTTATCGAAAGTAGTGATGTTTAAGCAATTGAAATTACAAAAACAATTAAGCAATAAGCAATTGAAATTAAAAGTATGAGCAGCTGATGGTGACAGTCGAGCACTATTTAAAATGTATGAGGATGATAAGAAGACTAAGTCTTAAAATAATAGTAAATTACTATAGCCCCAACTAATGTGGGAAAAGAAAAACATGCTAATATTCGGTTGAATTGTGTGATGTAAAAAGATAATAAAAAACAATGATAATGCATAGCTACATATGAAATATATTTGAAACAAGTATAAATATGAAAGCAATAAAGATAAAAAAAATTGTACTTGGCCAGGATAGTCTACTTAAAAAACCATAAGAAATTGGTACAGGGAATCGGTATGTCAAGTTCAATAATAAAAATAATAAATAAACAAGGCTAAAACAATAAAAAGTGTAGATAAAAACATCAGTTAAGAAAATGGCCAGGGATGGTTCTCTTCAAGCAGCAAAAACTATAAGGTCTGTTAAATGAGCCAGCATCTGTATATCCACAATATCAAAACCCTAAGCAATGTATGCAAGTAATAAAATGCATTGTACAAAGTTAAGTATAATAAACGGAGACAAAGTAAGTAAACATTTTAATAACAAGCATGCCGTCATATAAGAAAGATAATATGAAGCCCTAACTTATGTGCGATGACTTGGAAAAGCATTGCAGGAACCTATGTGGATAATGAAAACTGTACATAATAAATATGTAAACACTGACTATGGTATTGACACATGACAACACTATTTTGCAATTACTATTGGAAGATTTTAAAATTTTTTAATTAGAAATGTTAAGAATTTAATGGGTCTGGCTTGATGATAAGCACTTAACTGTGTTTTTCATCATGAAGATGGTTTACAATTTGTTATGGGGAATAGAACATCGTTTTAACGGAAAAGTGATGTAACTTTAAAAAATTATCAAAAAGCACAGGGTGGGTTAAAATGAAAAAGATAAATACCGTAAGTTCAAAAACAATTGGGAGAATAACATATAAAAAATTTAGAGAAAAATACAATCCAAAAAATATTAAATAGAGTGTCCAAAGTCAGCATTTACAAAATGGCGAACATTAGCATAGCGAAATCCTATACACGAATCTCGTCATATTTTAAAATGATACTATTAATAAAAGTACCAGACCACCGGAAATAAAGAGCGTTAAAAAATCAGAAAGGTAATCGTATGAGCGATTGCAAAGAAGTATTTTGATCCAAAACTGATGAGCATAAATTAAAAAATTTTGAAGCCAAAGTTAGCGATGGATTCCACTTGCAGTGGATGACACATTAATATGGCGGTCTGGTACTCTAAGCCTAAATCAATGGAACATCGGATTTCAAAATCTCAATTAAGGAAAAATAGTCCTCCCAGAGGCCGGAAAAGACTCACCAAGGATGCCTTGAGCGATTTGATCCTGTTTTTGTTAAAATTTAGCTAGAAAAAATAGATATTTAATGGTTTTATAAGTGGATTTTCGGAGCACCCAAAGGAGATGTTGCTGTGATGGGAAGTAGATCAGTACTTACTGAAGGGGACAGCACGAAGTTATATCAAAGATTGTTACATCCAGGGTGTTTAGTTTTAAAACTTCACCAATATTCAATTAATTTTCAATTTGAATTTAGTGCTTTAAAACTTAATTGTAACTTTTAAAAGATAGCAGCATTAATTCAGTAAATATCATTTATTTTGTTTTAATTCTAATTCAGAGATGTCAGCTTAATTTTTGTAGCAGTCTGCGCAGTAGTAAGTTTTTTTTCGAACCCTTACCTTTACTTTGTTTTTCGCCACGTGCGCGAATTAATGTACGAATTCGATGTGGTTTTTAATATTTTCCCTTTCGGGAAAAGCTCCCAAAAGATATTACGATAATACGTTAAAGATTAGTTGTTTTCGATAGCTATTATATGATTAGTTACATTAATTTCGAGGTGAGTCATATTTTATGTTTTGTTGTCAATCGTTGTGCTGAACTGTCTGAAATCGTTTTCATGTATAATCAACTAAATACATATTGCTGCTATCTTATTAACAAACTTGATTACTGTTACAAAATTAATTCAGTTTATTTGTGAAAATTCAATTATTATTCAGTATTATGATTATTGTTCAATATATTATTAAGCAGAATAAAATAATTTGTCAGGGTTTAAATTTTACATTATTATTTTTTTTTCTTTCTCTTTTCTTTTTTGGTAATTAATTTTACCTGGTCTGTCATTTTACAATCACACATACACAGGGTAACAGCGAGATTCGAACCCGCTACCTCCACGCTTTGCACAACGTTTGGCGGGTGATACCGCTCAGCCAGGGAGGCATAACTACTTATTTGTTGTTATCATTTACGTCGCACTAGAGCTGCACAATGGACTATTGGCGACGGTCTGGGAAACATTCTTGAGGATGATCCGAAAACATGCCATCACAATTTTGATCCTGTGTAGAGGGGATGGAACCTCCGCTTCTAGCCAGATGACCTACATGCGAAGTCGTACACTTTACGGTAGAACACTTTAACAAGGACCCATACCGCACACCCTCTGTCCCTACGCAGACTAATCCAAGTGGTCACCCACCCGCACGTTGACCGCAGCCAGTGATGCTTAACTTCGGTGATCTGCTGGGAACCATGTCTTAATGATCCGTCCACTGCGGGACTAACTAATTAGTTATTTATTTGTTTTTACACATATGTAGTAGCAATAGTTGCTTCGCACTAGAGTTGCAAATTGGACAATTGATGACAGTCTTCGAAACAACCCTGTAGAAGATATCCCAATTTTGATCCTTTGCAGAGAGATGGATCCTCTACTTTAGTAGCCCAATAAACTCCACGTGAATTCGAACAATAGAACAGTTTAATGAGGGTTGATACCCTCCGTTCCTTCGCAGTCTGATCAAAGTGGTTACCCAACCGTTCACTGACCGCTGCCAGTGATGCTTGACTTCGTTCACTGTGGACGGTAAACATGCAGATTTAGGTTCATGCGCTCACTACAAAGTACGACTTGTAAGGTCTTGTTAAGTTGAGCAGATAGCACAAGGTTAAGGACATCATAAAGAGGCATTCATGGTTACTGTGGAATTCGAATCCACTACCTCCATGTTACAGAGCTTTTAGCGAAGCATGAAGACCACTCGGCCAGTTTTTTCTTCTTGATGCTTTCCATTAAGATTGTCTGGCATCATTTAATAACACATGTATAATATTGGGAGCCCTAAATAGTGCGCAAACTTGTAAGTCGCTTTATTTTGGATCTTAAACCTGAGACTTTTTCGATCTCAGTCAGGGACCAACTTAGTGTTTCTGCCACTCTAGCATATCTGGTTTGAATTTAGCATTTATTTGTTATTTATTTATTTGTTGTTGCATATGCAAAGACTTGTTCACTTTAAACAAAAATCTACTTGTTAACTCTTGTAAATATGAAGAATAGATAGCTCATTTGGTGAAAGACAGTGAAAAATGAGCCAAGTTTTGGAGATGCTAGTATATACTAAGTCAGCCTCCTATGGTTCAAAGTTCAAATCACTGTATAATAATTTTTTTAAATGTATTCATTGTATTATTTTATCAAACAGTTAAATGAGGTTCGTACGCTTTTAAAAACAATTAACATTATTAATTTGTATAAAAAAATGTAAATTCATGTTTTTCATATTCGATACTATTTCTTCTTCGGACCACTCTATTTACCTCAAAATTGGAGTGATCTACTGGGATTCTTTCCAGTACTCAAAATTAGGTCATTACCGAGCTGAGATTCATTACCATTATAGATTTGTGTGTATATTAATAACAAAGTCTTTACAGCACCTGTTCTTCTAGTGAATAAAGACTTTACGATAATAGCACTCAAATCTGTAGATTTAGGTATAATTAAAATTACTTATCCCTGATGTCCATATCAGAAATCAAGCTTACACTTCCAAGTTTCGAAATAGAAAACAAGTTTGAAGATTTATACAGCCTTTTTAGCAGAATACAGACTTAAATGTTCTGTAAGAAAATGGTTGAAAAGCATCAGTACTTATAAACTAACAACATACTAACGATTTGTTGCAGAAGCTGAGTAAATTGGGTTGGTAGGTACTTCATTTAGAGCTGCACAGTGGGCTATTGGCGACGGTCTGGGAGACACCCCAGAAGATGTTCCGTTGACATACCATTGCAATTTTGATTCTCTGTAGGCTGATGGCTTCCCTTCTTTGATAGCCCAATGACCTGCGTGAAGTTGAGCACTTTACGGTAGAACAGTTTAACGAGGACGGATACCGCAAGCTCACCGTCCCTGTGCACAGTGCCGGATTACCCATTAGGCCAGACTAGGTCATGGCCTGGGGCCCCCAATGATTCGGGGCCCCATTAAAATGGATTTTTTGAAAATAACTTTTTAAAAATTAAGAAAAATAATGATTTTTTAAAAAAAAAATCAATATCAAATATATATTAATAAAATACTATAATTTTTTTTACATAATGTTAATCATATTTATTTATTACTTATTAAAACTTAATATATTATTATTTATTTTTATTCTAAATATGCTTTCTTTAATGAAAAGATATATAAATACTTTTATATTTGAATAAATAAAAAATATACCAGAAAAAAAATTAATCTAAGGGCCCAAAAAATTTAAATGGCCCAGGGCCCGGCGTACGCTTTATCCGGCACTGCTTGCGCAGGCTCAAAGTGGTCACCCACTCGCTTACTGACCGCAGTCAGTGACACAGAGTATTTTTGTAATGTAATTTTGTAAGTACCCATAACATCAGGTAAATTTCGGTGTTATGAGTACTTACCAAATTATATTATGGACCTTTCCAGCAATTTCCGTCATTCTAGGCATGGGGTTCTATATATATATACATTCCTGTAAGGAAAATACCTGAATGATTTGTTATGGGTACCTACCAAAATAAGCCAGTAATGTGCTTTGGTAGGTACCCATAACACCAGGTAGGTTTCAGTATAAGGTACCCTTTAGTAAGTATGAAGAATCCGAGCTTCATTAAAAAGTAACGAGAGTATTTTAACAGAATTTCAATTACTATTTCATTACTATCATTACTATAAAGAAAACATAATTATCTACAAAAAATATGGTGTAAGTACAATGGAAAAGTCAGTGTTAGGTTTAATCAAATATTTTTGTTCGTCAAATCGAAAAATCACCATAGAATTTTGATGACCGAGTCTCTAAGATATATCAGATATATTTTTAAAAAAATTAATTATGATAATTTTTTAGGATTTTGGACGTCTAATCGATCTGCACACAAACAATCTGGGAAAGGCTCTTTCAAACGTTCTAGGTACGGAACAATGCTCAGTATTTCTAGCATTAAAACAGAAAACTAACCATTTTCCGCTTTTTCTTTCTTCAACCAACACAATCCTTTTCATAGCGTTTTTNATGTATTTTTGTAGGTACCCATAACATCAGGTAAATTTCGGTGTTATGAGTACCTACCAAATTATATTATGCGCCTTTCCAGCAATTTCCGTCATTCTAGGTATGGGGTTCTATATATAAGGATAATACCTGAATGATTTGTTATGGGTACCTACCAAAACAAGCCAGTAATGTGTTTTGGTAGGTACCCATAACACTAGGTAAGTTGCAGTATAAGGTACCCTTTAATAAGTATGAAGAATCCGAGTTTCATTAAAAAGTATCAAGAGTATTTTAACAGAATTTCATTTACTACTTTTACTATTTCATTACTATCATTACTATGAAGAAAGCATAATTATCTACAAAAAATATGGTGTAAGTATAATAGAAAAGTCAGTGTTAGGTTTAATCAAATATTTTTGTTCATCAAATCGAAAAATCATCATAGAATTTTGATGACCGAGTCTCTAAGATATATCAGATATATTTTTAAAAAAATTAATTATGATAATTTTTTAAGATTTTGGACGTTTATCGATCTGCACACAAACAATCTGGGAAAGGCTAGACTGGCTCTTTCAAACGTTCTAGGTACGGAGCAATGCTCGGCATTAAACTAGCATTAAAACAGCAAACTAACCATTTTCCGCTTTTTCGTTCTTCAACCAACACAATCCTTTTCATAACGTTTTTGAAACCTTTTATTACAAAACCACGTCCAATTTTATTCTGAAATTCACGCAGTGTAGTAATCAATAAAACGAAAAATACAGTAAAAATATTGGCAAAATTATTCAGTCATCTTTAATTTTTTTAAGAAAAAATAAATTTCCTGGGAAATATATCACGAATAAAACCAATTGTTTCCAGCAACCCACATAATTTCAAACAACTCATAAACTGGATCTTTGCCAGTTTATATTCCCCTATGCAAAGATCGCAAAAGAGCCCAGCTTATTATTATTTTTTTTCTTTCTATTTTTTACTTACTGTCTTTATTTTCTTCCTTTTTTTCAGATAATTTACTTGTTACTGCTGTTATTAACTCCAGAGTTGGAAGGATAAAATAGTCTTTCCCCTCTTATTTAAGGATAGCGTTCGGTCACGTAATTTGGAGCCCATGGGATGATGGCGACTAACAACGTCAGAGAAAAAAGAGAAAAAACATCGCCAAGCTCAATAAAAATAAGACAGAAATCGCATACAAAACATATGGCGCCTTTCAGGAAAAGACTGGCATGTAGTAACAAGCTAATTTTGGATAAGACGTCGTATCTTCCCGCCAGGATTCTGATAATTGGCTGAAACTGGCGCTTTACTTGAAATATTGTCAACTGCTTGCGAGGGCAGCCGCCATTTTATAGGCTGAAAGCAAACATAAAGAAGTTGGACGGGAGGTAGTCTTTATTCAGTCTACCGCCATTTTCCCTAGGTTGACTAACGAGACAATTATACATAAAACCTCAAGCGACTTTTTTTTCTTCCTTTTTCAGAGAAATTGCAAGCGCTTTTAGGCCTCGTTGCTTGCATATGTATGCTTATTTTCTTCTAGATATTACAGGAATTCTCCTTATGCACGTTTTTCTCAGAAGTAATTTTTATAAAAAGATTATTTAATATTTGCATTTTGAGCCGAAGAAATTCAAATTATATATTTATATACATAGAATAGATAACTTTATGTACATGCTATACACAGGGTGGTAGCCAAATCTTTCAACGAAAAATAAGCACCTTTTAAGTAATTTTTAAGCACTCATGAAAAATTTTAAGTTCTCTATACATTAACAAAATGCAAAATAATTTTCAAAGACTTTACGCGATCATGATAAAATAACTAGTTTCTGACAAAAAACTCTTTTATGGATTTTATTAACCATCATAAAATGATAAAGAGGTTTTTCAGTTCCATAACAGAGGGTGGAAAATGAAGCCTGAAATTGAGAATATCTTGCAAAATACAGCAGAGTTGCACAAGAGAGTGCAAGAATCTCACTAAACCCAGCTCAGTATATGCGCACATGCGGACTCGCAAGTATTTTATCAAACATGCAAAGTGATTGGCGCTTTCATACCGAAATGGACTGTGTAAAGGTTGTGAACTGTGAATGGACTGTGAAAAGGACCAATTTGACAAGCACGCTTTTGCCTAACATGTGGTAAAATCGACATGGTAAGGAGAAAATCTCAATTTCGAAAAGGGAAAATTAAGCACTATTTAAAAACACCCAAAAAAAGCACCTTTAAGGGCTTTTAAAAAACGAAAATGAGCACCTTTAAGCACTTTTTAAAAATGCTACGCACCAGGAGACAAATTTGCTTTTCTCAACCAAGCTGCACAAAATTTTGTAAACATACGTTTTGA
Organism: Parasteatoda tepidariorum; assembly: GCF_043381705.1. Classification (NCBI taxonomy): domain Eukaryota; kingdom Metazoa; phylum Arthropoda; class Arachnida; order Araneae; family Theridiidae; genus Parasteatoda; species Parasteatoda tepidariorum. The sequence continues at coordinate 2,670,414 of NC_092210.1, forward strand.
TGCTTTGGCGATCGTCTCTACTTTAAAACTTCCTCCGATGATTGGATCTCGCCTGACAGTCCAAGCACAAAAAGGTAATTTTTATGGGAGGCCGATCTTCTTTCACAGGGGACTCAAAATTAACCCGCGCTTTTCTCGGTGGTGCAATGTGGTGCTATTATTTTGAACCGTCGCAGAAGTTCAGTCGGTTTAAAAATAAGGACTGCTTAAGACAAATTGATATTGTTTATAATGCGTATAAATGGGCACTTTATTTGAAGTATTCTCTACTGCTTGCGAAGGCAGTGGCCATTTTATAGGCTGAAAACAAACATAAAAAAGTTGAAAGGGAGGTAGTCTTTATTCAGCTACCATTTTCCATATTTACCGCCATTTTACGCCATTACCATTTACTACCATTTTCCCTAGGTTGGCTAACGAGACAACTATACATAAAACTAAATTCAGTCTACTACCATTTCCTCTAGGTTTACTAACAATTACAAAATAAACCTTTAGCTACTATTTTCCTTTTTTTCAGAGAAATTGCAAGCGTTTTTAGGCCTCCTTGCTTGCATATTTATTCTTATTTTCTTTGAGATATCACAAGACTTTCCCTTATGCATGTTTTAGTAAAAAATTCTTGTAATAACTGCAGAATTATTAAAATAAAATAAATGTTTAATTTCCTTATTTAGAGCTGAAAAAATTTAAATTGCATATTCAGATATTAAACATAACGATTATATGATGCTGTTTATGCAAAATTACGATTCTGAAAATTTGTTTAACTTATGGTGGATTTGTTTAACATATGGACGCTTGGTGATTGTCACTAATATAGAACATCTTACAATCATAGGTTTGCGGGTTATTTCTGACCTATAGTTTTTTATGGAATACCAATCTCCCATAAAAAGAGCGTCTAAATTGCGCTTTTTCGGTGGTTCTAAGAGGCGCAATCCATTTGGGACATTACAGAAATTTAATAAGTTTAACAAAGTCTGTAAATTAAAAAATATATTTTTATTATAAGTAGGTTAGTAGGTACTATATACTATACACTCCAATAAAGTCTGCGTACACTTAAGAAAAAAATGAAAAATAAAAGTTTTTATCGTTATTTTAATTTTTTGCTGCGTACCCTTTATTTTTCAAAACAGTTTGAAGACGTCTAGGCATTGACTGGACTAGTTTCTGTGCATCATCTGACGCAAATTTTACCCATTCTTCCTGCAATTTGCATATTAACTCATTTCGGGAAGTAATATTGCNAAACCAGGTTCACCCATTCATGGCAACAGTTTTTCCTGCGGGGGATGGTGTTTACCAATAGGATAACACACCATGTCATAAGGGTCGAATCGTCATGGATTGGTTCGAGGAACATTCCAGTGACTTTCAAGTCATGTCTTGGCCCCCAAATTCACCTGACCTTAATCCAATACAGCATTTGTGGCCCTACTTGGAAAACCAAATTCGTGCTGCCACGCTACCCCCTCGCAATGTGAGAGAATTGCAGGACCAGTTGGTGAGCGCTTGGTACCAGATACTTCAGACTACCTATCAGCACCTTGTGGAATCAATGCAACGGCGGGTGCTAGCAGTTTTGAGGGCTAAACGTGGTCCTACATGTTATTTTGCATAAATTTTCTGGATTTATTTCTATTTTTAAGCTTATACGACACTATTTAATAAATAAAAATACTTTCACAGTAAAAGTTTATGTGCACTAAATGAAAGAACCCAATTTTCCCCCGGGTTTTTTCAAATAAAACCCAATTTCCCCCGGGTTTTTTCAATAAAACCCGGGTGGGTTGGGTTTTTTCAAAAATCCCCGGGTTTTTTCAAACCCTGACTGGGAACCTCGTCTTTATGATTAATCCACTGCGGGACTATTATAAGTACTGTTAAAGTTAATTGACTATTATTAGTTAATTGAAATTTTGTCAATTGCTTGGATTTTATTGGTTGAAAAAAAACATGAAGTTTGACGAAAAGTTGTCTTCACTCTGTCTACTACCTCTATCCCGAAATCGGCTAATGAGACAATAATTCGTAAAACCTCATAAATATTTTTAAAGAAAAAGAAATATTTACCAAAAAAACCGACTAAAGAAATATTTGCTAAAAAAATCTCAATTTTTTTTTGCATGGTTAATTTCATTATATTTGAGATATTGCACGACTGTTTCTATGCAAATTTCATATGAAATGATTTTTGTAAAGCGATTATTTGATATTTGTGTTTTATGTTAAAAAAAAACTGAAATTGCAAATCTATAATAATTGGAATTGCATTGAAATTTGTACTTTAGGACAAATTCAGTAGAAAAATTGTGATTGCATTTTAATTTATATCTGATTTTATTCTAGTTCTTATTTTACTAGTAAATGTTTATTTATTAACAAATAGTGCGGTAAAATAAATAAATAATCCCAAGAAACGGCAGCGGTAAGATATTACTTAAATAAAAGATTCGTCAGCTTCAAAAATAAACAAAATTTAATTAATTACTCTTAAAATTTTTATATTTTGAGAGAGAATGGAGTTTTTTAATCTGGTAAGTATCGCAATAGTTTCTGATAGTTTATTTTTTCTAAAATGAAGGTAAAAATAAGACGTGTTTAAACCAGTACTTTTAAGATAAACGACTGAAATAATTCAATCACACTGTTGTGAAATACACCGAGAGAATAAAACTAAAAGTTCAAAAATTGAATAAAAAGCAATTTAGTTATAAAAAATTTAATCTTATCCGAAAATTCCTATTGGAGAAAAATAAGTATGCATCCAAGAAAAAATTGTAATTTGTATTCTGTCAACAAAAAAATGGCATTTAATGATTAATAATTATGAATAACAATAAATTATAAATGGCATTTTAAAAATTGTTAAACACATTTGGGAAACGAAACGTAGGAAAAATAAAGAATAATACTCATCATAATTATAATAACAATAATAATAATGCATACCGAAAGGATAAAATACAAAAGAAAATTATGCCAAAAATATCATAATTTTTATTACAAGAATTTGAAAGTAAAGCATGTAATTATTTTTCAAAAGTAATATTAAGAATCATACAACAATAGTAGCCGTTGTGGCTCAGGGGGTAGAGCGCTAATGAGGTGACCCAGGTTTGAATCTCAGCGATGACTGGTCAATACGGATTCCACATCCGGCTCTCATCGACCACAGTGCTGACGCAAAATATCATCTGTGGTCGACGGATCATGGTTTAGAGTCCACCTGATGTCAGACTTACTGTAGGAGGTCTTCATGGTTTTCCTCCCCATGTAACGTAAACGCGGATTAGTTTAGTCAAACATTTCTCCATGGAAGCAGATTTCTCTCAATACTTTATCTAAGAGTTCTCTTTCCTTCTGATTGGAATCAAAATTACAAGGCTACGTAGTTGAACAAAAGAAATCGTAAATCTAAAAATTGAGTCGGCTGTTCAACGACGGTTATAAAATAAAGTATACAAGTATTGAAGTTTTATCAAAATATTGAGCAAATTTTAATCCTTTTTCAATCCATTTTTTTCATTCCAATGTGGGTAAGTTCCCCCAAAAAGTCCACCACGAAGACAAATTTCTCCCAATACTTGATCCCAGAATTTTTCTAGACTTTTCCCCTTGTCTTCTGGATTGGATTCAAAATTACAAAGCTACAGAGTTGAACAATAGAAGCTCAAATCGGGTTGACTCCTCAATGATGGAGATAAAAATAACAAAATAAAATAAAATAATGAAATGGAAATAGTTAAAAATCCAGTTAAAAAAAGTATTCCAGAAAAATACATAATTTTCTTTCTGTAAAAAACACTTGAATTATTAATAATTAATTAATGTGGTCTAACATTTTAGTGCTAATCAAACTCAGTTTAATTAGTCTCGAACTTAACCAAGTTCATTCATTCACATTCAAAACTTAATCATTAATGACAATTTAAACATTTACATCACATTTGGTAATCCTTACGAAAAACCATATTTATTTATTCAAAAGCTACTAATTTAATGCCAGGCTATTTAAAGACCCTAGGCACGCTTTAAAATTCCATTTGTTAATTAAGAGCAAATCGATAGCAACTGTTAGTGATAAACAAAATTAAAAAAAAAGAAAAGTCGAGATACATTTATTTCTGCGGATTTAAATATTTCCTCTCGTTATGTTGACGTTTAATCGATTCGATAAAGAGAGAAGTAAGTAAAATTCAAACAAAATAATCTATGAATCCAGAAAAATACATTATGTAAAGCGTATTCGCTCTTTTCGCCCGGAAAACTGCGAACTTAATGCATTTCACCTGTCAAATATATCAAAATTTTATTAATATAGCGCTGTCCGAGAAAGATCGGGAATTTGCCTGATGGGGGGAGCTGAAAAATACGATAAGGCATTCGCCCACGTAGCCAAAGATTTCGCCAAACCCCCCCTCCCCTTCCCTTACTTAGAGCATCATGTCCTACTATGTAATGAGATTCAAAGGTTTCTGCATTTAAATTAACTTTCATTAAACTTTAACTGATATGTAGTATTTCTGAAACTCTCTGAATTAATAAAAGAAACAAAGCTTATTATAGTAATATTTAAAAAAAGATATAAATGACTGAAAAACTTAATTAAGGTTTGATATATTTAATTTTATGCGCATGTGAACTTATAGACACATTAAGTTCAACATATCATTAACCAAAAATTTAGATATTTAAAATATAAACATGAAATTTAGGATAATATATTCGACTTTTTTTTCTTCTTATCTAACGTAATTAAAATCACATATAGTGAAAAAAATACGTAAAATATAATTATACTACAATAAAAAAAGGGGGGAAACAAAGCATCAAAGTGATTTAAATCAAAAGAAATATTTATTAATATAATTTGAATCGGACATTTGATACATGTGATTGTAAACTTTGTATGTAATCAAACAGATCAGAATAGCAACGAATATAAAAACAAACAAACAAAAGAGTTTTGGATGTAAAATATCAAAATGGAATTAAATATAATAGAACAAATCGAATCGATGTGAATCTGTAAATAAAATATAATAGAAATGACTTCGTGAGAATCGAATATAGAAGAATCAAATTGAATCGAATATAATAGAAACAACTTTTACGGAAACAAAGCAAATATTAACGAGAAAAGGTAAAAAAGAATTTAACTGAAACAGATATAAAGAAAAATTTTAATGGAATTGGAAGAGAAGAAAAAAACATTTGAGCTTTTTAGCTGAAAACGGTGAAATAAAGCATTTCATCTGTCAATTATATCCAAGTTTTATTAGCATAGTGCTGTCCGAAAAACTGGAGAAAAAAAAGAACTGAAAAAAAAATGAGATTCAAAGGTTTCGACATTTAAATTAACTTTTATAAAACTCTTCCTTAAGAGAGAAAGTGATATGTTGCATATAATATGCATATATGAAATAATAAAAGAAAACAAAGCATATTATGATTGGATTAAAAAAAAGATATAAATGATTCATCTTAATTAATGCTTGATATTTTAATATCACTACACATGTGGACATATATAATAAAATCAGTTCATAATATCGTTTACCAGCCCAAGGCCGAAACTCTTGATGGTTTTTCTTTGATAGACCAAAATAAATATGATCGTTACCATCTTTAATTCCCATGAAAGACCAATACAGCTTGATGGGACCATCAAATCTGCCCAACATCCCAATTTAAGAATTGACACCTTTTTTAAGTTGGTCTTAAGTATACTATGTTGGATTTTTATATTGGACCAACGTAGCATATCCACCATAGTAAGATGGATTTTTATAATTCGACAACAAAAATATCCATCATGATCCAATATAATTTTCTTGTTCCCATTATAATTTTCCATCAAAAACCATCATGATTTTTGTTGGTACCATCAAAATTGCGCAACACCTCAAGATGTTGAAAAACACATGGCGATTCAAACAAACAAGCGTTGGCTTATCACAATGCAATTTAAGACAAAAACAGGCTTACCACGTTATGATTAAAGAGAAGATCAGTCTTTTTTTTTTATTAAACTATTTAAATTTTATGTTGAACTTCAAAATTTTATGCAGGATTGTAAACCATTGACAACATTTAAACATTGAAAAACAACATTTCTAAGATTGACTGTTTGATGTAAGATTTGAAAGATTATAAAACATCATTTTCCATCATAAAATGATGGACATTATTAGCCCAAAATTTTCCTACATAACATGTAGGTTGACCATCATATCATAAAATATCGTCCAACACGGAATGATGGAAGTTTGTTGGCCCATCAAACTCCATTACGACATGATGGGAGTTGTTGGTTACCATCAAATAGAGTTGGGCTAACATGAAACCAACATAAACCATCAAAATATTTTGATGGTCATCAAGAGAAAGGTTTTGAGGCCAATATATTTCAATAAAATTAACTTTATACAAATATTTGGTGAAAATATCCTCCATTTTTCTTTTTTTACGAACACAGACAGTAAATGAAATTATTGGAATGTTTCCTTAAAATAAATTATCAAGGTGATCGAATTAATCATTTCACTCTTCCGTAGATAAACATAAATATATATGTAATCAAGTAGAACATAATATAAAATAATCTAGAAGAAATAGAAAAGGTTATAAAATAACAAAATAGAATCGAAAATAACAGAGCAAAATAAAATTGAATCATAAATAAATAGAATATAATCGTAACGGTTTTGAGTGAATTAAACATAAAAGAATCGAATAGCAGTAAAGTAAAGAATTCCTACAACAGATGAAGTTAAAGCTCCACATTTTCGAGGCCAACCGAATGATTGTGATAAAGTGCAAGATGGTGACAAATCGCATGTACTGCTTTTACTTCTCAAATAAGCTGGTAATAATCGATCTGAAATCGGGCGAGGTTCAACCCACCACTGGGGATCGAACCTCAACCCTTTACAATGACTGTTAAGAATCTTAATCACTAAAACATTGCAATTTAATTAGCTCCAACTTTTTTATTTCTATAGTCATCCAACTTTTTTTTGTTTTCACCATTGTTCTCTGAAACGCCAAAAGGAGTTATGAATAGCCTTGTATAATGTCAAATAAATATCTTTTTTTTATTTCCCGTTGTAGAACTTGAGATTACATTCATTGAATAGTGTATGGCCAGCAAACACATCACAGATCCATGAAGTTACGCAAAACAATGTGAAAGATCTGAATGTAAGTCAAGAGTCAACACAGTTTCTTTCATTATTTCTACAATCATTGAAAAGTGGGTGGTGAACAAACGCATTACAGACACCCATGAAGTTAAGAAAAATAGTATGAAAGATTAGAATTTTAAACATAGAAGCGTGTTAAGAGTTGATACAATCTAAAAAATTCCGGATCAAATTACTGTATAAACTACCAGCACGCAGGGTGTATCATAAACGAAATGTTTTTTTTTTACCGTAAAATATGCCGTAATTTTTACAGTAATATTTATTTCTAGTGATTCAGTGATTTTACTGTAATTATTGCTGTAAAAATTACAGATTGTTAATTATTACTGTAAAAATTACGGTATATCCCATTGTTTGCTGCTAAACATGTTCCGGAAAAAATGGATTTTTCCGTAAAAAGTACAGAAAATTGATCCAAAGCATCAATGCACCCTTTACTCTGTCCGGAGATTTTAGGTTTCTTTTTTGCCTATCAGTATCTAAAATGTTCAGGAAATTCAGGGAATTTAAAAGGAAATTTCATATTAGAGTATTTCTTTCAAAATTTACAATTAAGGAACTCTTATATATTTTTACTGCAAGATATAACAAACACCAACGTAAAAATCTAATACAATATTTATGAGGAGGACAGAGTAAAGATGGGTATTTAAGGTGCTTTAATCAAATCGAATAAATCGAAAATGATTGCTAGAAAAATACAGAAAGTATGTACCTTAGAATTAATATAAGGCTTAGATGATTTTAGAACTAAAAAATAATTTTGTAATTTCAACTGATTGATTGTGGAATTTAAAAATACTACATAATTACTTCGCCCAGAGTCTTTTAATGAAATTCAATTTTTCACTTGGTGCATCAACTTATACTATAAAAGGTTTCTGCATTTAAATTAAATTTCATATAAACCTTATTCAAAAGGGAATCTAATATGAAAAATTTCTAGAATTCTCAGAAATAATAGAATAAGATTAGCAAATAAATAGATATAACTTAGTTTAGAAATTCTCTGAATAATTAGCTAAAACATTTCAAGCAACGAGAAATTGAATAAAAATGTTGAAATGATTTCGTTAAAAATGCACGAGTCTAGATTTCAAAGGAATTTGTTTAATAAAAGTATTCATTTAAAACTACTTTAAAAAGATGTATACATTATAATATGAAAAGCAAGATATTGAAGAGAATAAAAAGAATTTGTAGTTTTCGAAAATGTATCATAAGTTATAAATAAATTTATTCAGAAATAACAAATTTAACATCTAATATCTCGTTGTATAATAAATTAACTTTTGTAATAGAGTTTTTAAATTTGAGGCATTTTCTATGTTGAGGAGTTTTTTATGTGGTTAAATATGCAGGTATTTGAAAATAACACCATACACAATGTACAATAAAAAAAAATTACAAATTTGCATCTTCCATAAATTAATGTTTAATTCATTGGTTTTTCTTTAAGTTTCTGTAAATACTTAAAAAAATAAAAGTGGTAGCAAAATTCTTTTATTCATAATCAGTAACTAGTAAAATAAAAGTGCAACATATTTCCAGAGAAGGAGATAGTTTGAATTAGAAATTTTATTTGCGAGAAATAGATTTCAAACGAACGTTTATGCTTTTGGGATGATTCATAGGATGCACTAAATAACAACAAGATTTCTTTAGTATAAAAAAATAGTTGTAGGGATTTCAATACGCTGTTAGAAATTTCACAGAAAAAATGGTTAAATAAAAATTTATTGAATGCTTATTTTACCATATTTAATCAAAACAGACAAATAACCATAAATAAAATGGTAATCAAACTGTTAAGTTCGAGAAAAACTGTTTATTAACTGCATTTACCTAATACGGTTAAACAACCAGAATTATATCGCACCCACTAGCTCCACCAAATGAAGCTACTTCGTTCTTTACAAATGCGTACATATTAGAGCTGAGCGGACTAACAAACGCATTACAGACACCCATGAAGTTAAGAAAAATAGTATGAAAGATTAGAATTTTAAACANCATTCCCTTCAACACATGAAGAATTTCCAGTGTCCGGCACTCTCCAATGCCCATTACGTTACGAAAAACCGAGCTCATATGTCAAGTTAAATATTTTTTTTCTCACATTTTTGAAAAGCACCACTTGTAAATGGTTAAAAAACCGTATAGTTTTGTATTCATGGTTTTATAACCATATTCTCTGTAAATGGTTTCAAAACCATAAAGGAAAATATGTTCTTTACCGTAAACTTTACGGTTAATCGGATGGACAGACAGCTGCCAGTTATTCTACCATAATATTAGAATAAAATATTTTAACAGTGTAGACATCATAAAGCCTCTAATTTAAAAAAAAAAAAAAAAAAAAAAAAAAAAAAAAAAAAAAAAAAAAAAAAGAAAAAAAAACGAAAAACCGGATAATTGATAGCTGAAACGGAAACTCTCCCCCTAGACTTAATCACGCAATAGAGAACATATTTTTTGGCTTCTGAATAAGACCTTCAAATAAATTTTATAAGCAATTGTTATATTATAAAATATTGTATTTTTAACACACTGTATTTTGCAACTTATACCTGTCACTCAATAAGTTTAACAAATAAATTTTTTAAACAAACTATAATTTGCTAGTGCAAAAAATATGTTTCGTGGTTTATCATTGAAACACATTGAACCCTTCTAAAAATTGTCCAAACAAAAACAATTTGATAGTAAATTTATTGATTTATTAAAAATATTTTAACATAGTATATATATATATATAACAAAAAATAACGACAAGCGGTTTAATTTCTTTGTAACCNCCGACCCAATTTCATGGGTTTACGACTACCGATGTTCAACTCCGTAGCCTTGTAATTATGAACCAATCCAGAAGACAAGGAAACTCCTGGATCAGTACCCCCAGAGGTACTGATTTGTTATGAGAACAGGGAGAACTTTTGCAACTCGACAGATTTAAAGTGCATCAGTCACCATTTACAACACGAGAAATCTTCGGCCTACGAGGATCGAACCCACGAACTGTTGGACTCGGGCCCAGTGCCCTATCAACCAGGCTATCCCAATATCATTTCATTATATTTCGTGGTTTATCACGGTTTTGTATTATATTTCATGGTTTTCTTTAAGTTTTTCAAATAAATTGTGTGAGTAGAATGCAATTTGATAGCAACACATTTCTTCTTCTTCGCAGCTTATCAATGTTTCACAATAAAGTCTTAAACATTGTATAAACAAAATACAATTTGGCAGTGCACTTATTAATTTAAAAAAAATATTAAGAAATATATTTATAAAATATATAAAAATATATTTATTGAACTATACAAAAATATATTTATAAAATATATAAAAATATATTTATTGAAATATACAAAACAATATTTATTAAAATATACTAAACTCAGTGGCGCGACAGCCTATAGAGACCCAAGGCCTACTGTGCCCATCTCAGTTTTCTTGACCTTGGGCTCTGGGGTGCAGAAGCAGATGTTCCGGTTAGGTGGTCAGCCGAAGCATGCTTGGGAACTAAACACTGGGGGTTTCCCCTTAGTGTTTAGTTCCCAAGCATGCTTGGTACTCATTTGTCAATCCATAAAAATATATTTAATAAAACATATATTATTATTTAAAAATATATTCAACAAATTTAATTTTCTGCCACTTTACTATTCTACAAAAAGTTTCGGATGAAATTGCGGTAGAAAGAATCGGCACTCAGGCTGACGGTACTTTTTACCGCAAAATCAATTTTTTTCAGGAACATGTTGCTGAACAAAAAATTTGACATAACGTAATTATTAAAGTAATAATTACTGTGAGATAACTAAATCACTCTAATTAAATAAATATTAATGTTAAAATTATGAATAATATTTTACAATAAAAATAGATTTTGCTGTAAAATTAGAATTTTATGATCATGCACCCAAAGTGCCAATATTTTATACCATAATTTGATCCGGAATTTCTCACAACATATCACACAGTCTTAATAAACTCTTAAATAAATAAGGACTCTTAAATAAACTGTATAAATAAAATACTATTTCATGACTTATTTAACATAATAATCATTATTTTTTATATTTAATTTATATGATTTGATTTTGATAAAAACAAAACTTAATTGTACTTATTCAAGCAGTTGAATGCCGGATAAATTTAAAAACTGTTACATTTAAAAAATAATAATAATATATATGGTGCATTTAAAAAAATTAATTTAACAATGGCGCGAATTAAGCCGTCATAATTTGTCATTGAAAAGCCGACCCAGTTTTGGGTTTACGACTACCGATGTTCCACTCCGTNGTATCGGTTTGCCGATATAGGCGTTAAATCGATATGTCGCGATATATCGATTTATAGCCCAGTCCTACTCCGTAGTCTTGTAATATTTTAACCAATCCAGAAGACAAGGAAACTCCTGGATCAGTACCTCCATAGGTATGATTTCTTTTGGAAACATGAAGGACTTTGTGACTCAGCAAATTTAACTTGCATCAGTCACCATTTACTAAACGGGGAGTCTTCGGCTGGCGGGGATCGAACCCACGACCTTTTGAACATGGACCCAGTGCCCTACCAACCAGGCTATCAGTATTTGTCCAGTCAGTATTTGTACTTGTATTTGGATAAAATTATTCAGGGAAAAAACAGGCGATTAAGGTTTTTAAAGCAAACAAATTGAGGCTGGAAATAGGATCGTGAGTATTTAAATGAAGGGGAACGTAATCATGAAGGAAATGTTGTAGTAAAATGTTATCACAGGATAACAATAACCCAATAGGTCACAAAGTGTGAGGTTTAAACAAATTGGATAAATTGGTATCATCAAATTTGGAATAATGGTGAAAACTAAATTTAATCAAAATCATCAATAAAATAAAAATAAAACTATGGCATGCAATTTAGAGCTGGTTCCAAAGAGAAGTAGTTGTTGTTGTTGTTAATTTACGTCGCACTAGAGCTGCACAATGGGCTATTGGCGACGGTCTGGGAAACATCCCGGAGGATGATCCGAAGACATGCCATCACAATTTTGATCCTCTGCGGAAGGGATGGCACCCCCGCTTCGGTAGCCCGACGACCTGCGCGCGAAGTCGAGCACTTTACGGTAGCACAGTTTAACGAGGACCAATACCGCACAACCTCGGTCCCTACGCAGACTGATCCAAGTGGGTCACCCACCCGCACACTGACCGCAGCCAGTGATGCTTGACTTCGGTGATCTGATGAGAACCGTGTCTTGACGATCAGTCCACTGCGGGACCCAAAGAGAAGTAAAACAATAACATAAGTACTCATCTCATGTACGAGACACTGACTAAAAGACAATACACAAACACAAATAAAAGAAACGTTTGATTCAGCACATTTTTTAGAAGTGATAGTTCTTATGCGACTTCCAACAAGGTTACGTTAAACGTTTAACGCTACATTTTTATCACGTGGTAGGATCCAGTTTTCCCTCATTCATTTCCATATTATTTTGGTTCTCACTAGCATAAAAATAATAAAAGTCATAAAAGTATTGTTTTTCTATAAATATTTTCGTTTGATTAGATACACATATAATTTAAAAGGGTAGTATTTTTTATTTTCAAACTTAGTGGATAACAATTGTAAAAAATGAGTGAAAACAATCCCACGGACAATGCGAGGGATTTAAGGTTATGTCAAGGTACGTCTCTTGTGAATATCAATTGATTGTTAGGTTTTCTCTTTTCTAATTGCCATTTATATTTCACCAAATGCAGCCATGATGGATATTGAATTATTTATTGTAAAATCTTTATTGCCACTATCCACTGCAGGTTCACAAGCTCTGGCAGACGTTATTGGTGAAGAAATTGATTATTGTGAGCGGCCTGTGATCCTTGCAGGAGATTTTAATGTGAATTTCTCGTTACCTGAAGCAGAAACGTTATTAACCTTCCTTAACCCTTTCGGGCCGACTGTCACAAATACGTGCCAGCATAAAACGGTATCAATCAGGGTAAAAATATAAAAATGGTAACCAAAGTAGTTCTTTATTAGTTTATTTGTGGACGGGGTTATAATCATTTGTTTTATTTAATTACCATTACTTTAGTTCAAAATAAAATTATTTAGTTCTACTTAGAACTAACATTGATTATATATATGAATAAACTAACAGTAATTAAAAGCAAAGTAAGTCTGTCTTTATTTATTTACATCCTGAGTTTAATTTTGTACGAATGCTTTTATGAATCACCCGTCTCCAAGGGGTTAAAGACAAATTGGATTGGATATGATAAATGGTAGGAATGATCCAACAACCTAAGGGGTAACTTCCATTGATGCAGTTTTCGAAAGAAATATTGAAAAAATAGAACTCAAACATTTCGTATCTTACTTTAGTTATCATAATCCCATTGTAAATGTTATAGATATTTCTCCACTCGAAAATGATAATTAAAAGATGCGATCAATTGTGAATTGTAAGCATTGTTAATAAAGTTTGTCTTAAAGAAACAATATGATTTCACTAAAAATCAATTTCTACCCCTTCCTATTTTCATTTCCACATTACGAAGTTTCACTTCTTTCGCGCGGAGGGACTCCACGCACTATATTTTTTATATTCTTGAATAAAATTATGTTAACTTTACAAAAGATATTTCCATTATGATTAGAATAGATTAAAATACTGAAACAAAGAATCGAACAAGAAATTAAGAAGCAGTTTTACAAAAAACCCTGAAATGCATCAAGAAAAAGAGTAAGAAATTTTCAAGAAAAGCTTAATGCATAAAATTTAGATTCAGGAGAAAAACAAATTTAAATGGCGATAATAAGGTAAATACTGAAGGAGCGCTTAAATTTGGTATTTAATGTTAAAGAAAATTAAAGGAAGTAGAAAATTCAATTTTACAGAAATTAATTACGGTTGTAAGAAGTCAATAAAATTAAAGGTGAAGAAAGAGGATAAAAAAGAATAAAAATTCTTTCGATACGGACTCGCATCTCGGGGAAGAAAAAAAGAGAGGACACACGGCTTACTGCTTTTTTGACCCACTGGAACAAGAAAGTGGGGAGGGCCGCGGTTGAGATGGGCTGACTGGGTGGAGTCTGTGAAAAGAATTGGAGATCAAAGATAAATCGGAAGTTGTAATGGAGAAATCTTCAGAGGAAGGGCCCACATTGGGCTGTCTGGCCAACTATGATGATGATGATGGACGCACAGCTTGGTGTGACCAGCACGAAGATCAGACAGAAAAATTTTAAAACCTTTTAAAAAAATTCTTTAACTGGTGTTGACCCAGGAAAGTGATAGCCAATTAAATTTCAAAGAGCAGAGATTTTTAAAAACAAATGAAAGAGAAGTAAGTTAAGTAAGCTCCGCCTTAAAAAAATAAATGAAGAAAAAAGAAATGCCGGTATAGAGTCTTATCTCTTCCCAGAAGAAGTGCAATGACAGCGCTGACCAGCAAGGAAAGGCTGACAGAAAGTTAAATCACACAAACAATAAGTATGAATTCGGGAATCATACTTATGGTGGCATCAATGATTAGTATGACAGTATGAGAAACTATAGTACCGTTTATGCTTAAAATTTCTCCAGCCATTTTAGAGAGGATCACAAATAATATAATTAATTACTTCGCAATTAAGTTTTTTTCTAAAGAAGTACAAAATTATCATCATCATCATCAGTAGCTCGACAGTCCTCTGTGGACCCTGGCTTTCTCAAGAAGACTGCACCAGTCCTTTCTTCTGCGTAAAAACCCTTTGGAGGCAATCCGCTCATCTCAGTCGGGGTCTGCCTCTCTTTCTAGCTCCAGTTGGCCTTGCCAAAAAGATTCTTTTAGTTCTTCTGTCATCATTCATTCTTACAATGTGTCCGGCCCATTTCATGCGCTGGATCTTATGGTACTTCAGAATGTCCGGTACTCTGAATATCCTGTAGAGTTCAGAGTTAGTTCTCCTTCTCCACACTCCCTTGTCACACACACCACCAAAAATGGACCGGAGTATCTTCCTCTCGAAAGCAGCGATGGTCCTCTCATCAGCTTGGGGCAAGGTCCAGGTTTCAGATGTGTAAGTGAGAACTGATCTTATTAGGCTTTTATATATTAGCAACTTGGTGTCTCTTTTAATGTTGTCAGATTTAAGGAATTTTCTTATGCCATAAAAGCATTTGTTGGCTGCAGTTACTCTCTTCCTTACTTCTGTGGAAATTGAGTTTTCGGAGTTGATTTCAGAACCAAGGTAAGTGAAAGAGAGTACAAAATTATATGTTTATATATTTTTCTTATGCGGTATCATACACTCGGGTATTTATTTATCTATTGGCAGCACTTAAGCTATTATACATTTTTATAAGATAGTCTTAAGTAATAGTTTAAGTAGCGTCGAATAGTTAATATGATAAATATTTATTTAGATGCATTTTGTAAAAATTTCGTCCCGCAGTGGACTGATGGGAAAGACACAGTTCCCGAATACCAAAGTTAAGCATCACTGGATGTGGTCTGTAAGCGGGTGGATGACCACTTTGATCAATCTGCGATTGAACGTGCGCGAGGACTGAAAAGTGCTCGACTTCATGCGCATGTTGTCGGGCTACCAAAGCGAAGGAGCCATCCCCTCTACATAGGATCAAAATTGTGATGGCATGTCTACGAATCATCCTCGGGGATGTTTCCCAAACAGTCACCAATAGCCCATTGTGCAGCTCTAGTGCAACGTAGATTCAATACCTAATTTTGTAAAAATTTCCTAATTTTATAGTTCAAATTTCAGGATCGTCCAATAATTATATATAACGTTCAGATTCGCAGAATTCATGCCGCAGAATTCGTTTTTTGGAAATTCATTCATTTTAGGAAAAATAAACTAAATTTACTATTTCATAATACCGAAATATTGTGATGAATTTAGGGGTCATACACTTATTTATTATTCTCAGAAAATGCATTAATAAATTTTGTAGGATGGATTACCGTAGTTTCTCAACTATTGATTCGTCTCTCTCATACGGTCTTTAAAAAATCGATTCTAATCAATAATACAATAATCGTATCATCGAATTATTAAATGTTGAACTGAGGGATCATTTACCTATCTATTTTTGTACGTAAATTTTTTCTATTTTTGTACGTAAAATATTATGGCATATATACCGAGGTTTCGTTTCTCAATAAATGAAACTCTAAATTAAAAGAATGTATAAAAGGAAGTTTTGGATTCGATTAAAATTTTTAATTAAATAATGGATACTATTATATACCCTGTGGCAGAATTTTTTCTTCGAGTTCTCTGCGACAAAACACTCTAGCAGTAATATCTTTCTGCAAGATATTTTTTATTTTAGTATTTTACTTATATTTATTATATTAATATAATTTACATTTCATTAATAACTAGCATATCTATATTATATAAAACGCTAANATGTCTTTGATGATAATATATTATGTCTTTGTGCTAGAACATTGTGTTCATTGGTCATGGTTCACGGCGTGAATCACATAGGATTGCGTAGCAATTCTCGGGGGATGGTGAGCGCTAGCGAGCAGGGGGCGGAGCCTCCTAGTATGTTATTAATTCAAGATAACGAAAGCGCTGTGTTTACAAAAAAAACTATTTACAATTATTTTTTAATTAAACATGCAAAAATTTCTTTTTCTAATATTATTCTGATATTCTCGTATTTTCTTGGGGGGAGGAACAAACTCATTAATTATTTTCTACTTCGCATTTTGTAAATAATCAACACAATAAAAAAAAATTAAAAATCATGATATCCGTAGTAGTAATTACTGATAAAAAGATCGACGACGAAATCACGCGAATCGGACTCCTCAGAAAGAGATTACTTAATTGCGTGTTTCGTTTCGAGATTGAGTTGTTGTAATAAATAATATGGTACAAAAAAAAATCGGATTTAATGTCTATGGAGAAATCAATAGCAATAACAGCCAAAAAATCGATAGAATCATGGTCTTAAAAAGTAAATGCACAAATGCACGATTCGAATTTCCCATATTGTTTGAAATGTATCGGGATATTGAAAAACCACGTAAAAATCAATATCAATGATTACCAAAAATACAATCAAAACATACGATACTATCTGGGTAAATAGAGAGCACCAAAAAGTTATTGATTATCTTAATGTATGAATCAAATTTTATGTGTAAATTTCTGTAGAAACGAAAACTTTATGCAAGAACTCTGTTATGTTCTGCGACAATGTCGCCGTGTCGCTGCGATTCTGCCAAGGGGAATATAATAATTGATACTGGTATACTAAATATAATGACTGATACTGATTATTTTTCATGCAACACTACCATAAAAATTCTCGATTTATTGGTTTTAAGGTATTATGATCGCTGCCGTTCGACTTTTTTATACTGTTTTCCAAAAAATACCGCGATTTTTGTCCTGTTTTTTTTAAAAAAAAAACTACTACAAGGGCAGAAAATATTATTATCTTTTTTCGCATCCTTTCGTTACGTATATTTCGTGTCAGATAGTTAGGTTTCTCCACTTGGAATACGTAATATAGTTTCTGTTTGGCGGAGTATAGTTTCTTTCGACTCATAATTAATAAAGAATAAATTATTTGTCTATGGGACAGATTTACCTCCATCTTCAATCAAACTCTTTTCTTAATCATCAACCTATAATTCCTTAAATGTAATATTGTTTGTTTATGGGAAAGATTTATCTCCAGCTTCTATTAAACTCTTCACTTAATCATCAACCAATAATTCATTAAATGTAGTATTGTTTGTCTATGGGACAGATTTACCTCCAGCTTCATCTTCTATTACACTCTTTACTTAATCATCAACCTATAATTCATTAAATGTAATATTGTTTGTCTATGGGACAGATTTACCTCCAGCTTCATCGTTTTTTAAACTCTTCACTTAATCATCAACCTATAATTCATTAACTGTGTAAAATTCATCTCTTGAAACATTATTTTACTAATATTACCTCGCAAAAGTTTTAAACAAAAACCTCAATTTAAATAATTGTTTACCTTAAAGTCTTCGTTCATTTAGACAGTATACTGAAATTTTTAACGAAATATAAAATAGAAAATAAATATTGTTATTTTAAATATATAATAAGTTAAACAATAATCCAAAAAAATTACTAGAATTTGAGAATAGAATAGAAATTCTTTTGACTTTAACAAGTAGATTTTATTCATACAGCCGTTTAAAACGAGTTTTTAAATTGAAAAAACTTGCTGAACCGCTTATATATAAGCTTGTTAAGAGCTTTGTCTTTACATTATTGAAAGCTCCTATTCTCGGAAGAAAAAAAGTTTTTAAGAACTAGATGTCCATATTTTTTACTGAAAAATCTAATTTTGCATGTCTAATTTTTTAAATCCACATAGAATATATTAAAAGCTGTTGCCTTTATTAAACATTACAAATGTTTTACATAGTAGAACTTCGTTTCTTTTTTACAAGTAGCCTACATTATTCTTTGCAAATTAGTGAATAGATAAATTAAAATGTTTTGTTGGCAGATCTCTAAAACTTTATTCATCACTGTGCTACATGAAAACTATTCATAATTTTTTCTGAAATTTGAATTATAATTTGAAAAGAAAACGGAAGCTATAAGACATTATGAGCAAAACAATGTTCTCTATTTTCATTATTTTTAATCCATTAGAGAAATATTATATATATATATTAATAACGGTCTTTTTTTTGGAAAAATAGTATAAGATCATAAATAAAGTATAATTTTGGTAAATAGTACGTACACAAATTGAAAAATATTGTTCACAGCAAGCAGTGTAGAAATAAAATTAAAAAATGTCTCAAATTATCAAGTTGTGCATATCGGTAGATACTTATCCTCCAGAGTCTTGACTTTTTTCGTCAAGTTTCTAGATTAAGTCTTGTGTTTAGTTTTTGGTTTTTTTTATTACCTATTTCTAAAATAAAATATTACTTTACTTCTAGAACATATTTTTGTGATATTTATGTAATAGTTACAATTATATATCTAAACAGTTGTAAAATAAATAGCACATCAATCTGATGACCCTTAAATCTCTTTAATTAAGCCTCCTTTAAATTATTCTTAGTTATTCTTCTTCATCATAACCCATTGTTTTAGATTATAAATGTTTGTTTCAATGGATCTGTAAGATTTTGTTTTCAAATTATATTTATTTAAAAAGCACTAATTGAAAATTTTAACTAGCTTACTTTTGTTAGTATCTACAGAATCTCTGACAAGCAATTACCAAATTAAATAATTTAATAATTATTATAATATACAACAATTTTGATTCGCAAAACCTGTACCTGTAATAACCTGGATAAAGTTACATTCAGATTTAATTTTTGTTTGCTCTGCCCTGGTAAGATAATCCCATCGTCAAACAAGCCACTAGTTCCGTCTATCAATAACGAAGGTATCTGTGATTTATGAACTTTTGGAAATTCATAAATTAATCTCCGGAAAGTCCTGGGCTAGGGCCTAATTAAGGTCTGCTCGAGTAAGGTCGAGTTAATGAGTAGGGGCTCTGCTTGGCTTGTTTTCCGCAGCCGTGACTTGTAATTTTTATGTAAATCGTGTTATTTCAGGAAGTGATTACCAAGTTTAAAGTACTCATTTTTATCGTGATGATCGTCAGCTTTTCTTGCTCTGCTTGTTAACATACCTGATTGGCAATTTACCCGCCAAGTATTCCACAAGTTTGCTAAACGTTTATTGATTCCACAGCAAAATATTGTATCATTATCATTTTACAATTCACCCATATGTTATATTTAATAATAGCTTAATATAATATCTTATAATAATTAAGAAATTGCAGAATCGCGAATATATTTAAGTTATAATTTTGTATATTTTGATCAACATTGTATTTTTTATGTAACAGTGCTCTTCTGGTATAAGAAACTCATATCGCAGACATGACTTGGAATTTGTATCTAATTCTTGTTAATTCAGGATTCAATGATTCATTGATCAATAGCTCATTTTTAAATGATGATTGCTAGTTTTTCTTGCTCTACTAATTAATGAACCTGATTGAAAACTTATGACGAAATATTCCACAAGTTCACTTTAGACAAATTTTTTTTTAAATCGTCACTTGTTACTTTCCGTGAAATTCTTGATTTATAAAATACAACATTTTGAGAATGCGACAATTAAACAATCACTATATTAGTTCCCCATGAATTTTTTATTTAATAATATCTTTTTATAATTAAGAAATTGCAAAATCGCAAAGACATTTACGCTATAATTTCGTATATTTTGATTAGCATTGTATTTTTATGTAATTCGTGTTTACTCAGGAAATGAATACCAAGTTTCAAAGGCTCATTTTTATCATGATAACTGCCAATTTTTCTTGTTCTATTAATTAATAATCCCGACTGAAAATGCATCACGAAATATTCCGCAAGTTTACCAAACGTTTTGTTTAAAAATTGTTAAAATTTTGAATTTTATCTGACCCCTAGGAAATACCTTTTTCCTTAGATGTGGCAAAATTTTAAGAAAATGCATTTTAAGTTTAGTATAACAATTAAGGGTATTTATATATTTTGAATTTTCATTTTTATAAAAAAGCGATATTCAATGTAGCTATTTCATAATATTTCAGGAATTTTGGGCACTCATTTTTATTGAATGATTACTACGTGTTTTTCTTCTTCTGGTTTTCATCCCTGATTCATATTTACTCACCAATAATTCTATAAGGTTACTAATTTATTTTAGATCAAACATAAAATATGTATCATCAAGTTCAACTTAACTCTGGGATTTTTTTTTTCACTTCATAAATTCCAAAATTTTGAGAATATAATGTGCTATAATTTTTAGAAAAGGACTTGTTTATGACAATTTTGATATTTTTAAATTTATTTCAAATTTAGTTTAAAAAAATGATGGAAAATATTTCCTGTTGTAGTTCCGTTTTTTAAGATGGAATAATGTGGCAAGAGGAGAAGAAAATTTGATCAGAAAATTTTTCTTATGTAGTATGCAACTTTTTAAATAACAAAGAACAACAAAATTTTAAAAAAATGAACACATTATATACAGTCCCTGTCAAAATTATTCGACGCACTATAAGATATTATGTAAAATCTTAATTATCAGGTGATACTATACACCTTAATTGTTTTTACGCGACTGAAACCGGTTTGCACTTGTTTACATACGTGTATCAATAAGTTAAATTAGACAATATATAATATAAATTCGACGATTAAATAAATTAAATAATATATTACATAAATATAGAATATTTATTATAACAGGTATTATATTAGTATATTATAATAATTAGACCAAATTATTAGACGCACTGTAGTGTATTAATAATTGCATGTTTTGCACGATATAATACTTATTAAAACATACATGTAATAGGTTTTTATTCAGAAAACATTTTAGACATTTAGACCTATTGGTATTTAATTGTTACGCATTGCGTTACAATGTTAACCAATTGATACACGAACATAAACAAGTGTAAACCGGTTTCAGCCGCGTAAAAAGTAATATCGAATCTTATAGTGGGTCTAATAATTTTTTCAGGGACTTTAAATAAAATTAAGTTCTGTATTATGACAAGACGATGTTCGTAAGCTATTTACTTAAGATTCTAAATCTGAAAATTGAAATTATTTGATTTTGATTCGTATGATTCGGGACTTTTTCGAATCAAAAATAAATCAAATCGCGACACCTTGAAAACCAAGCAACAGAACGTTTTGCCTTAACGAAAATACCTTCTACCATGTCATTTATATATAATCTTACTAACAGTAAATTTACCCTAGAAGAATGTTTTGGGAGTAAACGTGANTAATTGCATGTTTTGCACGATATAATACTTATAATATATTAAAACATACATGTAATAGGTTTTTATTCAGAAAACATTTTAGACATTTAGACCTATTGGTATTTAATTGTTACGCATTGCGTTGCAATGTTAACCAATTGATACACGAACGTAAACAAGTGTAAACCGGTTTCAGCCGTGTAAAAAGTAATATCGAATCTTATAGTGGGTCTAATAATTTTTTCAGGGACTGTAAATAAAATTAATTTCTGTATTATGACAAGACGATGTTCGTAAGCTATTTACTTAAGATTCTAAATCTGAAAATTGAAATTATTTGATTTTGATTCGTATGATTCGGGACTTTTTCGAATCAAAAATAAATCAAATCGCGACACCTTGAAAACCAAGCAACAGAACGTTTTGCCTTAACGAAAATACCTTCTACCATGTCATTTATATATAATCTTACTAACAGTAAATTTACCCTAGAAGAATGTTTTGGGAGTAAACGTGATGACTTACAAAAAAACCCATATAAAATGGGATAAAATGAATAAACGTTCTCTTTCCCCATACTTAATTCAAAAACCAAGATAACAGTCTCTCTTAAACGCTGTTTGAAGATGAGAAAACCCCTCCTTTCAGTTAGTTCTACATCGCGTTCCAAAGATGCGAGGGAAAGAAGCGTTATTTATTCCCACAAAAGGAGTACCAGAACATGAGGGGGTAGGGGTACCTTGCAAACGATGTTAGTCACGCTAACTCTTGCGTGATCTGGAGACTCATCCCAGACTTACTGAGGATTTGGTTAATGGAAAGGGGGAGAATTTCAGCTATTATTGTGTGCTTTTACTGTGTTTTTCTGTTAAAAGGTGGCATAATCAGATGCGTTGTAATTTGCTATGGATTTTGTTGAATTCCAGACTATGAGTTAAATAGGATCGCTGGTAAATACATTGTTGAACTAACGACATAACTTTTAGAGTATTGTTTTTATTTCATTTGAGATTATTGATTAAGCTGTTAAATATTACGAAATTATCCGCTATATGTTGTCATTCTTTTACTTGGCCTTTAATTCATTGAAATAATGGAGTGTATCAGTGTGTATTTGGTTGGAATTAATCATCCAACCAAATACACACTATCAGTGTGTGCTTGGTATGAATTCTCTTAAAATTGCCGAGTAGTTAAAAAAGCATGGAATTAGTTGTTTATTCATCACACCAGGAGTCAATATTGTTTTTAAATCCACACTAAATTATTTTATTTTTTAACCGCCGATGAAAAGCAAACCCGATTTCGGGCTTACGACTACCAATGTTCAACTCCACAACCTTGTAATTTTGTACCAATCCAGAAGACAAGAAAACTCTTGGATCAGTACCCCCAGAGATGATTTGTCATGGGAACATGGAGGACTTTGTGACTCGACAGGTTTAACGTGCATCAGTCGCCATTTACTACACGGGGAGTCTTCGGCCGGGTGGGGATCGAACCCACCACCTCTTGGACACGGGCCCAGTGACCTACTAACCATGGCATCCCGGCCCACGCTAAATTATTGCATTGTTTTTTTTATTTTAGTTTGATGATGATGCTGTTAAATATTACTAAATTATCGGCTAAATTACTAAATTACTAAATTATTTATTGAAATAATGGAGTGTATCAACGTGTATTTGGTTGGAATTCAAATGTATGAATTCTTTTAGAATTGTAGATTGCATAAAAAGCGTGGAATAAGCTGTTTATTCTTCACATCAAAGCTCAATATTGTTTTTAAATCCGCCCTAAATTATCAACTGTGATTCCTTTGTTTCGATTAACTTTACTGAATCTCTAACACCACAGCGAAATTTTGACATTGCACTTAACTTTTTGCAGTGACTCAAAATCACGCATAGAAGCAATATTTGGAAAACAGTGAATTCTGAAATTCAAAATCTTTTTTTTTATGCATGAAACTACAAAATATTATCAAGAAAAATTTAGGGAATACAATTATTATATTTATGTTCGGTTATGTATAAAAGTCCAAATATTCTTTAAATTAAATTAAGAAATTACAAGTAATTTTAGTTACCAAATCTAATTAACTTTTATTAAAATTATTATAATTATCATTATAATATTCTATGCTAAATAACTGATTTAATTTATATTTAACATAAAAAAATCACGCTCCTTTTTAATTTTAAAGTATAATGTTTGAATAAATTAGCTGAATAACAAAATATCGAATCATATCCTTTCCTATATTTCACTTTATTTTGCATTTTTAATGACAAGTGATCGATTTGCAATATTTTATTGAAAAATTTGGGTGACATTTTTTAATACTCATAATATTTTATTCAATATCAAATAAATAAATGAATTTTTTTTCTGATTTGCACTTAGTAAAGCCGCCTTTAGTGCTTACTACTTACATTTCCCAATTGAAGTGAATTTATTAAGACTCCTTACTCTAATGAAATTAATATTATTTTCTTCAATTGGAATTTAAAATTTGAAAGCATTCTAAATATTCTGCTTAAATTGAATATGTTCTGAATGAATTGAATAGTTTCTGATATCCAGCATTCAAAGTTCCAATTTAGTTACCACATAGAAAAATTTGAAAATTTCGATACGAAATATTTTGAAATTAGAATACACAGTTCAATAAAACGTGAGATTTCCATAATCTCTATCCATTTTTCATTCATTTTAATCAATTAAATTGCTCTCAGTTTAAATTCTGAAATAATATTATTTCAAAAATTTATGTTCGAATTTCATTTATTCATATTAATTTGAGACCTCATACTTCGAAGCAATATTTAGCCTGATTCAATAATACAACGTAAATTTTAATTCGTAATAATGAATACGCTAGAATTTTTAAAATATAATTTACACTTTAAATATAAAAAAAGTAGTATTAAAGTAGAGGATTCTTCTGGAATTTATAGATTAATGATGCTTGATCGCGTAATTTTTGTTTCTTCAACTTCAAGCTGAATATAAGAAGATAAGAACGATCCATTTGTACTTTATTATAAAACATTGCTTTCTTATTCAAATTAAATACTTTTTAATACATTTTTGTTTTAATACATTTTTGTCAAATTAAATACATTTTTGTATTTCCAGTTATGCTTCTTTTATATATTGATATAACAATTTGTTTTTCATGAAACGATTCTAGGCAAACGTTACCTTAATTAACTTTAGTTAATCTAAGTTAATATAATAACTCAACTGAAAATATTTTAATTCTTTTATCCTTAAAATAATGATTTGAGATCTTTAATGTACACGCCTCCGATTATATTATTTACAAAAATTCGCAAAAAAAAAAATTATTTTAAATCAGGGGACAATACGAAGCACATTGTATAAACTATGTGTTTTTTCTTTAAATTCTGCACATAAGATAAATCAAGAGTAAATTATCTACTTTTTAGTCTTAATCTTTTAAAAAAAAGTATTTCTTTTTTTATAAAATTGTTGTTCTTAACTTGCTAGATTGCTATGAACAACAAATTTATCGTTTTTTAGAGCTTACTTAAATAACGTTATCACGAACCTCTTGTTTGTGTTTTGTTCATTTATTCAAATATATATTTTTCCTCGAAAAAAAAAATTCAAAAAAATTCCACAAACAAAATGTTTTTTCCCCTTTTAACTCAATATTGTAAGCCAAATAATAATTCCAAATTGTATCGATAAATGTTGGTAATTTTAAATCAAAGCAATCTACCACAAAACCTTTTGCTACAAATTAATCTCAAAAGCTCATTTTAAAACTATTCCATTCATTGCTTAGAAGTTTTTTTTATGCGAAATAATCTTTTTTAAACCAACATGATTTGGACCCAAACTATAAATTATCATCCTCAAAGTTTCTTCACTTCAAAATCGTAATCTTCAAGTAGTTCTTTTCCGTCTCTCTTCCACCCCTCACGAACTCTGAAGTGGGTTCTACAAAGAATTCGATGATTTATCCCACTCTGCTCCAGATCTGAATCCAAAATATGAAACCTCGTCTCCATCACATTTACTCAATCCCTCTTTCTTCCATTTCCTCACTCGCCAAGTAGTTTATTGCACACGATAACGGGTATCTAGTAAAAAGGTTTTAAGAAAAGAACTTTCCTCCGGGCTCTATTTTCACGCCCGTGATACTTAAACGCGCCAACCATCCCAGCGACAGCAGTTTGAACGGCAGATATCTCGAAATAGATATTTCTTTATAGTTACCAATTTTTTCTTCTTATTATTATTTCTTCCTTCTTCTCGTTTATGCCTTTCTGTATATTTTGAAACTATCATATCGAGAGGTCGAAATGAAATATGAGATGACATCTCAAAAAAAGTTCTCCTCGCCAATGTGATTGATTTTGTTAAGGCAGAAATGTGTTTTGCAACATGGTTGTATTAAAAGGATGAATTATATATTTTATCGGTATGATAAATATCATCGTCAATTTTCCTTCATTTTCTATGAGACTCTTGATTTATACAATACAACAATCTAACAGACAGAGAACTAATGTGACTAAACAATCGCCACATTAGTTCACCTCGATTCGCTTTGTCAAACTGGCTTAGTATACACTGTTAAAAAAATTTTTTTAAAAAAATGGTTAAGTGACAATTTATTTAATTGTTATTTCAAAATATTCAAATAAAACAGTCAAATACCCATAAATAAGATGGTATTTTAACTGTCAACGTTGAAGAAAACCGTTTATTAACTGCTTTCACCTAATAAGTTTTAATCAACCAGAATTTCATTGCAGCAACTAGGCCCACTAATTGAAGCCACTTAGTTCCTTGCAGATGGGTACATATTATAGCCGAGAGAGCTGATCTGTCAATTCCATAACGTACAGAACAGGAGTTCGAATCCCAGCATTGTCATAATATTTCCTCCATTTCCTTCAACACATGAAGAGTTTCCAGAGTCCTGTAATCCCCAAGATTTGTGACCCTGGGCAATTAGATTACGATACTCTCATCTCTTTCACGCATAGATGGCAGAACCGTAAGGCTGCTGAGGTATCTCCAACTTCCTGTAAGATTTCTTTTTTTTTTAACGGTTTTGAAAACATGCTAGTTGTAAATGGTTAAAAAACCACAAAAGTAAAAAAATTTCTTTATCGTAAACTTTGCGGTTAACTGGAAGGGCAGACTGCTGCCGGTTATTTTACCATAATTTTAGAATGAAAATTTTAACAGTGTAGGAAGAAGATGCAACGTGTTTGTATTATAATTGAAAAAAAAATAAGTTATGAATAGTGTTAATTTGTTCCTTCGTTCTCTACAAAGCTCTTGACTTACACAATATAATAATGCAAAGATGCAACGATTCAAGAATAAACAAATTAGTTTTTCTTGATTTTATTTGAAAAATTTACTTAGATACAAAGATGAGTCCCAAAGTGGTTGTATAAAAACGGTTATTATTTTTTTTATAATTATCATAGTTAATTTTCTATGAAATCCTTTATTTATACAATGCAACAATGTAAAATGCTACAATTAAACAATCACCTTTTTTTTGACAAACTGGTTTAGGCACAGAAATTGGTTTCAAAGTGGTTGTATTAAAACGACAAATATATTTGTCCTTTTTTATAATTATTATCGTCAAACATTTGATTTGTAGAATACAACATAGTGAAAATGCCACAATTAAACAATTACCACAGAAGTCCCCAATGTTTTACTTTAATTAGCTGGTTTCGGTACATAAAAGATTCCCAACGTGGCTGTATTATAAAGGACAATATAAGTCATAAATATCATCGTCAATTTTATTTTTATATTTGATCAAACTATTTACTTTTTTACAAAATGACAATGCAAAGATAATAGAATTATAGAATGATGAAAAATATTAGAATAAGCTTTTTTTTCTCTAGCATTATTGTACCCAATAAATTAATTCAAGGTAGAAAACGCTAAGTTTTAAATAAATAAATGAATAAATAAAATATCTCCATTTTATACCCACACTTAAATAATGATTTATTCAATTGTTACTTTATCATATTCAAACAAAGCAGTCAAATGATCACAAATAATACGATATTCAAACTGTTAACCTCTTAAAAAAACCTTTTATTAACTGCTTTCACCCAATACGGTTAAATATCTAGAATTTTATCTCATCAGCTAGGCCCACCTAATGAAACCACTTAGTTCCTTACAGCTGGAACATATTACAGCCACGAGGGCTAATCTATCAATAACAAGAACAACAGAACGGAGGTTCGAGTCCAAGAGTTGGAACCAAACTATTTCCTTCATTTCTTTCGACTCATTTCCTGTGTCCAGTTAATTTCTTTGAAACCATACTATTTGTCAATGGTTACAAAACCGTATACCCAATACGATGTAAAAGTAAATGATAATCTTAACCGTAAACTTCACGGTAAGTGGGATGGATAGATAGCTGTTGGTCATTTTTAGGTTTTCGTTATTCAGAATGGCAATTGTTAACAGGGCATATAAACTCAAGTGGCAATTGGGTTGGGAAAAAAAACATAATCGTATGAATTGACTGCTTTACATAGAACACAAATCATGAAATGATTGCATGAAACTTATTTATTATATAATAAATGAAATATAATTGATTAACTGATTCCATGAAAGAAACTGGCTTTTGTCACGTATGTAGCTGTCACGTATGCAGCTTATCTAATAAGTTCACTTGACTAGTCATTTATTATGATAACGAGTCATAAAGAGAACGTTTCTATCAGGAATGTCGTCAGCTCACTCCTACATTGATAATATTACAATAATGAATGACTTCAAAAGAAAATATCGACTCACATATTAAGCTCTAGATAAGCGGTATATATTAGGCTGATTCTAAAATTATCGACTACTGACACGGGATCGGGCAGAGATTGCCATTTATAAAAAATAAAGCTGATATCATGCACTCTTTAAGCTCAGCAATTACAATGCATTATAGGGCTACGAATAGGGGCCACCGATATACTTGAAGCTTAATATCAAGTTTTTGTCACATTTACACTTAGTGTAATGTAACAATTTACACTTTTATTAAAATATGATCTTTTAATTTTTTTAAAACCGTTAATATAACAGTTAAAAAAAATTATGTGAATTTTTCCAAATAATTTACTTAAATTAGGGTTTTTGCTTTCTCAATGTAAACATATAATTTTCTTAAGATATCTTGTCTGGTAATTTTTTCTTTTCTTATCGCAAAGTATATTAATGGGTGTCGAATAAATTTTAAATTATTGCTGAACTAGCTCTCGAAAATAGCTAAAATTGAAATTAACGTACTTCCGTGCGACCATCAGCTAGATGATTAAACAATTTAAAAGTAATTAAAAAATTAGGTTTGAAAGAGGGGTCGAATAATTGAATTATTTTAGTACAGTTGTGTTGTGCGTTTGATTTGGTTACCATTAAAGTTTATATGTTGCAGAAGATAATTTTGAAAGGTGGCTAGCCTATTCTGGTAGCTGGTTCTATTTTAAAGGTATTTGAAGATTAATTCTCAAGCAAATAAAAGCACGTGTCTCAAAACCGAAACAACTGTTTTAACGAATAATGAAAAATAAGTTTTTTTAAATGAAACTTTCATTAAAGAAATAGTTTTACATAACTCGTCATACAACTCGAAAAAAAATCTATTACATTTCCAGTATCACATGATTTACATTTATTAATGAAAAGAAATAAGTATGGATTAAATTGTCCATCGGAAACTTTTATCATTCGAAAATATGCCTCGCGCTTAAAATTTTAAATTTCTGCCAGTCTGGTTAAAATTCTCTTAATTTCGGTAAGTTTTTCATGAAACAAATATACCAGTCGCTTGATTTAAGAATTTCTCTACCTTTCGGACACTCAAAATTAATTGTATAAGGAAATTGAATTGTAACGTTAAGGAAATCAAAA
The DNA here is from genome assembly GCF_043381705.1 of Parasteatoda tepidariorum. Lineage (NCBI taxonomy): Eukaryota > Metazoa > Arthropoda > Arachnida > Araneae > Theridiidae > Parasteatoda > Parasteatoda tepidariorum. The sequence continues at coordinate 2,700,399 of NC_092210.1, forward strand.
CTGCTATTTTCCTCCTCTTTTCAACATGTACATAAATAAAGCAGAATGTTTATATATACGTGTGTATGCACTTTAACCACTTCCATTACCAAATATTTTGAAGAAAAAAAATGCAAAAAATTGTGTGCATATTCCTTTATTTCATTCATAAATACAAGGAACAACAACAAAACATAATGTGCAAGTTTTAAGTTAAAATTTGAATTTTTTTATGCGTAAAAAGTATTTAATTTACCATCAGTTTAGTATCCCCAGTTAACTCGGGCAAATGAAAAAAGTTAAATATTAGTCTTTGTATGATAGTTTTCAAAACACAAAATGATACTTTTCAAACGTCAATGAAGGAATACACCATTGTTTTTACTCTTATTGCTATTTAAATTCAGCAACCATCGTGTATATAATCGCACAGAACACGTGTACAGTCCCATAGTTCAACGGCAAAACTCCGCAATAAAACTTGGCGAACTTTAAATCACAGCAGATTATGTTTTTAGCTTCCGATCGAGAAAAAACGCGATAAAGCAAAATGTACTGACAAATTCTGCTACGGCCGTGCTTTCTCGAGAAGATAAATATTTGCAATATATGCGTACACGAGTTTAAATCGGGATAATCAGGGAAGCGTTTAAATAAATCCGCAATTATATGAACCTATCTGCAAGAAATTTGATGACCATATGTTCGAAGATACGGCGAACATATGTCTCTACTTATATAAGCACATAACTAATTTCTTTTGAAGTTTATGTTTTGTAAAATATTTCTTAATTATAGGAGATTATGAGACTTTTAGACTGTTTTGGAAAAAATGTAATAATAACCCAGAACCAACTGGATAATACATCCAAATTTTACCGGGCACTCGGTATCGGCTGGGTAACAAATTAAAAAATTTCCGGTTACCTGGAAAACACTAAAAATTTTAAATTTTACCGGGTTTTAAAAGATTTCATTTTAACTAGGTATCCGTACCCTGAAAAGTTTTTGGACTCGGTACTTTTCAAATCAGGATAACATATTTGCAACCGGAAAAATTAAGAATATCAGTAATATTACGAACGCTATTAATTTAATATTTCCGATTCAAACAGTCACAGTAACGTTAAATTTTTAAAAGTAATCTAAAAAACCATAAATATTTCATTTTTATTTTATAACCGTCGTTGAACAGCCGACCCAATTTTTGGGTTTACAACAACTAATGTTCAACTCCATAGCCTTAAAATTTCAAACCGAAACCAGAAGACAAGGGAACTCCTGGATCAAATATTGGGAGAAATTAGTCTTCGTGGAGGACTTCTTGGTGGAACTAACCCGCATTTGCGTTACATGGAGAGGAAGACTACGAGAACCTCCTACAGTTAGCCTAACGGCAAACGGACTCTAACTCATGAACTACTAAGGATATTTCACGTCATTCGTATCGACCCACTATAGCTAGGATTCGAAACCGGTTCAGCTAATAGGAAGGTGAACGCTCTGTCCCTTGAGTCATCGCGGCTCAACCATGAATATTATTTCATATTTTACATCCGTCTTAAAACAGTCGATCCAATTTTGGGTTTACGGCTACTGATGCTCCACTCCGTAGACTTTTAATTTCGAACAAATCCTGAAGACAAGCAAACTCCTGGGTCAGTACCTCCGGAGGTATTGATTTGTTATGGGAACATGGAGGACTCTGCGACTCGGCAGATTTAACGTGCATCAGTCAACATTTACTACACGGTCTTCGGGCGGCGGGGATCGAACCCACGAACTCATGGACACGGGCCCAATGCCCTATCAACCAGGCTATCCCGGTTCCTACCATAAAGATGAGAAAACTTAGAAAAAAATTTTAATGCCTCACTACAGATGAAAAAGAAAACATTTTTTATTCCGCTTGCATTGCAATCTATCTGGGCGAATAAAAACTCGTAAACCAGGGAGAGTGAAAAGTTGGAGTCACTGGAAGATCTATCAGATGGAAATGTGGTGTCCCCATGGAATTCCGTCGGACCCTTGTCCCTAAAGGTTCCGTTTTGCGGATAGGATGAAGGAAAAAAGCAACTTAAAAAGCAACTCAAACCTTCTCTTCATTTATTCCTACTTTTGAGTGTTTACTCCTGGAATTCTCATGGGGGGATGGTAAAAAAACTGTTTTCAGTCCCTTTCTTCTGAACTTAAACCGTAAGAAAGAAAGTTTAAAAATTGCTTCTTGCAGGAAAAACGTCTTGCCAAGGGAAAAATATGGAAGGGAAGAAATGGAAAAATGATATATCCTTGTGTATCTAAGTTGAAAGACGGAAGACCAGAAGGTCTGGAATAGAAAAAAATATATCTAAGGTATTATTTATTGAACGGGGTTTCTACGTGTAGTTTAGAGGGAGAGAGTATGTTGAATAAAAACGCGGGGGTACAATTTCCATTATTCTTTCTGTTTCATCATTGCTCTAAAAAGCTCGTCAGTAATGAAAAATTCAACCAGATCTTGTTTACTTCGGTTTGAAACCAGTATCTAAAGATTTATCAATCTTTCCTTTTAGAATAGGATAAAATTTAGAAGAAGAAAAAAAAAGAATTTTGAAGAGGATGGTATATCTTTTGGTTCCGTAAAGGGTAAATTTAGAAGCGCTGAATGAAGCTTTGTTCGTTTAGAGGAAATTTTCATTGAGATACAGTGAAATCCAATTGTGTAAGGAAATAAAAAATGAGAAAATTGTTTAAAGGTATAGCATGTACATTAAAATATTTTGCAATAAAGCGTAAGTTAAAATATTTTTAAAGTTAAGTGTGACTTGAACTACGAGTATTTTGAAAAGACTATTGAAGTATAAAGCAGATAATTTTTCATAATAATTATGTTTGTATGTGGCAGTATGTTATTATAATTATGTTTGTATATTATCTATGTAGCAGATAATAATAATTTTTCAGATAATAATTATGCTTTCAGGATTCAATAAAATTCGGATTCATTCACATTCATACGAATATTCATTCATACATAATTTCCTTCAAAGACAAGAAGTAGGTACTTCTTTTTTTTTTTTAATTTAAAAAATATATTATGCAAAAAAATTAATTCAAAAAATGAATATTCGTTTTTAGCTTAAAATTTGCTCGTTCTTTAAATTTATAAAATTTTTCATACGTTAAAACGTACACAAGCGTGCAAAATAACTGTAAAAGATAATATGAAACCATCAATTTTTTTCTAAAACACAAATAGGATATAATTTAATGCAGGACATTAAAGAACATGTATATATTTTGTAAATGTCTTAAAAATTTAAAATTATTACAACTTATTAATAATAGTTAAACAAACATAAATAGTTTTGCATTATAATAATGATACTTATAATTATTAGGTACCAGCAGAATACTTGTTCTTCGAACGTTGTGTAAAAGAAAAATCATTAAATTAGTACAAACTAAGGCAAAACAACGTTAAAGAGCACAAAAATAATTATTATTAAATCATTAAATCAGTACAAAACAGTGTATTCATTAAATTAGTACAAAACAGTGTTAAGGAACCATGAACAAAACTGAGAAAGACATTTAACCACACAATTAATAAAGGTTAAACAATTCCAATATTTTATTTATTTAGTATTATATTTTGTTCTTTATTAGATCAAAAAACCGTAACTGCGTTCAGTACCATTTAACATTATGCTGTTGCTTGAGACTAACTCATTATAGTCTAAACACCACAATCAAGATATTTTCTCAGATTCATATCCATTTCTAGGGGACGATAAAACCCCTTCCTCCAGTATCTATATTAAACCTTCATTGTATTGATGCAGTTTTTATAGGTACCAAATGTACTAAAATAATACATTGTACCTACATAAGTATATTTTGTTAAAATTAAAACTGCATTAATTACAATAATATCTGTAGCATCCATTACCAATATTAAATAAGGATCATTGGTGACGAATAACATATTAAAGAACGTGCAATAAATTCAATTTTTAAAGGGAACTATAAGCTAAAAAACTTATGCTATTTAAAAGAAATTTAATAAATAAATATAAGTAATTATTGTTGGTATTTAATCTTGATTACTCAAAAAAACATGTTCTCAAATTGAAATAAAATAAAATAAAACAAATCATAAATAACATATTAAACAAATTATTCGATTTAGGAGTAGGAATCTAAATATCGTCAAAAAATAAATCTCGATTGCGCAAAAAATTGTCAAATATTTAAATTGAAGTAAAATATAAAAGCCTATTTATGAATTATTTGCAAAAACTGTTTTACGTAGGGTTACAAATCTATACACTAAAAATAAACTAACCTACAGAGATAAAAAAAAAACGAGCTTAATTTTATAATTTAATATTACGCCTATTCACAAAATAATCAAATATTTAAGGTGAAATAAAATAGAACAGCCCATAAATAGTAGTTAATTTTGCAAAAACTATTTTTAGAATTAAATTTTGCGGTTGTTTAAAAGAAAAAAAAAATCAAATATTTAAGTTGAAATGAAATCGAACAACCATCACGGAGAAAAATAGTTCTGAAAAAAGTACCATTCATTTTTTGTAGAAAATAAAAAAACATCATTTTGATTAATAAAACTAAAATATACGCTATTTAACTAGTGATTTGGTAATTTTTTCATTTTTTTGTTGTTGCAAAAACTGTTTTGTTAAGGATATGAATCGAAAAACTAAAATAAATATATCATGAATGAAAAAAATAACCAATCAATAACGGAACTTAACATCACGTTAATTTAAGGAATAATCCGATATTTAAGTATAAATAAAATAGAACGGTCCATATAGTACATTTATCACAAAAAAATATTCCATTTTGGGTGTGGTGTAAGAAAAATAAAAGAACAGTATAAAAATTAAAATAAGAATTTACTATTAGAAGTTAATATCCTCCAATTGTTCAAAATTAAAATCAAACCTTCAAATTGGAATAAAATAGAACAATCCATAAATACTCTATTCATTGCAAAAATTATTCGATTTAGTTTTAAAAGAAGCATTCTGCCAAGCCACGCGATTTATTGTCCGTTTTAATATACGAAACTGTTTTCTTGGATTCAATGATTAATAGTTTCCTTCAGTTTCTTTTAAGCAAAAAAATTTCCACAGCCTCTTTCTTTTACAAGGCCAGTTTTAAGCACGACATCGATTGGTTAAAAGTGTCGACCTATCACGGAAAGAATCGTAAAAGGAAATGTGAAAGTTAAAATGGTATATTCTGTTGAAGGATTGTTTAGGAAATCATGAATCATGACTGTTTCATAACCATATTGTTATTTGGCAAATGACTACAGGTACGTTATTTAAATAAACTTTAAGGGGTATACTTTATGCAACAAAATCCTAATCTTAAAAAGAGTATTTTTTTCTTTTTTTAATAAATATGTTCCGAATATTGTAAAAATGTGCCGATATTTTAGTACTGCAATGAAACCTGCATAAGTTGATTACTTATGAAAAAAAATTTGATTATCTAGTCAAAATTCTCGATGGTCCCATCAACAAATTTTGATGGTTTATGTTGGTTACAGTGCAATTCATGATGGTCCAACATCATTTGATGGTCACCATCATCCTACACTTTCCATTTCGTATACATGGTTTTTGATATGACAACAAACTTCCATCATTCTGTGATCGAAAATGCTACTTTAATATTATGTTTGACTTTCATGGACCAAAAATCCATGATGGTTCAAACTATCCATTTCCATAATGATTTAATGGGAATTCTTGTTGGTTCTCAGGAATGCATCATCAAAACAACTTGTTTATTTTTTTATGTTGGACCATCATAAATCAGTCCGAATTCCTATGCTGAGATGAAGGTTTATCATGATCGTTTCATCATTTGATTTCTAAGACACTATGATGGAAATCACCATCAAAAAATTTAATGGTTCATGATGAATTTATTGATGATTAGCTCCACAATTATGTTGGTCCATCAATGGAAAACCATCAAAAACTTTGACTTGGGTATTAGACAATCAGTCAACTTATAAAGAGGAAGTTTAACTTGTTTTGGTAAGTTTGACTTTTCGGATCAATATAAGAAAGTCTTCAACTTATAATAGTAGTCAACGTTACAGATTTCTCTGTAAATGCAGGGTGTTCCACAGTGGCAAAGATTGCATAAAATATTTTCAAAAAATTGCTCGTAATGAGTAAAAGTTAGCTATCATTCGGAGTTTATTTTGTTAAATACATAAGATAAGCATACATGTAACAGGAAAATAAAAATTGCTTAAACAATATCTAGAAATTCAGTTTCAACGACTTATTTTACTGCAGCATGCAACTAAGAAATAAAAGTCTTTATGATGATATTAATGTATAATGAAACATTGATATTAATATACTTATGTATGCAGATTTATGAAACTGACTTGTGTATATACGTATGTAGCTGAAAAGCACAACAACATAAAATATTGATATTAATTTTTTGTTTGTGACTGAACAACTGTTTTGTCTCAGTTATGATAGTAATATACAGGGTGTTTATAAAGTCCCGGACCCATTTTAATGTTTAATAACTCATAAAATAATAAAGATAGATTAAAATTAATAACATAAATGGTTAGATAGACTCAAAAAGTTTCATGACCCTTGTCAATGAACTTCCACGTGTGCTCCCTTCGTCGCATGGAGAATAGCAAGTCGATAGTCAATTTCAAGCCAGGTAGCGGCAAGCGTTATGAGTTATTAAACATCAAAATGGGTCAAAAATGGGTGTTTCTGGCATTGTTAATCGCCATAATGTGCGCATATGGGGATCTGAAAACCCCCATGAATATCGTGAGACACAAATGGATTCCCCGAAGGTTAATGAGTGGTGTGGACTAATGCACGACCGAGTCATTGGGCCTTTCTTTTTCACAGAAAAGACGGTCTCATCAGTCGCACACTTAAGACATGTTGGAAAACTTCGTATTTCCACAACTAGAAGATCTTCAGCCACATGTCTTTTTGCAACAAGATGGTGCACCACCTCATTGGGGTATCATCGTTCGTAGTTCTTTGAATGACCATTTTCCAGGAAGAGAATAACC
>NC_092210.1:2707674-2724980 GCF_043381705.1 Parasteatoda tepidariorum
GATTAAAATTAATAACATAAATGGTTAGATAGACTCAAAAAGTTTCATGACCCTTGTCAATGAACTTCCACGTGTGCCCCCTTCGTCGCACGGAGAATAGCAAGTCGATAGTCAATTTCACGCCAGGTAGCGGCAAGCGTTATGAGTTATTAAACATCAAAATGGGTCAAAAATGTGTGTTTCTGGCATTGTTAATCGCCATAATGTGCGCATATGGGGATCTGAAAACCCCCATGAATATCGTGAGACACAAATGGATTCCCCAAAGGTTAATGTGTGGTGTGGACTAATGCACGACCGAGTCATTGGGCCTTTCTTTTTCACAGAAAAGACGGTCTCATCAGTTGCACACTTAAGACATGTTGGAAAACTTCGTATTTCCACAACTAGAAGAGCTTCAGCCACATGTCTTTTTACAACAAAATGGTGCACCACCTCATTGGGGTATCCTCGTTCGTAGTTCTTTCAATGACCATTTTCCAGGAAGATGGATTTTGCGAGGAGGTCCAATTCCTTGGCCACCCAGATCACCCGGTATAACGCCGCTGGACTTCTTTCTTTGGGGATTTATAAAGGAAAATGTTTACAGGAGGATCGTGTCGAACATTGTTGACCTAAAAGCCAGAATTACAACCGCTATAGCTTCTGCGGATGTCGACATGCTTGCCGCTACCTGGCGTGAAATTGACTATCGACTTGATATTCTCCGTGTGACGAAGGGGGCATACGTGGAAGTTCATTGACAAGGGTCATGAAACTTTTTTAATCTATCTAACCATTTATGTTATTAATTTTAATCTATCTTTATTATTTTATGAGTTATTAAACATCAAAATGGGTTCGGGACTTTATAAACATTCTGTTTAATAGAACATTGATATTATTGTACTTAGGTATGCATATTTATGAAGCTGACTTGCGTATATACGTATGTAACTGAAAAGCACAACAACAAAACAACAACTTAAAATATTGTTATAAAACTTTTGCATGTGACTGAAAAACGATACAACTTTTTTTTTCAATAAAAACACAGATATTAATATACTTATATATGCAGCTCATGAACAAAAAATGTGTTTGGTCTTGGTAAAAAAAGTGACATTAATGTTGTTTAGCATGCAGCTGCTACTGCTCAACAAAATAATCTTCTTGTTTCAGTTAAATATTGCCGTGTAACTGCTGAACAAAAAGGTATTTCATCGCAGTAAAATATTGACTTTATTATACTTTTGTAAGTAACTGGACAAAGGAAGCGGTTTTTCTCCAGTAAAATATTGACATTATATTTTTGCACGTTATTGGTGAACTGAAGAACTGTTTTGTATCATTAAAATATTGAAATACTTTTGTATGCATTAATTAAAATACTTTTGTATGCAATTGGTGAAAAAAAAAACTGATAAGTCTCCAACGTAACAAAAAAACAGTAGCAAACAAAACACAAGATTCCTCATCACAGAAAATTAAAGAGAAGGTTTTTTTGAAAAAGTCGATCTGCTTAAATACTTCGGACATTAAAACAAAACTTAATAACAGAATAAATAAGTCTTGTAGACTCTGTTTTTTAAAAAGAGGACAATTTAAATCAAAACAATTGAATAGGGTAACAAAAATATAACTACACTGTAAAAAAAAAATGTATCAAATAATGGTAAACAGTACCAGTACTCAGGGTTCCGGTACTTTTTACCGTAAAATCCCTTTTTGACGGAGCATAGCATGTTACGGAACAAAAAATTTGATGTACTGTAATTTTTACAGTAACACTGAAATCACTGAATTACTCTAAATAAATAAATATTACAGTAAAAATTATGGTATGATATTTTATGATAAAAATGACTTTTACGGATGATAACCCTAAAATGCCGGTACTTAATACCGTAACTTAACCCGGAATTTTTTTACTGCGTTGCCAATACTTTTCTATAGAAGTGAGTGCTAGACAATGAATAAATCAAATGAAAATAGATTACTAATAATTGAGCTAAATATCTTAAGAAGAATTTTTTTGCAGTAAAGAATAAATATTATGTGGAAAATGTGTAACTTTGGGTAATACGACAAATTCAAGGAAACAAGCAGTGTGAAAGTCATTAAAATGATGATAGCTGATAAGATAGATTGGTTATATCCTCTATAGGTATGACCCACATTCAAATTCAAGTGGAGAATAACCTTTTTTAAAAGCCAGACGGAAAAAGAAAGAGAGGTAGACCACGTACAAGATGGTTAGATAATGTGGAAAAGTGTCCTGTCAGTGTAGGAGCATAATAGTGGCATTTTATAAATCAAGATACATAAAGCCGTTTGAGATAACTAGTGGCAGAGGTGTTGGTAAAAGAATAATAATATTTTTTTGTATGATAAACTTCATTCATAAATGCTAAAAGTAGCAGAAAGAACTGTTATTATTTCCAAAATAAGTAGAAAGAAAAATCGAATTTAGATTTAAATAATTGAATATTTTATTTCTTTACTCCATTTTTAGATGATGAACTATTTGTAACTGTAGACTTTAAGACAAATATCATAAAATGTTCTAGTTTTCTTTAAATAAGTTAACAAGTTTCAATTTTAAACAGAGCTGAAACATGAAATTTTACAAGCAACATAAATCCTTATTAAAATCTCCGTTAATTCATTAGCAATTCCACAATCTGGAACTCAGAATCATTCTATGACCACCATAAATTCTTATTAAAGAAAACCATTTTTTTTTTTTAGAAAAATACCTCTTGTATTTAACTAAATGAAATAATTTATTGCTCTCCATGCTAGTGTAAATTTTATTTTAGTGTACTGATAAGAAACATTCTCACTTTTATTGGTCGAGTCTTTCATTTGTGCTAAGTTTATGAACAGTCTTCAAGTACGGATTTAAAATGTTAAGACAAACGCAAAACAAGAAATATTAATAAACACCAATTTATTATTAAATAGAAGAATGCAAATGATCTGATAGAAACAATGCTTAGACAATGTTTCACAAAATTTAAAAAGAATATTGCAGATTTTAAAAATATATCGCATATTTGAAGAAGAGGAAGTTATATTTAAAAAAAAGAGAAGACATATTTAAAAAAGAAAAAAAAACGTATTATGTAATTATTATTTGGTTAATTACCGTACTTAGAAAAAAATATGAAGTTTAGGTAAGTAAAAAATTAAATACTAGTTACATGCTTTTGAATTTAGTATTTCTCACAAATACGTGTTGTGCTTGTTGGTAAGTTATAATGTGTTCTTTATGTTTTCAAAATGGGTGGGAGCTCAGAGATTTTATATTGGAATAATAATTTAATACTCTTTCCTTCATTTTAATAAACTCTAAAAAAATAAAAAATAAAATAAATTCTGACGCAGTTTTTTTTTAGCGAAGCATTTTACTGTATTCGACACATTAATCAAATTTAGCTTATTTAAATCAAATGATTAAAATGAAAATGTGAGCTGATTAAAAAACCAATTTTCAAAAAATGATATTAAATGCAAAATATTTTTTTTTTGCTACAGAAGTATTGGTAAAATTAAAAGCCTTAATTGTGTCATACAATCATACAAAAATATATTTTTTAATTATTATTCCAGAATAAAATAAATTCATCTTTTTCAGAGCAAAAACGAATGTAGAACGATGTTTCTTTTTTTCTGAGGTTAAATATTTGAAAAAAAAATGGGACAAGTAACGATACTCTTTGTAATTGTACGTCATTTTTATTTCATTTTCTATTAATCTTATCATAAAAACATGTAAGACCATTAAATATTTATTTCAGTTTTATTTTATTAAAGTTAAAAGTCAAATTAAATTTCAGTCCTTTAAAACTGATTATAAATATTTACTGAATATAAATTTATAATAGGTAATATGTGCTTAATAAATATATTGAATAAATGTGTAGGAAAAATAAAAGATTAATAATAAACTTGTTCCTTTTATTTTACTGTTGCATTCATATGTTATAATGTTTGAGGTAAAAATTGTGAAAAGAAGATTCAAATATGTATTAATGACAATGCACTATTTAAACTTATTTAATTTTGTTATATGTATTTTATATTAACTTTTTGGATTTATTTCTATTTTTAAGCTCATACAACACTGTTTAATGAATGAAAATATTTAAACAGTAATATTTTGAAGTTTATGTTTACTAAACGAAAAAACCTAATTTTCCCCGGATTTTTTTTTTTTTTTCAAATAAAGCCCAATTTTCCAAAGTTGTTTTTTTTTTAATAAAGCTCAGGAGGGTTGGTTTTTTCTTTAAAAAAAACTGCTTTTTCAAACCCTGGTTTAATTTTATTGGTTAAGTAAACATGGTTTTTGCATAAACCGTTCAAATAACTTAAAGACGTTTGAATTCTAAAAATCATAAACTAAATTCATTTTCTCCAGGGGACAAAAATGAATTATTTGTTAATAACAATTAATAACATAATTACAAAAATTAGACTTTTGTATAATTATGCGATCACCTAGTAAAAGTCTATCAAAACTCAATACATTATTTTATTTTCACTTTGTTAAGGTTAAAACTGTTGTTAGAGTGAATTATTATTTTATTACGCTTTAATTGCTTAAAATTAATTTAATAACTAGTGATTTTAATCAATAAAATTTATTAAATTTCTTAGTACGGTTTGTATTTTCAAGAAGAATCCGAATTCAATTGTTGTAGTGTCAAACTATCATCACAATTTAAAATCACAAATCCATTCAGTTCAGCTTCTTTCAAGAAACCTTTAATCAACTGACGGCATGTATGAATAAATATTTGTGGAATTTTAAAGCACTTTTACTTTTTACCAGTCTACATTGATTACTCAACACCCACAGAAATGGCATAGGTACTACTTTTAAATTTTAACTATTATATAAGAAAATGTGGAAAATATTACATAACTATACTTAACTAATATGTTCGGTAAAAAAATATAGAAAATAATATTTGTCTCTTAGAAAATATATAATTTGATTAACTATTTTAGTATATTATGCAATTATAATTGCGTATTATAATTTTAGAACTTAACAGTTTCTATCTTTTCAGCGCGAGTTGTATTTTGCAAAACATAACTAGTTTAATTTTGAAATTTATCAGCGATTTAAAGATGTGTTTCGAATTAAGCATACTTTAATAGTAAAACGAACAAAATTTTACTGTACTATTTCCTGTGCAGTAAAAGTAAAAAACATCACCCTGAATAACTTTTAAGCCAATCATTGGAATTTCACGTGCTAATAGAAATGTAATTTTAATGGTTTGAGAGCAGCATCATAAAAATGTAGTTTAATTAGAGCAGGCTATCAAATAAATTAAGAAATGAACACAAACATATTTTATCGTAATATAAATACATATGTATTTTGGTAGTAGTGTTAGAGGTAAAGTAACAGCTATATGAAGTTAGTTTATATAGTAACTTTAACTTATATCCACTTTCGGTTTATATAGACTAAATTAAAAAGAGAAAAAGAAAATTGAGATAGAAAATTTGCGAAAATTAATAGTCCATTTTGTAAAAAAATTCCGGATCAAAATGCAAAAATATCGGCCCTCAGGGTGTCAATACTTATTACCACAATATATTACGGAATAAAAAAAGTAGAAATATTTACTGTAAAATCACTGAGTCACTGTAATGAAATAAATATTACTATAAAAATTACAGTATAAAATTATACGGCAAAATGGATTCTATGGATGCTGCAGTCAGTGCACCAGTACTTTAAACCGTAATTTGATTCCGAATTTTTGCGCAATATAAACAGCAAAAGAGCAACGTTACAAACCTATTTTTGTTTTTCTTATTCTTAAGTTCTTCAATTATCGCAAGAACAAGAAACATTTTTTCGTACTTATAAAGTATACTGTATGTAAGAAAAAAAAACAATTTATGCAAACATATATTACATTCTATATATTTTTAAACTTAAATTTCAAGTTGTAAGTTTTTAAATCATTTTAAACAATGAAATTTTAAATACTTAAATCCAAAATTAAAAATAGGGAAAAAGAAAACTTAAAAGTATATTTTTAATTTTCATTTTAAAGAAAATTTTTAATCATTAACGCTTGAAATATGTAATTTTTTATTAAAATAATGTTTTCGTACACTGTAAAAATTTAAGAAACCATTTTTTCCTTGACAAGACTGTTTCCGTAAATCTCAGAGAGCTTGATTTAATATGTTTTCAATCAATTGAGAAACATTTCTTTTATTTTCAAAAGTAGGAAACTGATATCGCATTGAGACAACACCTCCTAGAAAAGAGTAGGCCTCTGCACGGGTTACCATAAATATCCTTTAGTAGTCCAAACGTAATGACATACGCCGTATTTTCAACCACTGCGCAGCTTAGTACCCCGAACGTAATGACACCTTTCTTATTTTTCATCAACTGCGCAGTTAACTTCGTCACATCGGACTACTAAATTGATCCGTGCTGAGGCCTTCATACTTCTAGGAGGTGTTGATTGAGACCGATTCAATTTCAGAGCGTAGTGTAGTACTATTCAACTCCCATTCAATAGTATATAAGAGTAGTTAATTTGATTCTATCAGGAGGTACCATTGTCGGTAGCATAGCATCACATATTGATTCGCGGAAGTGACCCGCTGCATCGATTGAAACGCCCACTTCGATTTGAACACACCTAGTTTGTTGGATGGTTCACAGAGAACAGTTCACTTTCTATTTGTGACTGCGACATTGTCCTCCACACGCGGTTTCCCCTCAGTCTAAATCACACACAACGGCGGCCTGGACACACTTGGCTGCTAATTGCAACACAGAATCGATGACACCCACAACCGTGATCCTAATACAAGCTCACACGATCAGCACTCAAAGCCCGGTTATCATAATACAGCTCTCATACCCTCTCACAAAACAGCAATGAATCAACAAGTGGTATCCATTCATCTAATTATGGTGGGGGAGTAATGTAGCGCAGCCACCACTACAACTATTAAATTCCAGTTCAATAGTATATAAAACATGTTAATTCGATTCTATCTTGAGGTACATTTTGATAAATGACAGTTGACATTGTTGGTAGCCTAGCCCCAAAAGAAGTTACCAATAAATTTAGAAATGTTTTGGAAAAGTACAAGCACCGTAGCTGCTCTATATATTCAGATACGTTTCGAGTTTGTTTTTTTACAGTGTAAGGATGTAAAATTCGTTAAGCTGTCAGTTTGATTTCTTTTTACCTAAAATTTTACAATAAGTAATAAATGATTATTTAAAAAAATATCTATTTGCCTAAGTTGATGTTTGGATCAGCTAGTTATTTATGATTTTTTTTATTACTGGCGATTACTTTAAATATATATGGAAGAAGAAAATTAATGTATTCAAAGATTAAGATATTCATTAAGAAAAAAGGTATATAAAGATATAGGAAGTTATACTTGGATAAATATACAAGAATTGAAATTCAATCAAAATAGTGAATAAATTTAATCCATTTTTAATGTTACTGACCATAGAATAATATCCAATGAGCCCAAAACAAAGTGCCTCATCAATTCAATTTAAAATTTGGAATTTCTAAATAGTAATAAAAAAGCAAAATGTAAGAAATTATACATAACGCATAAAAACATTCTATATACTGCAAATTATTTTTTATAGAATACAGTCTTCAGAGATTACAATATTGTAAAATACAAATAAAAGGATTAAAAACATTTTCAGGTAGTTTATAAATTTTGAGCGAAGGTAAAGCATATAGCAAGCCAACCAAAAGCGCTTTATAATTTTAAATTGAAATAGAAAACGTAAATTATCAGCTCGTCATTTTATTTCAAAAACCAATTAAACCATTAATTTACGTAGCTGAAAAGCAGAAAAATTAAACTTAATCATACGTTTTAGAAAAATTTCAAACCGAGTAAAAGAATCACATAAATGCTTCTCTACTTATATAAAAAAAATTTTTTAATTGTTATTCTTAAACAGCAACCTAAAACAAACCAAACTTAATTCACTAGTGCACCTATAATTTTCCCCTAATCTTCTCAAGGTCAACGACGTTACCTAACAATCCAGGGGATATTTTAGACGCCGCCTTATCTGGTGAAAAACGCAGAATCAGAGAACGCACCATTTTGCTGTTATGAATTATAGATTCGTTTGGAACACAGTCCTGCCGTTTCCCTATTCCATAGGGAATAAAAGGGAAGATCTGGGGTTGTAAGGGAATTATCTGAGTACCTTCAATGAAGTATAATATTTTTTCACGGATTATTACTTTTTATACGACCCTTTAATGTCAGCGTAAAACTGTGATCGTTATTCTCGGTTTCGGTACTTTTTATAGCTCGATTTCGAGAAGTAATTGAGTGTGTGATGCTTTATCGAAGTAAATAGATTTTGTGATATATTTGATGTAATTTTTTAGACATTATCACTGTTAAAGGCGCCTTTGGCACGTAATCAGTGTAACAACGCATTAAATATTTCAAAAGAAGAAATTTAAAGTTTTAAAAATATTAAGGCACAAACTAATAATCTTATTTTTAGTTTCCTCCTTCCAAATTATTTCCAATTCTACCAATTGGTAATTCATTCCAGTTACGTAATGGAAAATTATTCTTAATTCTGACACTGCAAATTTTTCATGGTACATTGTCAGCTTGGTATCGTATCACATAATCGTATATCGTATCATCTTGGTACTCATGGTATAATGTCAGCTCCATATCGCAAATTATTTTCTTTTCAATTCTGTCATTGTTGATTATGTTCAGTTCCATCACGGTAAACTATTGTCAGCTCCATATCGCAAATTATTTTCTGTTCCATCACGGTAAACTATTGTCAGCTTCATATCGCAAATTATTTTCAGTTCCGTCACGGCAAATTATTGTCAGCTCCATATCGCAAATTATTTTCAGTTATATCACGGCAAACTATTGTCAGCTTCATATCGTAAATTATTTTCTGTTCCATCACGGCAAACTATTGTCAGCTCCATATCGCAAATTATTTTCAGTTCCGTCACGGCAAATTATTGTCAGCTCCACATCGCAAGTTATTTTCAATTCCGTGAAATTATTTTCAGTTATATTTTTTATTCTAGCCTAAATGCTTTATCAGAAATGCAATACGGGAATTTTACAAAGAAAAACAATTTGATGTTATACATATACATGTATAACAATATTTTCAGTTTCGTCGTTGCTAATTATTTTCAATTCAGCCATTTCAAATTATTTTCAGTTCCTTCACTGTAAATATTTTTTCGTTCAATGATGTCTAAATACTTTACAAATTAATTTCAATTCCGTCATAATAGTTTAGTCTTAGAAATAAAATTCCACACCTTTCCTGTATGCATCATTTATGAATAATCACAGTAGCAATGCAATAAAAAGTACACAGCAGGAATTTTCAAAACAAAATAATTTTTAGTTATTAAGTTATAGTATTATTTTCAATTCTTTCACAGCTTGTTTCTTTCAATCCTTTCGCAGTTATTTTCTGTTCTAACATTTTAAAATATTTTCTGCTCGCTCATATCACATTATGCCCGGTATCGTCATGGCAAATTATCCGAAGTTCGTACATGGCAATTATTTTCAGTATGATCAAAGTAAATTATTTTCAATTTCATCATAGTAAGTTACATTCAATTCCGTCACAGTAAATCAGTTTCAGTTACATTATTTCCATTCCTGTTATTCATGGGCGTATAATTCAAATAAGAATGCAGTGAAACATAGGTGAAAGGAAGTTATAGTGAGCAAATGGTGTATATTATATATATATATATATATATATACATATATATATATATACATATATATACATATATATATATATATATACATATATATACATACATACATATATATACATATACATACATATATATACATATACATACATATACATATACATACATATACATATACATACANTGTTAAAAGGTGCTTTTTTTTGAATTACGTTTTTTAAAAGCCCTTAAAGGTGCTTTTTTTTATTCAGGGTTTGTAAAATTTTCTATCTTTTAAGAAGAGATTTTTTCTTTGCCGTGTCGATTGTCGTTTTTAATTACAAAAAATTCATGACTTTCACAATTTTCTCTGCAGTATTTATCAGAAACTAGTTATTTTATCATGATTATGTAAAGTTTTTGAAAATGTTTTTGAATTTTATTGATTTTGTGTTAATAAATTAAGAACTTTAAGCAATAGAAAAAGTAATTTTTATCAATGCACAAATACTAATTATGATTTTATATTTTTTGAAAGTGATTAAAAATATTAGAGTGCTTAAAAGGTTCTTTTTTTTGTGGAAAAATCTGGTTATGCGCCCTGATAAGAGTGATAGGTAATGTGTGATGTTTTTACTTATATTTAATTTTTACATTTTCTGTAGCTATTATTGTGAGTGAAGATGCTACAACATGCCCACGTTGTCCAACTGCACCACCTAGTAAGATTTCCTTGCCTATTACTTTCAGCTAAAATTATCTTTATAAAAACAATATCAATGTAGTTAATGTTTAAAACTTTTTTGGCGATCTTTGTCTAATTAACAGTTTTAGTCTAAAGATTGGATTTTTATACCTGTTGAATAACTTTGCAAAATGTTTCTCTTATTTTTTCTGGCATAAATTTTGACTGTTTAAATATTTTGATAACATGTTCTTGTTATTCTGTCACTTTCGAAAATTTTTGTCTAAAACAAATCCTAATCATGGTAGTATACAGTGTTTCTCCTATAACATATATAATAAAAATATGTGATGCATGATATTCAGGTGTTTCAATGAAGGACTATGTTATGAAACCCGTATAAAGTGATCGGAATTGGGCGCTGCTTTAAATCTCACATGATCTCTAATTTATGCTTACACCTTGACTAAACTAAATTTAATGTATTTACAATTCATGAATTTTATAATTTTAATTTGTAAACAAGTCTATTGTCTTTTGCTTTATAGTTTATTCTTGATTTTTATCATAAATATTCATATACATTTAGAAAGAAGCTTAACACTTCTCTCAGTAAGTTAAATGAGTTTCAGATATCAATTAAAGGCTTTTTTACCTAAAAATTAGTTTTCAAATCAGATGCTGTAAATACCAATTTTGATCATAAAATTTTTTATATTCCTGAATGTTTCAGCAAGGCTTGTTAAGACAACATCCAGAAAAAAGCCAAGCACTTCTCCTGGTAAGTTTATAGCCTTTTTTTTTTTTAACAAATGTTGTAAAATTCAGGCAATGCCAAAAATTTTAAGGAATATTTAAAATAAAAATGTAAATTTTAAAAATGAAGTTTTAAAATTTAAGTTTTAATTTATTTTCGGACTCATTTGCTTTTTACCTTAGGCTAGTATAAATATTATTCAATTCAAGCAACTTTAATTTAGTTTAGGCATGAAAATTGAAAATGGCTATTTAAGATAACAGTTACTAAAATTTTGTTATTTACCTCTGCGAACATTATTCATAAGGTTTGATGAAAACATTACTTTTTATTTTTACATAACCCTAACGTTACTTTTACATAGCCCAGTCTAACCAGACTGTATGAATGTCATTTTTTGAACTGATTCCCAGAAAGCTGAAAATAATTTTATTTCTCTTCTTTTTCTAAATAATTGTATTTCTCTTCTCTGTCCTCTGTTGTGTGTGAATGTGGCCCTATATACATATATATATACATATACATATATATACATATACATATACATATATATACATAAACATATACATATACATATATATACATATACATATCTATACATATACATATATATACACATACACTTACACATACATATATATACACATACACTTACACATACATATATATATACACATACACATACACATACACACACACACACACACATACATATACATATACATATATATATATATAGTCCCTGGCCAAACTATCAGACGCACTCTAAGATTCTATGTAAAATCTTAATTATCAGGTGATACTATACAACTTTACTGTTTTTAGACGACTGAAACCGGTTTACACTTATTTACGCTGGTGCATTAATTGATTAACATTGCAACGCAATGCGTTAAAAATAAAGAAAGGAAGTATATAAAAAAATATGAATAAAAAAACCTTACATGTATGTTTAAATATAAAAGTTTTGCCTATAAACTCGTGCAAAACAGGTCATTATTAAAAAACTACAGTGCGTCTAATAATTTTGTCGAATTATTATAATATACTAGTATAATACCAAATGATTAGTCTAATTTATAAATGCGTCGAATTTATATTATATATGGGTGGTCTAATTTAGCCAATTGATACACGAACGAAAACAAGTGCAAACTGGTTTCAGTCACGTAAAAAAACAATAAAGCTGTATAGTATCACCTGATAATTAAGATTTTACATAGAATCTTATATAAGTTCCAAGAGTTCTAAATTTCAGGCTCTTGAAAATTTTTTAATTGTGAAGGGTCCGGTTTTCGTGAAATTGTGAAAAAATTACTCACATTCTTTCAACCAGGGTCCGCTTTTATGATTTTGTGCAAATAGGGTTTGGTTATTGCAAAAAGTTTTTTCAAGGAGTTTTTAAATTGTAAATAGATACAAGATTAAGCTCGGCACTGAATTATTATAATAAAAAAATTAAATATTGAAAAATAAACAGCATTTGCTGTTTCTAAATTAGAGATGCAACACACAAATATTTGGTATTTAGTCTATACTGCTGAAAGGAGAATATTAATTTCGGACGAATCGTCTGCCGAAGACAAAACTTAATTCGTTTACATCCATCTTTCTTGTTTTCTGCTCTGAGAAGGGTTTATTCGATTAACAAAACAATAATGAAGATAAACAAATTTGTGAAGGGTCCAATTAAAAGAAAAATCATTTTGTGAAGGGTCCGTTAACGGACCCAAATTTCTCCTAAACAGACCCCTGATATATATAACAGTTGGGTTGAAAAGTTCGTAGGCTGACACATAGATGGCGCTACTATTTTTAAATTCATAAGATTTTTAATTAGTTCTAACCTTCGAAAGACACGTGTATAAATTTGACAACTGTCGGACTATTAGTTTGTGAGATATAGTATTTTCAGTGAAGCAACTTCTGTTAGTTTAAAAACAATGGATAAAGAGGAATTTCGTGTGTTAATAAAGCATTGCTTTTTAGCGAAAAAAAATACAGCTGAAGCCAAGACTTGGCTTGATAAACATTATTCGGACTCTGCACTAGGAAAATCAGCAGTTGAGAAGTGGTTTGCTAAGTTTAAACGAGGCGAAATGAGCACCGACGACGATGCACGCAGTGGACGCCCCAAAGAGGCTGTTACCGACGAAAACATCAAAAAAGTCCACAAAATAATTTTAGATAACCGTAAAGTGAAGTTGATAGAGATATCTAAGACTCTAAAGTTGTGAAAAGGAACGTGTTGGACATATCGTGAATGAATATTTGGGTATGCGGAAGCTCCATGCAAAGTGGGTGCCGCGCGATCTCACAATCGACCAAAGACAAAAACGAATTGATGATTCTGAGCTGTGTTTGAAACTGTTTAATCGTAATAAACCCGAATTTATGCGTCGATATGTGACAATGGATGAAACATAGCTCCATCATTTCACACCAGAGTCCAATCGACACTCAGCCGAGTGGACTGCACGAGATGAGCCAACTCCAAAGCGTGGAAAGACGCAACAGTCAGCTGGCAAAGTTATGGCATCAGTATTTTGGGATGCGCAAGATATAATATTCATCGACTATCTTGAAAAGGGAAAAATCATCAACAGCGACTATTACATAGCGTTATTGAAGCGTTGGAAGAACGAAATCGCAGAAAAACTACCCCATTTCAAGAAGAAGAAAGTGCTGTTCCTTCAAGACAATGCACCGTGTCACAAGTCAATGAAAACAATGGCAAAATTATATGAATTGGTCTTCAAATTGCTTTCGCATCCACCGTAACTCCAGATCTGGCCCCCAGCGACTTTTTCCTGTTCTCAGACCTCAAGAGAATGCTCGCTGGAAAGAAATTTAGCACCAATGAAAAAATAATCGCCGAAACTAAGACCTATTTTGAAGCGAAGGACAAATCATACTATAAAAATGGCATCGAAAAATTATATGACCGCTATAACCGCTGTATCGCCCTTGAAGGACACTATATTGAATAATAAAATAAAATCTTATCAAAAAAATTTTTTTTTCTATGTTAGCCTACGAACTTTTCAGCCCAACTGTTATTTGCCNTATATATATATATATATATATATATATATATATAGGATTCGTTATATAAAGTAAATATCACTCATTCTTAAATATTTAAAATTCCACTAATGATAAAAAAGTAAAAATGAATTAAATAAAAAAAAGTTACAAGCAAATGTTTTATGAATGGTTTTATTCACAACATACCAATAACAAAGAATATTTTATTCCTTTGAACCTGAGAATAAAAGGAAATGCAGAGGAGAGTGTATTCTATGGAAAGTTTCCCTAGAATAGCTTTACTGTGGTTGGGGTGGAGGGGAAGAAGATATTATGGAGCGCAAATGGGTTTTGTTGTGAAATCGTTTTCAATAAGAAGAATATGAAAGTTGTAAATCAAATGCTCTCTATGGGTGATATAAACAATAAATCATATTTTCCCTTTTTAAGCCTTCGAGTACTGCATTTTACAAAATGTTGTGCTTGTATTGAAAACAAAAGTGATTTATTTTATTATGCGTGGTTGAAATTTTTTAAAAAGAAGGAAAAGTACACAGGTGGCATCGATTTTATCGGTTCTCCTCTATCTGAGAGATAAATTGCAGAATCTGATAATTAAATGGGAAATCGATGGTTCAATTTATAATAACTTCATATAAAAATATAAATTGAGTGAAAAGTTTTAATTATGTCAACAATTTATTCGTGCACGAAAACTTCATCATTAATGAAACAGTAGTAAATGAGAACTAGTTTTTCCAACTTTTGTTAAACTTTTACAGGTGATTGTTGTAACTATGCAAATTAAGCTTTTTAAGTTGAAGTTAACTGTAGAATATTTAAATTAAGGCAATTAATTTTGTGGTAATTTCTATTATAATCTTAAAATTAATTATCTTTATTTGTAAGAACAAGATTGATTAATTAACTGAATTTGTATGTTTTTTTAGTATACATTTGCTTCAGAAAAGCTTTTTGTTTATGCAGGGGGCGTTGCCAGATTTCTCAATAAAAAATTAAGCACCTTTTAGGCACTTTTCAAGCACTCAAAAAATATTTTTAATCATTTCCCCAAAAAAAATCATTATTAGGATCTGAACAGTAATGAAAAGAATTTTTTACTATTGTCAAAATTTCTTAATTTATAAAATTAAAATCAATAAAATTAAAAAAAATATTAGATAGCCATGATAAAATAACGAGTTTCTAATAAATACTGCAGAGAAAATTGTGAAAATCATGCATTTTTTGTAATTTAGAACGACAATCGACCCGACATAAAAAAAAAAAATCTTTTAAATAATGGGAAAATAAAGCACTTTTTTCGAACCCTGGATAAAAAAAGCACCTTTAAAGGCTTTTAAAAAACGCAAATCAAAAATAAGCACCTTTAAGCACTTTTCAAAAACTCTATGCACCCTGTTATTGTACAAAACAAAACTACGGTTGCGTTGTCTATTTCAATCGAATTTGATGACTAAAATGTTTAAAAGCAGAATCTTTGAAGCATATTGTCTGCAAAAACAATCGCAAATTATAATTTTAATTATTAAACTTTAAATTTAAAATCTTAAGTCAACTATAAGATCCTTAGAGTAAATGTAGTAATTTTTAAGCATATCTCAACAATGAATATCGAAATACG
Source organism: Parasteatoda tepidariorum (assembly GCF_043381705.1). Taxonomy (NCBI): domain Eukaryota; kingdom Metazoa; phylum Arthropoda; class Arachnida; order Araneae; family Theridiidae; genus Parasteatoda; species Parasteatoda tepidariorum. The sequence continues at coordinate 2,723,523 of NC_092210.1, forward strand.
TATAAGCAACAAAGATGAACTTGCCGGAATTATATGCAGTTTTGATTGTGAAAAAATGTAAACTAAAAGCATTTTCCTTATAAAGAAGATATTTAAAATCTGGCCTTTTCATATATTTTACGAGGGTAAAATGCATTAAGTTGAGAAGTTTTTCAAGTAAGAACTGTTTAGCAATGGAGTAACAGAAACTTAATTTATGAACGTAAATTACATGATAAACTAAAATAAGAATATTTATTCTATTTTATCATAGTCACCATTAAAATATTTTTCAAGTTGTGGTACCAGTTTTGTGGCAGCAGCTCATCAAAGAAACCTGCCACTAAACCTTTAAACCAGTTTGTAACAGTTTCTTTTAATCACGATACTTCCAAGCGTTTTCCACCAAGAAAATTCCTTAACTTACAGCTGAAAGTCTGATGGTGCTAAGTCAAGATTGTATGGTGAATGATCCAGTACTTCCCATTTACGCCAATAGGCCGTCCACATTGTTTTTTCAACATGAACATTTGTTCTTCCTTCATTAAGAAGCCTACACTACTTACGTACATTTGCATCATTCATGACACCTTCGCCGTAAACTTTAACAAGCATTCGATAAATTTCACCACCACAAATTTTTTTCTAACAGATTGACATAGTGATGAACAAAACAGTGTAACTATGCAAATATCACAGGCAAAGACGTGACACGTAACGGTGGCGTAGTGACAAGAGTTGCCAACCTTGAAACGATGCGCAATCAGTTTTTACTTTAAAAATTTCCCTCATATATTATTTAAATGAAAGCAAATATAAAATCATTATCTTATGCAAACATTTCAAATACATCTCCAGGGGCCAGGATAGCCGGATTGTTAGGGTCCAAGAGCCCATGTCCAAGAGCTCGTGCGTTCGATCCCCGCCTCCCGAAGACTCCCCGTGTAGTAAATGGTGACTGATATACGTTAAATCTGTCGATTCACAAAGTCCTCCATGTACCCATAACAAATCATACCTCGGGGGGTACTGATCTAGCAGTTTCCTTGTCTTCTGGATTGGTTCAAAATTACAAGGCCACGGAGTTGAACATTAATAGTCGTAAACCCAATTTTGAGTCGGTTGTTTAACGACGGATATAAGTACACCTCCAAATCTCAGAAGTGGTAGGGCTAACATATATATACACTGGTTATCATAAATTAAGGAAAAATCACAAAAATAGCGATAACTCTTTCAACAGTAAGCCAAACCGTGCAAAATTTGCATATGTTGTCCACTAAGAGTAGCTGAGTAAAATTGCAATATGCAAATTAGTGGCGCTGCACTCGGCTTACGTCATCTGCCTGGAGCATAAAAGTCCAAGTTTGAGAGAAAGCACACAAATTTTACTGTGATTGCGACATTGAAAATCTGAGATAGCCAATTCGTAATAATGACCTCTAGGCATCATTTGCCTGAAGAACTACGATGGAGAGC
>NC_092210.1:2726118-2799620 GCF_043381705.1 Parasteatoda tepidariorum
TATATATATATAAATATGGTATGTTTTGAAAATTGTTCGCTACGCTCTTTACTAAGTTAAGCCCATTTGAAAATCTTAAGAATTTAGATAATTTGAAATCCTTTAAACTAATTACTTTTCAAATAATAAGTTACTGAAATAAAAATTTCAATTTAAATAAATCTTAGAGAAACAAAACAAAACCAACCTGCATGATGGCACGTTTCCTACACATTCTTTCAATGTTATGTTTTTCATAACTGTCATCAACGTTTTCTTGTGCTCTTCGAGCACGACTTTTTATTATATTTAAAAAGCGTAACGGCACAACTAATACTCAATTTTCAGTGAATAACAATAATAATAGAAATTTATTAAATTATTAATGAACTTTCATAAGTATAATTAAAACATATTACCACACACTTTATTTGTTGTAATGACCTATTCGTTTTTAACATTTCAATTCTTCCCAACTTACACCACAATTTGCTTCAGTTTTTCTTTGTCCATGCGAGAATATTCCCATTCAGAAATTTGTACGTTTACGTTTTTCAGCTTGTAACAACACACACGCTTGATATTCAATTTTTTTTTTTTTTTTTTTTTTTTTTTTTTTTTTGAAAACGTGAAAAAAGAAATAAGGACTTCTCTTACACAGTGATAACTGCGTAAGAAAAGCTTAAAACAGTATCTGTAATATAATTACCTAGATAAAGTAATCATATTTTTTTTTAAAAAAAAATTAGTGTGTGAATGAATATTAGTACTATGTATGCAATGATGTTGCCCAGTGATTGTCAGACTTTCGTATCGTTAAAAAGTTCAATTTTACGATGACATAGAAAATTCTTCTGTTCTTGTGCTCCATATTAATCTCTTTTAGTACTTTCTCGCTTCAAGTCAAAATTTTTGATGAACCATTATATTTTGTGATTGTAACCATCACCTCAATGTAAGACTGATTTTTAATGGTCCGACATAAGAAAAGCAACTTGTTTTGATGGTTTGTTCATGTTGAACCATCACAAATTTCCATCATAATATCTTAGAAATCAAATGTTGGAACGATCATGAACAACCACCTTCCCAATGTAGGAATCCAGACTGATTTACGATGTTCAAACATAAAAAACCCAAATTGTTCTGATGGTATATTCCTGAGAACTAACAAAAATTCTCATTAAGCCATCATGGAAATGTATAGTTGGAACTATCATGAATCATCACGAATCATCATGGATTGTTGGCCCATGAGAGTCAAACTTCTTTTGATGGTTAACCATTATAGTATTAATGTAGCATTTTCGATAATAAAATGATAGAAGTTTGTAGGCATATTAAAACCACGGACCATCCGTAATGGAAAATGTTGGATAATGGTGACCATCAAATGATGCTGAACCATCATGAATCGCACTGAAGCTAATATAAACCATCAAAATGTTTTGATGGGACCATCAAGAATTTTGACTTTAGGATCAATATATTTATATGCTTCTTTGGATTTTTTAAGTCTGATTCTAAGTACCTGCTCTATAAAAAAGATCAGTTAATGCTCACGAGTTAAACGTTTATTTAAAATAAAAACACTATCCTTGCAAAGTTTTTGAACAAGGTTAAGATTCAACAATTCCTGAAGAATGGTGTAATCGTGACTATGTGGTCAGCTTTACTAACTATCCGCATTCAGTTCTCAGAAGATTCGATATACCTACCGATCTGAAGCTGCAAATGATCAAAATTTAAAAATACCATAAAATTATATTTCAAGTAAAAAAAATAAATTTAAAAAATTTATAATACAGCTTTAAGGAGCAACGCTACTTTTAATACATTTGTAACTGATTCATTGTTTTTTTTTTGTATTTAAGTTAGTATAGGGTACTATTATGAATTTTTAAAGACTGAAAAATTTTAAATAAAAAGTAGTAAATAAAATTCCAGCTTAAAATTTATACCGTTACTTTTATTATGGATGTAATAAAAACAATATTTCTTTTAATGTATAAAAAGATAATACAATATTTTCATTCTATTTTAGATTTCAAAGGAAATTATTGTAGTACTATTTTAAAATATATCACAATTTTTTTAAAGGGTTTATTTAATATAATTAAATATTGACATTTATTTAATGCTCTAGACTTTTGATGTAAAAACATCACTGCTTTTAATGAAAAAGTACATGATTCAATATTTTTACTGTACTTTAGTCTTTAAAGTTTATATTACAGATTTAAACAGCAATACTACTTTAAATTAGTAACTGTATGACTGTTTGTAGTAAATTATTTTATTTTATAACTGTCTTGAATAGCCGATCTAATTTTTGGTTTACGACTACTGATGTTTAACTCCATAGCTTTGTAATTTTGAACCCAATCCAGAAGACAAGGGAACTTCTAGAACAAGAATGAGGAGAAATTTGCTTTCGTGGAAGACTTTTCGATGCTACTAACCCGCATTTGCGCTATATGGAGAGGAAAACCACGGAACCTTCTACGGTTAGCCTGACTGCAAGAGGACTCTGATCCATGAAGATAATTTACATCAGCACTTTGGTCGGTGTGATCCGGGTATGGAATTTATATCGACCAGCCATGCCTGGGATTCGAACCTGGTTCACCTCATTGGATGGCGAAAGCTCCATCCTCTGAGCCACCACTGCTCGTTAAAAGAAAACTATTATAGTATTTTAAAAGACGTTGGATTTTTAATTTAAATCGAGCATTGTAATAATTTCATGGTTGCTTATACATTTTATGCCTGAATCTTTTATAAGAGAATAGTTTTCAATTTTAAAGACATTCTAGAGATTTATTGGACGTTGGGGAATTTTAGAGAATATCACAAAACTTGAAGGGCTCCCGAAAGATTCAGAAAACTGGCAGCTTCACATTTTCCCTTTATGTGTTTGTCTTTTAAAATATATAATACCCATTTTAAAATATACATTGGAACTGAATTATTTCATTTAAATATTTTTTCAAGTGTTGAAATCATTTACAGGTGTTAGTTATTTATTTTTTTAAAAAAATATTACAAAATATATTTTAAAATTAATAATTAAGGCTACTGAGCTAACTAAGTAACACTTAATTCCAGTCAAACCTGTAAGTAAATAAAGAAATACAATAGAAAAGCAAATAAATTAATATTTAAGGGAGAAAAATTAAAAGCGCAATTAAAACAAACCACTAAAATATTTCTAAAATTTGCTATGTTTATTATTACTTTTGCTTATTAATAACTTTTAATTAAAAAAAATTTTTATATATATTTATCCATATAATGATAATTATTTTAATAACTTTCTTAATAATTAGTCTCAGACAGCTGTTACGGTCTTTAAAAATATGTCTCAAATTCTCTGTTGAAAAAGAAATTTAAAATGTACACATTAATGGTTGCGAATGAATTAATAATTAAGGGAATAAGAACAAACAAAAAAATTTTAAATTTGACAATTCATTAACGAGTTTTAACAATGGCTGCCAAATAGCACTTGAATGTGTTTCGATTGTTCGATTTTCACCTCATTTGAATTTTCTTTTGTAATTAAATATGTTTTGATGATGTTTAAAGCAGTTTACTGAATAGTGATTCGTCAAATTTAAAAACATTTTTGTTTTTATTTTTGTTTTTTTCTTCGATATGCAAGGTGTTCCACAAGGTTCACCCTTAATAAACACAAATAGAAAGTCCTTGAAAAAAGTTCACGCATTAGGGGGTTACAAATTAAGGGATTAAAGGGATGGGGGGGGGTCACTGAAACAAAAACGCTGCTGAAATCTAATGAATCGATATTGAGGAAAATGAGATTGAAATCACCCTAACTTGTGCAAGACAAAACAAATAAAACAAAAACAAACAAAGCCGAGTTGAAATTTCATTGTTATAAACACCTTCTAGTTTCAACAGCCAATCAAATCATTAAGTTTAATCAGATAGTTGTTACAGAACAGTACATTTAAATTGCATAGCATTGTTGTCTCTCCAAGGAACTTTGAGATATTTTTAATTCGGTATACACATTTTGGGAAAAATAAAATTCATAACAAAATTTGGAATTTATTTAAAAATCTTTTAAAGTCTAGAAACAAATAATGCTGACATCATTTGATATCTAATTTAATTGAGAATTATTATTTACAAAATAAATAGAAAGACATCAATTTTATATTAATATTTTCAACTAATGTAAAATTTAAAAACATAAATATTTTTAAATTGGAATAATGGTTAATTTAATATATAGAAGACTGTAGAAGCTATTAGTATTAATTATCTAAAAATTCAAAACAGTAAATAAAATCAAAAATGATGTTAAATGAGTCTGAGACCATTTAAATTAATTAAATTTAACGAATACAATAAATGGGAATGTAATGAATGCAATGCTAAGTTATGACTAAAGAATGTCATGTAATGATAAATGTAAAATATTTCATGGCATTGTCTTAGAACATTAATTAGTTGGTTAATGAGAAAAAATTACTTCACGAAGTAAAATGCGTGGAACTGAATTCCATTTACAATTGACTCTGACATATTTTTATCTATAGTATGAATTATTTTTAAAGTAAATGATTTATTTGGATGCCTTTTAATACATTTTGCATCAAAATACTGTTTTTTTTACTATAGTAAATAAAAAATCAAACTTAGAAAAATTTAAAAATAAAATAATAATGAAATGTTACGTTTTAAACTTCAATTTTAAGTGTGCCTCAAAAAGTAAATAAATAAAAAAAAACAATGCTCTAAATCAATCAGAATCAGAACAATCACTCTGCATTGGAGATGGATCGTTTTCTGATTCAGGTCTAAGTTACGCTCTGTGGAGGAATGAATGATTCCGCCTTATAAAACGGGCTGTGACGTGAGTGTGATTGAAGACATATTCTTGGCCAGAGATGGCTCCACTGTAAAACAAGAAACGCACCCTCTGTCTGAAATTCACTTGGTATCACCAAGCAGGCTTGCTGGTATTGCAAGTGGCATAAGAAACAACAACACAATGTTAATAATTAAAGCGTTTTATTCCTTTCTTCGTTTTAATTAAAATAAATTGACAAATATGCTATAATTTATCCTAAATTACTCAAAAAATATAGATAATAAAAAAAATAAACTTTAGAGAACATTTCTGCTTAGTAATAAGGTTTTCAAAAGATGTCATACAGATATTTCGTATTAATTTTTAGGAAGAGCAATAATTTGTATCTATTTTGTTTCACTTTTAGTGCTTAAACAATGAAATTATACTCACTGAAAATTTTTATTGATTAAATCAATGTACTCTATATTTTTATTATAATATTTTTCATCTACTCTCCAGGAAAATGTATTCAATAAGAAATTTATTGGAAGAAAACTGAAATAAACTTTGTTTTGTAAAAATTTGCAATCCCTCTAAAATTATTTTCGAACATTTTGTTTTGAGTAAATGAGTTTTGGTAGCTTAATTTTAAATTTTTCCTCAGAAGAATACATAATTCCCAATTTCCAAAATAAACCTCTCTTTTTCACTTATATATAAAATGTTCAAAATATGATTAAAATACAATACCCCTAAAATTATTTAATAATATTTTATTAAGTAACTTAGTTTTAATAGCTTAATTTTAAATTTTTTCTTAGAAAAATACATAATTTCCGAATTGCAGAAAACAACCACTATGAGTTGAAATCGGTATCTTTTCCTCTGAGTGTAACAGGACTGAATTAATTCAAACAGAAATATACTTATTATTAAAAACTAAATTGGGTCTGCTGTTCAACGACAGTTATAAAATGAAACTATTAAAAACAGTTTCGCAAAAAACGCGTTAAAAATGACGCGTTAAAGGCCTCGCCACAAGTCAAAATATGAAAGAGACCGTAGATCGCAGAGTATGATAAACATTTTATTCTTTTTTTTTTTCTGAAAGTATTTTTTTAAATTTCCCTTTCTTTCGTTTTGTTTTTATTATTAGTCATACAGGATGTTCACAAATTCCCTTCCTCTATATATATTTCTTTAATTCGTATGAAAAAAAACACATAACCAAATTAAAATATGCATTAAGGCTTACAAATTAATATTCAAGATAGAAGGAAACAAAACTCTTTGTTTGAAGATTAAGAAGTATTTTTCGGTAAAAAGCAGTCTTATAACTGGCATTACGTATTCACATTTTTTATATACTTTACGAATTCATTTTGAAGAAAAGGATTTACAGCACCTTGGTCGTAAATTAACAGAGTGAGGAAAAAAATGGAAATATTATTAAGAATTAGGGAATACCTGTTTCATGAAGGCAGAATTAAAACCAGTGTGGGGAGAGTAGATATCGACTACGTCAACCTTCTTCTACGAAAAGGTACCCCACCATGGAATCGAGTTGACATTTCTTATATACTAATGAATTGGAATTGTATTTTTGTAGTGGTAGATACACTACAGCACTCCCCCACCAGAATATTATCTCTGATAGAATTCAATGAACGGGATACCACTACTTGATTCATTTCTGTTTTGAGAGAAGCCGGGAGAGTTGCATTAAAATCACCGTACTTTTGAGTGCTGATTGTGAGAGCTGAATTAAGTTCACGGGCGTGGTCGCTCCTGCGTTCCCATTAGTAGTCTAGTGTATACAGGCCGACAAATCGAGACTGAATAGCAACAGCGCGAAGAGGTGTATAATGTCTCAGTCACAAGTAATAAGTCAACTGTCCAATGTGGACCATTCATCGAATTAGGCGTATTCAAATCGAAGTGGGAGTTTCTATCAAGGTAGGTGTGTTAACATCTTGTTCGAAAGTCACCAATGTCGGTATAGCAGTAATCGACAATGTCAACCTTCATCTATGAAAAGGCACCCTAACATAGAATTGAGTTAACATGGCTTATATACAGGTGAATTTTAATTGTATTTTTGCAGTGGTAGATACCAGTTTCATTCTCCGGTGAAACTTGGTGTTGTTTTAAAAATTGTTTTTCTTATAAATTCCGTCTGAGAGAGAGAGCGTGAAAATCAAACATGGTTTTCTTTTAATGGGTATTTTTATACAAATGAGCACATCTCAATCAATGCTCAGAATGCGTGAGAAAGAAAAGAAACATAGCTCTAAATGTGCGTTTTTGAAATCATCCTAGCTATTATTATATAAAAGTGTATATTTTTGTATTAGCGATTAAACGTATTAGTTTTGCACATATGGACATGACTCATGTGTAGATCAAATTATATGTTGAAGAAAATGTACTTGAATGCAGGTTTAAGAACTGAAAATATCTCAAAATGCGAAAAATTAAACATGGCTATAAATGCATACTTTAAAAATCAGCATATCTCAAACATAGCGCAAAATATGTAAAGATGAAAATGGACATGGCCGAAGCGGCGAGTTTTAAAAAACAAAAATATATCTTATTAATTTAATGCGCATTTTAAAAATTAGTGGATACAACTTAAACAAAAGTCGAAATGCGTGTAGGCAGAAAATGATTATAATTTGAAATCCATTTTTGAAAAAATGGACGCAACTCAAAATGTGTGTTTAGGGAAATGGACACATTTTTAAGGAAAATGAATACTGATTCCGTATCGATTATACGATTCCGTTTTCTAACTACTGTTGTTTTTATTAAAAAAATTAACAAATGAGTACAAATAATTTTATTTTTAAAAACACTGATTTCAAGATAATGCCTATTTACGTTAGCACGAATTTTGAGTTGCTATTTTAATGAACAATGCTTTTGAAATCCTGTTTAGTTGTTCATGTTTTACACGCATGAAGACCCATGTCCAAAATAGAAATCTCTCTAATGTTATTCTCCTTAATTAATTACTAGTAATAATTAGAATTATTAGTGTCCCATTAATATGCAACTATTTGAATTCGAAATAAATAAATAAAAATCAAAAGTCTTGCTTGTTCTTTTTTCTCTTATTCCAAATTATGTAGAAAGCTATTAGTACTTTCTCAATATTTAAAATAGCAATTTATTATTTTTAGTGAATAAACTGATTAATTTCCTAATTGTTTATTGCTTGTAGAGGAATTTTTGTACTTTCTCTCTATGCTTTTGAGAAACAGTGTGAAATTACAGAACCAGAGAGATATATAAAGATTAGAGATACCAATTGTTAAAGCAGAAACTTAATTTTCAATAAATTTTATTTCTGTAAATAAAATATTACGTTATTCGTTATACCATTAAATAGGGACGATTGTTTAAGTGTTACAAACAGTTAGTAACTTTCTTGAAATAATATTTTTTGTCTTGAAACGAACTCTATTAACTCACTTTACTTTTTCAACTAAGCAAACTTTGTACTGTACATTAAAATATAGAGATACCACCGTTACGTTACGTTACTTTACCATACACTTCACGTTATGTACTGCGCAAAAACAATAAGACTTAAAACTTAGGATCTTGAAATTACAATAGCGTGTAAAAAAATAGATGGAAAGAACGATGGAAAAAAAATATTCGCTAATTTGTTCGAGAATTATTGACTGGTAACCTTGAAGGAAAAATTGCTGCAGAGCTAGAAACTAAATAGTTGAAATATGAAATGTTAAATACATTTAAGTTTATGAATTTAAGAAGAGTTTTTTCTTTTTTTATTAAATTCCAAATTGTTGTATTAAGAAACTTAGCGTTTCTTTTTAGATTAAAATTACTTCACTTTTATTTCTTCCTATTGTTCCACATTTTTTTAAAAAAAATTATGCTTTCTCATATACAGTAAACTCTTTCTACCAGATAATCCTTCATTTTGCTATACAATTCTCATATTAACACGTTGAATGCCATAGGGGTCACCGGTGACCGGCACTGAGTTTGTTCGTAGATCCACTGTGGTCATCGGTGACCGGTGGAGCCAAGATTATTAGAAACACATAATTCGAGTAAATTTTTAATTTTCTTATATCATTATCGTTACTAAAATTGTTTGAAGAAATTAATGCAATATGGAACACACAAAAATAGTTTTATTTATATACACAGAGATGCCAACTTGCTCCAGACAGCGAATAAATATTTTCAAGTGGTAATTTATTAATTGTTAGTCTTGGTTTAATAAATTCAATTTATAAGATTTTTATCCACCATTATTTCTAAACAAATCGTAGGCTTATATAATTCACCACTTTTTTCAGATATGTCATGCTAAACCTTTTAAAAAACTAGCAATATCTGTCTTATATTTGCAAATTTAGTTTGTAGTTATTTACCGTTTGGCCAAACCGGCAAGCCATGTAAAATTAGAGTGGCATTCCACGTGTTAACAAAATTTTAAAAATTGCATAGCTTATTAACAAAGCGATCTTTGCTTTCTTGAAAAAATATAGATCTCTTTACTTTTTTAGAAAAAAAATTAATAAGAGGCAGATACGGAGATTGGTAAAGGGAGATTCCTGTAATCTAATAAAAAAAATTGCTTATTTTATATGTTACAAAAAATGAGCTACAAAAATCTATTCAAAAGGATTTGACATAAAACGTAAATTTGTTAGAGTTCCAATTCAGCAGTTTGAATTAAATGATTATCTCATGACTCAAACAGACTTATAATTGCTTTACAAATGAATTAAGTTACTCTAGAAACGGTCAGAACATGTTGCCCTATGCAATCGGAAGAACTTGTTTTGTCAAATCAATAGATGCTGGCACTGTTGAGAAATGCATTGCAGTCTCTCGTGTGTAATTGCTGTTTACAGATATAAAGATTTTTAAAGTATTTCTATTTCCCCAAAATTGTAAAATCTAAAAAAAAAAAAAAATTAAAAGCAAGTTTCATGATTCCATGATTTTTGTCAAGGATTATGAAACAAAATACAGATAGCATATAATGAATTCAAACAAGAAATAACATAATAAATAATAAATTGTACGATGTCATAAAATTAAATTTAAAAAAAAATTGAAGTCCAATTTATCCTATTTACATAATAAGTTTACTAATAATGTATACATTCTGTTAATATCAAATAGCGTTCAAGCACTCTTAATCTCAAAGTAGTGTATGTTGCTTCACGTATAAAATTTTTTAATAACTATTATCCCAGTAACTTACTAAAATATTTGATTTAATCGTAAATTTTTTGCTTTGATTGAATTTTCTTACTGTATAAAACTAGCGCTTATGAATGTTAAGTTTAACTTAAGTTTATATTTCCATAGCATTTCTAAACGTTTTTTGTAATTTTTTTTAACCTTTTAACCATCTAAAAATTGAGTTTACATTTTATTCCTGATCTTTTAAGCCCCCTAAGTGCTATTCCTATACGAATTATCAATTACGCACCTACCAGAAATGCACTTCTACAACAGCTTTCTATTAAATAATGCTGAAAATGTCTAGTTAGGAACCCAAGAAAGCAGTCAGCTCCAGTACACACTCACTGAAAGGGCAGAAACACAATAATTTCATACGACGTCACTTTCGATAATCTATACCTAAATCTTCTTAAAAACAATGATATTTACACTGAAACAATAATAACGAAAGTAAAGCAATGATTTTTCGTTTAACTAAACTGAATCTATGTAAAAACAATGGTATTTACAAGGAGAAAAAAAATTCTGGTACTATCACCACACTGTTTGGCAATGACATCATTTCAGTTGGAAAAAAAAATCTGGTTCATAAAACCATTATATATATATAAAAGTTCAAAATGTAGAGAAAACATGAAAAAAATTATAGAACAGTGGAAAAAAGGGAAAAAGAAAAATAATAATAAAAAGCCGGAAAAAAAGCAAAAAAATTAATAAAATCAGGAAAAAATGAAAGATATGATCTTTTTATCAGCTCACAGGATCATATCCGCACGATTATTTGGTAGTTATTGCTTTTCTTAATTTTCTTGTTTTTTTTTCTTTTCGTTTTGTCCATTTTGTATTTATTTATTATGCTTTATATGTATATGGTATTTAAACCATTTCTTTAATCAATTTTCGGTTCATACGGTTAAATTTTAACGGAAACTTTGGTTTCCAAAATCATAGCCCTTATTACCACTCATTTATTAAAAATACAAAATCGAACAGTAAATTTAACAGAATAAATTGTTTTAATGCCCTGTTATAAAGTATCACTATAAAATAACCAAATTTTACCGTTATTACCTTATATTATAAAACCATATCTTAAGGATATTCAAAATCATTAACAAAACACTTCGGTAAACTATGTCGAACTCCTTATCGCTCCCATAGAGTCAAAAACAAAGGTTTATCACATTCTGGTAGTTATGACTTTCTCGGTAAACGTTGAAATAATATGCAAAGTTTATAGTGTACCGCATAATCCTAATTATTTGGTGTCGAACCTTAGTCTCCTTTTTAATGGAAATAAAAAGGGGTCGAGGTTTGAGTTTGAATGGTAATGGTGAATGAAAACATATAAGGGTAGGATTCAATGTAGGGTTTCTGAAGTCCAGTGAGGTTGCAAAGCGTTAAACTTTCAGGGTGAAACTTGCATTGCGTGAATTTATAAATAATGAAATAAAAATAAAATTTAGGAAAGGATTTAAATGTACATTATACATTCCGAAGTTTTTAGTAAATGCAGATACTGTGTATATGAGATTTTTTTAAAGGGAAAAAGGTTCCTAATGCATTTGGCTTAAAGCAATTAAACACGGTGAGTAACCAGATATTTCAACAAAAAATAAGCACCCTTTGAATAATTTTAGAGAATTCAAAAAATATTTTTGATCACTTTCCAAAAAAATCAGAATTATTATATGTGCAGTCATTAAAATTATTTTCTATGGTTTAAAGTTGTCAATTAATAAACATAAAATCAATAAAATTCAAAAATATTTTTAAAAACTTCACGTAATCGTGATAAAAATAACTAGTTTCTGATAAATATTGCAGAGTAAATTGAGAATATCATGCATTTTTTTTTTTTGTAATTTAAAACGACAAAGAAAAAAATCTCTAGATCTAAAAGATCTAATCTAAATCTATACCTCTAGATCTAAAATCTTAAAGATAGAAAACTAAGCACTTTTTGCAACCCCTGAATAAAAAAAATAACTTTTAGGGGATTTTTGAAAAACGTAAATCAAAAATAAGCGCCTTTAAGCACTTTTTAAAAAAGCTACGTTAAAGTCCCTGTTAAAGAGTTAAGAAGTTTTCGGTCGATAACAAATTACATTTCAAAAGTTCATATTGTTGTAAGGAATTTATTGGTGATGCTGGTCTTTTGCGTACGAGGAAAGAAGAGCGCAATCTATATTTTTGTACAATGTTATTTACAAAGATAGCTATGTTGCAATGGTATCTTAACTGAGACTATTATATTTCTACTGAAGAAATACTAACAACCCTAAAACAATGATAGCTACACTGAAACAATGATACTGAAACAACGATTACTACACTCAAACAATTATATTTATGCTTAAACACTGCAACGTCTAAAGAGAAATAGCAACATCAACGTTAAAAAAAAGTTTAAAATTCAGAAAATATATGTACTGCTTTTACCATAAATAATGATTAAAAAACATATAAGATTCATCTGTTTTCAGTCAATTTTTCATATTTATCATTCTGTAAGACTAAGCAGAATGAAATATATTACAATTAGATTTAAAAGTTAATTGGATATTTTTGATAATCAAACTCATTACAGTCCCTGGTGAAATTATTAGACACGCTCTAAGATTCTATGTAAAATCTTAATTATCAGGTGATACTATACAGCTTTATTGTTTTTATGTGACTGAAACTGGTTTGCACTTGTTTACGTTAGTGTATCAATTGGCTAAATTTGACGATACATAATATAAATTTGACAATCGGAAAAATTAGATGATATATTACATAAATATAGAATACTTACTAAATCAGGTATTATATTAGTATATCATAATAATTAGATGAAGTTATAAGACGCACAGTAATGCTTTAATAATGACATGTTTCGCACGGGCTTATATTCAATACTTTTATATTTAAACACTCATGTAATGGGTTTTAATTCAAGATATTTCGATATACTTCCTATTAGCATTAATATATTATTTTTTTAACGTCTTGCATAACAATGTTAACTAATTTATACACGAAGATAAACAAGTACAAACCGGTTTCAGCCGTGTCAAAACAATAATGCTGTACAGTATCACCTGATAATTAAGATTTTACATAAAATCTTATAGTGCGTCCAATAATTTAGCCAGAGACTGTCAATTGTTAATTGAACAACTTTGATAACTAAATCATAATAGGAAATTCTATATCCAACTAAATATTACAATTGTTATTAAATAAATAATAAAATAAAACGCTATTTACTTACAGTGATAATAAAGAACTGTTCCTGAAATCAACGCCAGAATAAGCATTAGTGTCGCCAAAGCAACTAAAACAATCAACAAATGATTATGTCTCCATCTTGTCATTCTCGTTGTCATTGGCACTGTCACTTCTTTAGCTGGATGCCAATTTTCTGGCACTGGCATCGGAGCACTACGGGTATTGATGACATAGTTCCCATTATGGGTTTGGATTTTATAATGGTGCGGATGCATCATTTTTTACCACTTCCTTTTTAACCACTTTCTTTTGTTACTATTACATTACTGATAATAAGCAAAAGTGTATAAAGTTAGACGATTATTTATCTATAGTTCTCGATTTCATTGAGCTTTGTTAGCATCAGAGCAAAGCAGTGAAGATGCTCTAATTTCCTTGAAGATTTTCTAATTTTGGCAATAAAACAGCACCATTAAATAGGATGCACTTATACCTGAAAAATATTTATTTTAATGGATATGAGCACCTCGATTAAATTAAAAAGTAATGTGAACTTTAAATATCTATATTTATTTATTGCTCCCACTCATAACTAGCTGCACACTTTCGATAAATCTAAAACATCTGAATATCGAAATTAATTTTGTATAATTATACCTCAAATATTAAAATTATATGATTTTACGTATTTCAATTTTCAAAATAGTCTGTAATATGAATTTTAACGATTCAATAAGAATCGATATTATTTCTTAAATGAGTATAAATATTATTAAATTTTTTTACTTATATTAAACAATAAAAAAAAATCTAAATTTCATAATTAAAAATGACTGATATTATATAATTATAGTATTTAAACTTTCATTTAATCAGTTACTAAAATTAAGCGTTCGTAATGACTTGGTACAACACGACGCTGATTAATTCGGGGCACTATTCAAGTTGATTTATCTTCAATCCGCGTGTACAGCCGTCACATTTCTCACGTGATCAAATGAAGGGAATCATAGGGAGTTCCTGCAGGGAAGCCAACCTAACAGGCAATGAGGAAACGTTCACAATTGCTGATCGTTGTTTTCTGAAGAAGAGCGGGCCCTGAACTGCCTGAAGCGACGCCTCTCGGCAGGTTGTCCAAATACCTGTGGAGTAGACTTCGACGTCGCTGTTAATGGGAACTTGAGAGAGAGAGACTGAATATTTTCATGAAATGAAAAATGCAATTCTAAGCGTTTCGTGAGGACATGGTTTACTTGGTTGTAAGTGGTAATGCGTTTCGAGCTTTTGCTTCCTGATTAATTATTAAATCCTGAGTCTTTTCGCACTTCGGGAAGCTTTAAATGTTTAATAAGTCTCAACCGTTGCGTTTGTTTTTGACAGACTATTATGGGATTTAGGTAGTAGTATTTTCTGTCTCTAAAAAATGAGACTTAGGATCTAAGAGGAACAATTCTAATGGGATAAATTCTTTTAGAGAGTAGATTTTTAAGATGATTATTATTATTTTTTAAAATTTTAATTTGAAGTTTTTGTGTTAGTGAACATTTTTTCGCTTAAAAATGAACTCTAAAATCTCAATAACTCGAATAAAAACTCAAGAGCTAGAAATTCAACTTAGCGCTAAGAGCTCAATTACCAAAATCTAGATGAAAGATAATGCTGCAAATGGTTAACAGGTAGTAATTTTTGTCGTTAAATCCGAAAAAAACCTCAATTTTTATAATGGGGTAAACTATTATGAAAAAATATTGTATACATTTAATAAGAATCAATAAATTTTTTTAATTTTTCGTTTCCGTGTTACAGTTGGCATTTTTCCATTATGGCAATACGAACTCATTAAACAATAAAATATACCACTGCAAACGCTATACAATTGCAATCATCGAACTCTAAAAGCGAAAAGAATTTTTGAATATACAGAAGATTTTCTTCAATTTATTCATACGAAACTTTCTTCGAAGAACTCGTATCATAACATTTCTATTTCAATTATTTTCTTATTAATTATTCAATTAGTTTCTTATTATTTTTAATTTTGTCACGTTTGTTTCCACTGGATTCACTTGAACACTAACAATGATCATAAAATATAGTTGTAAAGATACTTAACCATTTGTATCCTTTGTCACGAAACGCTAAAATCAGATTTAAAAATTCCTCAGAAAACTTTTAATGAAATAAATTCTTTCAAAATAGAGTCATTATTAATACAAATTTCGCCAAGTTTGCGTTGATTCACTTCCGCTGATTTTACTTTTGGGTCACCATCCGGAAATTTAAGATTTCAATAGAATCATACTTTTATAACAGGGTGCGTGGCGAAATCTTTCAACAAAAAATAAGTACCTTTTCAGTAGTTTTAAGCAATAAAAATATTTTTAAGCACTATATCCATTAGTAAAATGCAAAATAATTTTCGAAGACTTTGCATGATCGTGATAAAATAACTAGTTTCTGACAAAGAACTCTTTTCTTGACTACATTAGCCACCATAAAAAGATAGATAGTTTATTCGGTTCGATTTGAGAGTGTGAAAAAGGAAGCCTAAAATTGATAATCTCTTGCTAAATGCAGCGGAGTTGCACATGAGAGTGTAAGAATAATTCCCACTGAAACCAGCTTACTATACGCACATGCTGACCCGCGAGTGTTTCATCAAACATGTAAAATGAATGGAGCTTTCATATGCTACGGAACGATGGAATGGATTATGGTTAAATGAATTGTGAAAACATTGATAGAACAATGTAAAAACAACGTTTTTGCATTATGCGTGGCGATAATCGACATGGTAAAGAAAAAAAATATCATTTTCAAAAAGGGAAAATTAAGCACTTTTTAAAAACACCTAATAAAAAAGCACCTTTAAGTTCTTTTAAAAAACGAAAATCGAAACTAAGCACCTTTAGGCACTTTTTAAAAACGCTACGCACCCTCTATAACTATAGACATAAAGTTACAAACTACGCTGCAATTTCATGTTATTCATGTCTATGTTCAAACTACGTTATAATTTTAATGTTAACTTTCTTGTACTGAATTATTTTTTTCTTCGATATTTTTTAAAAATAGTAAAACTGTTAATTTAATAAGATTTTTTTATGCGTTTCTCTTTGGATCGCAATCGCTATATTAAAGTTCTTACTATACAATTTTATAAAATTTATATTATACAGTATTATACAATTATACTTCAGTAACTTAAAATGACTTTTAGAAACCAATTAATTAATACGTTTGTTAAAAATTAAAGTTTTTTTTTCTTCATTTATCTCATTGCTTATGTAAATCCAGTCTCTACATAAATTCTTCTTATAATTAAATGTTTGAAATCGGATTTGCAACCTTAGAAAAGTAGTTATTTATACAAAACGAATCACTGTCTTAAGAATCAAGAATTATATTTATAAAATTGAAAAAAAATTATGCTCGAAGTAATAAACTGCCTCTTTTAATAAGATAAAAGTAACTATTCTTTTGCGCTGGAACTACAGAAATTGTTAGGATTTAAAGAATTGTCAACTATAAGCTTTGTGAATAGATATATTTTTTCGCGTATCAGTATTAACTCACTTTCAACTTAGATAATTTTTATTAGCATGGTCTGAAATTTCATAACTTTGATTTCCCCATAAACTACACAATTTGTTTAAAATTTCCACCATCTGCTGCTTTTTGTTTAAAATTTTCATCTATATACTACTATAAAAATGCGCAAAAAAGAAAATCATTCACTAAAGTAATGCAAAAAAAATTCAGTCACATTAATCATCCGCAAAAAAGCATTCAATAACAGTGCGCGTATTTTTTTCAACTGCTTAGCCCATTCACAAATTCACAATAAGCTTTTGTAAATAGAAAGCAATCTCAGAAATGGGTCAGTCTTAGAAATACATATGCAACTGAGCAATCTTAAAAATTGCTCAGTTGCATATGTATTCTCAGAGCTGCGATGGCTCAGGGGATAGAGCGTTCACCTTCCAATGAAGCGAACCGGGTTTGAATCCCAGTCAATACGAATTGCGCATCCAGCTTGCACTGACCACAGTACTGACGTGAAATATCCTCAGTGGTAAACGGATCATGGTTTCGAGTCCCCTTGCCGTCAGGCTAACCCTGGGAGGTGGTGATAACCGTGGGATGCAAATGCGGGTTAGCTCCATCAAAAAGTCCTCCACGAAGGCTAATTTCTCCCAATACTCGATCCAGGAGTTCCCTTGTCTTCTGGATAGGGTTCAAAATAACAAGGCTACGGAGTTGAACATTAGTAGCTGTTAACCCATAAAATTTGGTGGGCTGTTCAACGACGGTTATAAAAAATAAAATAAAATAAAATATGTGTGTGTATGCATGTTTGTATGTATGTATATGTAGGCATGTATAATGTACACTTTGTATATGTACATACATAGATTTCCTAGCTTTGTCCACTNAATTTCAAAACACAAGAAATAACCTTACGATTTCCAGCGATAGTTTCAAAACACCTTTTATAATGTTTAAAAGTCATATTTGGTTAGAAATTTTATAAAGTTTAAATTCTGTTTCCACGTTTCAATTACATACATTAACTTTACAACTTCTAAACAAATAAGAACAATTCATCTGCTAAGGGCAGTGTTTCCCAAACTTATGACTTTTGTGTACCCTTTCTAAATTTTTCGTAATGCTGTGTACCACTAATAAAAAAATGAATGTATTTTTTAACTATAAAAAAGTGCACAAAAGTTAAAAATCATAACTGGCTGTTGACACCACAAATTATTAAATGCTAAATTATTAAATAGCCAATAGAAAAATACGTAATCGTAAATTTTCATTTTGTTTTTAAATAAAACTTTTTGAAATTTTTGTTTGTTGCAAGTTATTTCGCATAAGAACGCGTACCCCCGCTAAACTGTCCCCGTACCCCCTGGGAGTACGCGTACCACATTCCGCTTTTTAGGAAACACTGGATTACAGGATAGTTTTTTTAAAATACAGAGTCTCTAAATCGAAATTTTGTTCAAACAAATATTTTATTAGAAATATATCGCTACATTTATAAACTGCTTTAAAATTTTGAAACTCAATAAAACTTCACTACATACTTGTAAAATATAATTTAATATTCTACTCTTTAAAATATCTTATTAATATAAAATTGCAAACTAAAAATTAATAGAATGCATGCTCTTGGGATTTTTCTCTTTCAATATTAAAGTTAGTTCTCTATTTCATTGAGCTCAGTGAGCATCAGAGCAAAGCAGTAAAAATATTCTAAATTCTTTGAAGATTTTCTACTTTTGTCAATAAATCAGCACCATTAAATAAGATGCATTTATATCAGAGAAATATTTATTTTTATGGATATGAGCACCTAGATTTAATTTAAAAAGTAATGCAAACTTTAAATATCTATATTTATTTATTACGCCCACTCATAACTAGCTGCACACGTTCGATAAATCTAAAACATCTCAATATTGCAATTAATTTCATATAACTATTTACAGCTCAAATATTAAAATTTTCATAATAGAGTTCAATTTTCTAAATGGTCTTTAATAT
Source organism: Parasteatoda tepidariorum (assembly GCF_043381705.1). Lineage (NCBI taxonomy): Eukaryota > Metazoa > Arthropoda > Arachnida > Araneae > Theridiidae > Parasteatoda > Parasteatoda tepidariorum. The sequence goes on from NC_092210.1 coordinate 2,744,933, forward strand.
GAATTTTAGGGATTAAATAAGAATATATACTATTTCTTAAATTAGTATAGATATTATTTATATTATACAATAAAAAAATCTAAATTTCATAATTATATGGACAGATATTATATAATTATAATATTTAAACTTTCAATGAATCAGCTAGTAAAATATTCCAGGATTGTTTTTCAAAATACACAAGATATTTTCTAATTTAAATATTATATTTCGTATAATTATACCTGAAATATTAAAATTATATGTTTTTATGTAATAAATCAATTTTATAAATAGTCTTTAATATGAATTTTAATGATTAAAAAATAGATATTATTTCTTAAATTAGTATAGATACTATTTCTTAAATTAGTATAGATATTATTCGAATTTTTTTATTTATATTATGCAATAAAAAGATCTAAATTTTATAATTTTATTGACAGATATTAAATAATTATAATATTTAAGCTTTCAATTAATCAGCTAGTAAAATAGTCCAGAATTATCCGTTAAAATACATAAGATATTTTCTAATTTAATAATTTTTTGTAAAATTATACCTCAAATATTAAAATTATGTTTTTACGCAATAATTCAATTTTATAAATTGTTTTTAATATGAATTTTAACGATTAACAGAAATAGATATCATTTCTTAAATTAGTATAGATGTTATTGAAATTTTTTTATTTATAAGATACAACAAAAATTCTTAATTTCATAATTATATTGACAAATATTATATAATTATAATATTTAAACTTTCAATTAATCAGCTAGTAAAATTGTCCAGGATTGTCCCTTAAAATACACAATCTCTACATAAAAATTATGTTGAAGCAAATATTGCATTATAATATAGATCACAATGTTTATAAACTGCTTTAAAATTATAAAACTCAATGAAATTTCACTACATATTCGTAAAATAACTTAATATTATACTCTTTAAAATATCTTATAAATATAAAATGGCAAACTTAAATTTATACAATGCATACACTTGAGATTTTTCTCTTTCAATAATAGAGTTAAAACTTAATTTTGGATATACGACATATTAAAATCAGAAAGTTTTTAAATTCACCGCTTGTAGTAATAATTCAAAATGAGTCTACTCTCAAATAATAATTTCAAATTAACATGAAAATTTCAGCAACTTTCATATAATACCTATGTGCTTATGTATGTGAAATTATGTAGATTTTCTATAAATGATACATCTTAAAGCCTAGACTTAATTTCAAAATGCTATCTACACTTCAGATCTAACCTAAATATTTAAGTAACTGAAATGAAGTCTAGATTTATTAGTGAAAATAATCATGCATCGCGATGAAATTTTAATTTCCAATTGATACACAAATCTTTTATAAATATTTAGTTTGTTTCTCTGATCTTTGAGGAATTTAAGTAAACACAATCATTTGACTTGACTATGATTCATCTGGAAATTCTCTTATAGAGATGGCTAATAGTTTTCGCATTAAATATCTTAAAATGTTTTTAAGATCTGTTCCTCAGTAAATAATATTACAAATGAAATTTATTTTTATTTTATTTATGCATTTGTCACATTAGGCAATTGATAGGAATACAATGTTAACTTAATAAAAAAAGTTTTTTGCGTTGTTTCTAATGACTCATGGGCATGCCAAACTCACCAGCCATTGGTCTTGTATTATAAGTGAAGAAGGGGCGCATTTTGTTTGACAAGAAAGCACCACTAGGGTAAACAAGCGAATTAGCTTAGAACCCTCCGAACAGATAGCAGGACCAGTCATTTGTGAAGCTACAACAACAATTTAGACCAAGATCTGAAGTGGCATTTTCCCCTTATCCCTATATCCATAGTATTGCTCAACGACAAATCACAGGACTTTCAATTCCATATATTTTACAAACATATATATCACATGTACCGAGTGGATTTTAGCGGCTTTAATGATCGAACCATGGCCCTTCCGCCCCGAAGTCATCGATGCTCTAACCACTGGGCTTATACTGACAAAAAATAAACAAATTAGTAAATAAAATAGAAATTTTATACATATATCGGTAAGTTCATTTGAGTTCGCTATTTGCTTTATAGATTTCGTTTTATATTTTCTTCTGTTTCTTTCTTTATATTTTATTTTCTGTTTTTACGTGACATTTTTAGTGAATGTGTTTTATTTTATTTGTTTTAAATTTTTTTGTAAAACATTTTTGAGTGCTCCTCATACTATTGCATTGATATATTTTGTTTTGGTTATATTGATACAATATTAGAAAGTTTTCCTTTTCGCGGATAAAATAGAGTGAGCTGATGAAAAGTTTATAAATGTAATTTTTTTTCTTCCTTTTTCCCTTTTTTCACTGTTCTGTAATTTCTTCATGTNAGGGATTGAGAATCGATTCGAGAATTGAGTATAAACAGAGATTTATTAAAATTATGCAACAAATTAAGCACTATCGCTTTGGAAAAGATCGAAATTAGGTTCAAGACACTTATTTAGAAAAATGCTTTCCCTATTCATATATATATATATATATATAGATAGATAATTGATAAAGCTTACACCAATCTGTAGCTCGTTGGGGAAGAGGATTGTGATTTTCAGGGCTCCGAAAATTTGGCGAATAATTATTGTATATGCAAACTATTTAACTACATTTTTGTTTGAAATGATGGTAAGGCATGTTTTAAACGTATATCAAATGCTTTTAGACCATTATTGGAAACTTAAATGCAAAAGATTGTACAATTTCCAGATAGTAACAAGATGGTGGTTTGTTAATATGAAGCGTACTGGAGAAATATTAGTTCTTCTTGACGAATTGAATTGCAAACTTGTCATAGTCTATTTAATAAAGTAAATTTCAATCCTCTTTAATGATCAATAAAAAAATATTGATTGTGGTCGATTATTCGCCAAGTAATTTCAATTTTCCTAGCAGATTGATTTGACAAACTACTAATTTAATCTATTATAAAATGCATGTATATTTTTATTTGTAAAATAAAGATATTTATTTTTAACAAAATTTACAAAATCTGCGAATTTCGTGAAATAACTTTATAATATTCTCGATTATGCATACTCCACTGTAAGAATTTTCATTCTAAAATTATGGTAAAATAACCAGCAACATTCTATCCATCCGATTAACAGTGAAGTTTACGGTAAAGAATATTTTTCGTCTTCACGATTACAACTAGTTTACAACTACTATGATTATAAAACCATGAATACGAAACTATACGTTACCATTTACAGCTTCAAAGGTTTCAAACCCGCAAAAAAAGACATTTAACTGGACATAGGAGCTAGGCTTCTCGTTAGATAATCGGCATTGGAGAGTGCAGGACATAAATTGGAGAAGGCAGGACACTAGAAACCTTTCATGTGTTATAGGGAATGGAGGTGTCATTGCTAGGACTCGAACCCACGTTCAGTTGGTCATGAGATTGGTTATAATATGCATCCTCTCCGCTATAATATGCATTCAGTTACAAAGAATTAAGTTGCTTCATTAGGTGGGCTTAGTTGATGCAATAAAATTCTGGTAATTTAACAGTTTTAGGTAAAAATAGTTAATAAACTATTTTTCTCACTGTTAATAGAATTATTACCATCTTATTTATGGTTTTTTAACTGTTTTGTTCAAATACGGTGAAATAACAATTAAATAGATTGTTATTTCGCCATTTTTTTCCGAGAAATTTCTAACAGTGAACTGAATAATTTAAAAATAATAATTTCTTGAAAATTTCACATTCTCATTTAATGAACCCCTACTAAGTAATTTCTTTTAAAGTTATCAATTAGAAAATATAGACTTGCAGTTTTGCAAAGCTTTCCGAATATAAAATAGATTTCATGAAAAAAAAACCGCACACATTATTTGGAACCTTTTCTCTGCCTTTTTCGAAACAAGAAACCTCCTTTCTTTTCCTTAAAAAAGAAGTGGTTCGTAAAAAGAATCGGTTTTGCTTCTTAGCATAAGAAAAACCATGCACACATTGTTTTTATGACGTGTTATAAAAACTCTTAAGACGGTGTAACTGAAAGATTTAACAACTTAGGTAGAGACATTATTTCTAAAACATAACTGAATCAGGAAAAAAAAATAATAGTAGCAAAAAATGTAAACGGTTAACATTTTCTTCGAGTTTCATTTTCCTCTCGGCTTTCTATTGGGTGGGACTATTTTTAAAGATTATTCTTTTGTGCATAAGGTTGCATTTTAAGTTAACAAGCGGCAATTTTCTTAGATATTGACTTTTTATTACTTATGCGTATTTATGTGTTCATTTTTGTGAGAAAGAAAATAATTTGTAAAAAGAAAATATTAGTATTGAAAAACGTTTCTCAGAAAGGAAAATTATTTTATTTAAAATAATACTAGTTTTATTAGATATTTTTGAATGTTACGATGTAAAAGATTATATCGGAATCAACAGAATGAAACAATGACTAAATGAAATTAAAAGTTAAGCAAATTAATTAAAATAGGATTAAATCGTGTTAAAACGTAATGATGTAGATTGAATGAATATCGCAATCCAATCAAAAATTGATCAAACAATGACTAAAGTGGAAAAGAATAATAACGCAAATTGAATTGAAGATACAAACAATAACTATGTTGAATTAAAATTTAATCAAATAGTTTAAAACAATATGTAAATTAAAGAAATTTCAACCAAAAAAGGACAAAATCAAGTTTTAAAAAAAAATGATCAAATCAATTCACGAAATGACTTCACTGAATAAAGTTAAATCAAATCGAATGCAACAAAAACTAAATCAAATTAAAATGATTCGAAATTGATTCATAATGAAACATCCGCGTAATGAATCTTAAGATAAATTCGAATTAAGCTTAAGAAAATGAAAGCCGCCAGAAAATGAACATAATAATAATACAGTTTTCATAGTTAATACAGATTTCAGAAATTTGAAAATTAAAATATGATTATCGTTACTACACGAATGAAACATACATATATATTTAAAGGCGAATTTTTCTTTTTCTGTTCATGAACATCAGCTTCGAATATGTCAACAAACTCTAGCCAGCTCATTTCACATTGTAAACAAACTATTCTAATCGCGTTTCTTGGCGTTCAAAAAATGACAACATTGATGTTTTCGGAAGTCGGAATAATTTTCGTACGGCTTTAAAAGCGTGAGATTTTGATGAAGGATTATTTAATTTCAATTAATTCAGTTATTTAATTTCAATTTAATAATTTCAATTTAATAATTTCAATTTAATAATTTCAATTCAATAATTTCAATTCAAAAATTTCAATTCAAAAATTTCAATTCAATAATTTCAATTTAATATTTTCAATTCAATTATTTAATTTCAATTTAATAATTTCAATTCAATTATTTAATTTAATAATTAATAATTTGAATAATAATTTAAAAATTTCGGTTTTTAAATTCAATTTAATTATTTAATTTCAATTCAATTATTTATTATAACTTTTTAATTTCAATTCAAATATTTAATTTCACTTTTTAATTTTGAATTCCATTATTTAATTTCAATTTTTAAAATCAATTCGATTATTTAATTTCAGTTGTTTAATTTCAATTAATCTATTTGGTCTTATCCCCCAAAAAGTGTTCCTTCACATTTTCTTTTTTCTTTTTTTTTTTTTTTTTTTTTTTTTTTTTTTTTTTTTTTGATTGTTCAACATCATATTCGGAAAAATATAACACGACACTACTGTTTTTACTACTTCTTTTTAACGGAAATGGAGCTTTGATCCCCCCCCCCTCTTTCTTCAATATCTTCTTTTACTTCCGACTCCAATAGACTTCATCATTGATTTCCAATTTAGATGGATTCAGATTCAATGAAAGATTCAACTTTTTGTATTAAATTCACCATTTATCTCATGATGCGGACTCGAACATAATAATAGTATGATATACGTATGAAGGTTACAGCAGATATTCATCACTACTTTTATTTCGAACGTAATTTGAAAAGTTTTAAATTTTGTTAAACTTGTTGAGTTCATCCATTATTTAGGACCATTTATGATAAAATTTTATGAAGTGTTTGCAATAAAATTTTCTAAAATAATTATTAAGAAATATTTATAATGAAATATAAATAGGAAATAATTATTACGGAATTTAATGATATAATTATTATGCAATTTTATGGCTATGTATCTTAAGGAAATAATTACTATGAGATTTCTCGTAATTGTTATTTTGTAATTAAGTAAAGATCAATATGGCATTTAATGAAATTATTATTAATGACTTTTAAAACATTATTAAGGAATGCATATATGGAAACAATAACTGGAGAAGGAGAATTAACTTTGAACTGTACTAGATTTATAAACAACTCGATATTATTAAATACGTAGAAAAAAAATAGAAGGAATTGGATGGCCCACGTGATTCGAATGAGTGATGACAATATAATAAGAAAAGATATTGCTTTTTAGACCCACTGGAACAAGAAAGCAGGGAAGGCCGCAGTTAAGATGGGCTCATTCAATAGAGTCTGATTTTCCTGCAATTATGAAAAGAATTGGAGATCAAATATAAATCAGAAGTCGTCATGGAGAAATCTTCAGAGGAAGGCATTGGCCCACATTGGTCTGTCTGGCCAACTATGATGATGAAGGAATGTATATTATATAATATGAGGGATTTTTTATTTACGGAATATATATTATAAGGGATCTGTATTGAAGGAATATAAAGTATATATTATTACGAAATTTTATAAAAATTATTATAAAATTTTATGAAATATTTACTAATGAAATTATTATGAATTATAACAATGAAAAATAATGTTGAAATACTTAAGAATGGATTTAAAATTAAAACAAGAAACATTTAAACTTTGATTACATATCAGGGTGAGATCTTAAACTTTAAAATAATATAATATTTACACGCAGATTAGGGGAGAGTGGGGTCAATTGTAACATTTTTTACTTAACTATTTTTAACTAACAAAAAATCCAATATATTATTAGTATTAATTGACAGACGAGTAAAGTAGACTATCCTCTACTAGAAAAAAAAATAAATACCTTATTTTAAATGTTATTATATTAGTTATTAACAATTTTTGACAGTCGTGCACTTGTTACAATTGTCCCCACTTACGGGGTCAATTGTAACAGTTCATAAATTCAACTAAAACATAGTTAATTATACATATTATCATAGTTGTGATATATTTTTTTATTGATCAAAATAGTAGTGATATTTTAGGAGTAAAAATAATAATGAGCAGAGACCTAAAGGGTTAAACTTTTAACTTTAAGGGGTTAAAAATTTTAATTTATGCTGTGAAAGGTGACAAATAAAATAATGCACATGCAACATAATATAAATGATATAGGAAACTATTGGTGGTTCTTAAAGAGTTAAGTAATGGTTTGTAAACATAAGATTATTTATTTTCAGCTGTTACAATCGTCCCTTTACTTATTGTTACAATTGTCCCCAAGACGCCATTTCAGCTTCATTTGTTAAAAACAATGCTAGTTAATTAGCAAAACTAATCTTTTTTTTATTGAAATGTTAATTAAGGTGTCCACTTACATATTCGGTTACTAATTTTTATTTGTTTAAACAAAATTACTTTGTTACAATATAATATTCTAATACCAAAAAAAGTACTTGCGTGGAGTGAAAATATCTTTTGCGATGTAACTCTTTCAAAAGTACATAAAAATGGTTGCCATCAGGGGTGTACATGTAGATTTGTTAAATGCTGCTTGTGCGCCACCTAGGAACCAAATCTAGAACCCGACACTCGAAATTTTTGTTCTGTTACAATCGTACCCTGTTACAATTGACCCCACTCTCCCCTACTGTTAATACTTCATGTTTTTACTACATCTTTCAATGAAAATTTTACTGTTTGTAGATTAAAAGTAATTTAAACCTTTCCTTATTAAGTATATGAGAATTTAAGCATATTTTCATAACATTGCAATACTTAGAAGTTAGAAACTTCTTTAATTTAAACATAAATAATTCTGAAACATACTAATTCATTATTTTAAAATTAATATTAAAAAGTATGAAGACAATCAGTAATTATTTATAATTTATTATTAGTATTCCGTCTCACCATTCTTGTTTCTGTAATTTCTTATTTTGCCTCATATACGTAACAAATATGACTAATTTGTTAGAGCGCAAAACGAACTTTGCTCGCAAAATAAGCTCTATGTGATTTTTGGGAGTTCGAGAACGTTAATGAGTAGGGTGATAAATCCATAAGCAGTTAAAAAATAAAAAAATGCCTCAAAATCATATCGTGAGAAATATTTATTTTCATAATTCCTCCGTATTTATCTCTTATCTCGAAAAATCAATAAGTTTATTCTCGAATGAGTGACAAAAAACATTCTTATTTTATCTGAATACAAAATAAACTTGATTCAAAAATACACAAAAAATGAGTAAATTTTTTTACTATATTTTTCAAGACCTTCGACCACATAAAAATATCTGGAATCTGAAGAAAAGTTGCAGATTCAACATTTCTTTTATACGACTCAGTTTGCAGAGATTTAAGAACAAAGAAAGAATATCATGTTCTGTCATATTTCGAAAGGGGAACAAATTTCACTCGCACTTTAAAAGCAAAAAGAAAGTCCACTCTCTAAAAGCTTTATATAGCTAAAAGTTTCAGGATCGGGAGAACAGGAAAAGGTTTTCCTTTCCAATGAATAATAAGAAGTACCACCAAATTTCATTTCAATAAAACGGGTCGAATACATGCTTTCTTACAATGAAAACTTTAGATATCACCTTTTTACGTTCAAGAAGAAGGGGAAAAAAACTTAAATTTGTAACGTTACAGGTGCAATACTTTCAGCATTATTTTCTAATCAAAACGTGAAATATTTTTTTTTACAAAATTGCATTTAAATATTTGATATTAAATAAGATTTCCTCAACAATGTTATTACAATTTGGTTTGGTTTGAAGTCAACTGGTAGAATTCAAATACTCTTTCTTTTGTGGAGATTTTTAAATATTACCTTTTTACGTTCAATAAAAAACTTGGATTTGTAATAATGTTACAGGTGCAATACTTTCAACATTATTTTCGTATCAAAACATTAAATTTTTAAAATTTTTTTTTACAAAATTGCATATAAATATTGGATATTAAATAAGATTTCATCAACAAGTGTTGTACAAATCTTTGCAATAAAAATTTAAACGTTTGCTGTAATTGGAAGTCAATTGGTAGAATTCAATTACAATCTACTGAGCTTTTATATATCACTTTTTTACGTTCAAGAAAAATGAAAAAAATTAGATTTGTAATAATATTACAGGTGCAATACTTTCAGCATTATTTTCTTATCAAAAAGTGAAATATTTTTTTTATAAAATTGTATGTAAATATTTGGCATTAAATAAGATCCCATGAACAAATCCTTGTAATTAAAAATTTAAACGTAGTTGCAATTGGAAAGGCAATTGGTAGAACTCAATACTTGCCTCTACTGAGCTTTTTATATATCAACTTTTTACATTCAAGAATAATCAAAAACTTGGATTTGTAATAATGTTGCACGTGCAATACTTTCAGCATTATTTTCTTATCAAAAAGTGAAATATTTTTTTTATAAAATTGTATGTAAATATTTGATATTAAATAAGATCCCATGAACAAATCCTTCTAATTAAAAATTTAAACGTAGCTGTAATTAGAAGTCAATTGGTAGAACTCAATACTTTCTTCTACTGAGCTTTTTATACATCAACTTTTTACGTTCAAGAAGAATCAAAAACTTGGATTTGTAATAATGTTACACGTGCAATACTTTCAGCATTATTTTCTTATTAAAACATGAAATAAACTAGATCGCTCTGCCCTCTGCTCGCTACCGCTCGCCACCCCCCGATAATTGCTATGCAATAACTTTTTTGTTCGCTTCCCGAACAAATTTAAAGTCGTTTTTCTGGAGATTAGCTGGCAATTTTTCTGCACCAGCATCACATAGAGAGAATATGATAGGATTGTAAAATGTCTGAGGTCCTTATTATCAGCATTATAAACTTATATAAAGCAATTTTAAGACAAACAATATTATAAACTTATATAAAGCGAGGAAGCAATGTTATTTAACACATTACTATAGGGCATACGCCGGAGATTAATCTCCGTACCCGAAGCACGCGTGATAGGACCTAACTCGGGTAGAGAATATTTGAGGGTGCTCTTGATTCTCGCCAAGTTGTGATCGCAGTTGATCACCAAGCTGGGCGATGTTGGTGATTCAGATTGGTTTAGATTTTAGTGTTATTTTTAAATGTTCAACGGTATATGTAATTTCATTCCTGTTACCACGGTGTTCCGCGCAAACAGGAATGACGCCAAACATAAGTCACCAATTTCGCTAAGGGACACCCTCAAATATATTTTTACTCCCAACTCAAATCATTGTTGATCTTATAGGATGCTGGACGCTCCCTACATTGTGCTTCATCTCCCCCCCCCAGTAATTTAAATTTTAAACTGAAAACAATTAAAACCTAATGAAAAAAACTTTAAAATTTAGCAAGCAAATTAAAACATGTAATATTAATAAGTTGATGCTGAGTAATATTTCAAAAGCAAAAACCATTGCAAGTAATTGCCAAATTAACTACAGTACTGTCAACTGACAAAATATTTCAGTTTCAGTCAGACAAAAAGCAAATTATGTAATAAAAACATATGTAACTGAAGTTCGACAAATTAAATTAAGCAATTTAATTTTTTTGTCATATTGAATACTAATAAAAAAACAAATATAAAATGAAATACAGTTAGCTCTCACTTATGCTCCACCTCTTTTATGCACCTTTTTCATTTATACAACGATTTTTATGGATCCCAGTACATTAGGTAGGAAAATAATGATAATCATCCTTCGTTTATGCGTCGCTCTAAAAATAAATTTTTCAATTATGCGCCAAAATTTTAGGCTAACATTTAAAAAAAAATTTCTCTAATTTTTTTTTCTTTAAAAAAAAAAGTTTTAGATTAAAAGTTGAAACAAATAAGCAATCCTTGTTACAGATAAATATGCTGTTAGATCCTATTGAATAGTTCACTTTTCTTTTTCCTGTGACCTTCTAATTTTTACAGTTTCTATAAAGACATGCTTTCCACAACTTTGAATAGGGTGCCTTATCTGTTACACCAACAACAGTGTAAGCCCATTTATTTTTGAGAAAATAACCCTTCCTCTTGCCCCAGAGGTTAATTTTAATACCGTGTGCTGTTTCCTAGAAGAAAAAAAAGACACCTGACCAAAATCGCGGTTTAATATTTTACGGTAAAAATGAACTTTAGGTAGATATAGATTTTACGAATAATGCACCCAAATTGCCGGTATTTTAGTCAGAAAATTTTACAGTTTAACTTTTCTTCATATTGACGATTTGCATCAGAATTAGCATAAGACAACTCTAGCTAAAGAAGGTAGGTATTTTATTTACGTCACACTAGAGCACCATAATGGGCTATTGGCGACGGTCTGGGAAACATCCCCTAGGATGATCCGAAGACACGCTATCACCATTTTGATCCTCTGCAGAGGGGATGACTCTTTCGCTTTGGTAGCCCGATGACCTGCTCTCAAAGTCGAGGATTTTACAGTAGAACAGTTTAAATAGGACAGATACCACACACCATCGGTTTCTACGCAGTCTGATAAAAGTGGTCACCCACCCGCTTACTGACCACAGCTAGTGATACTTGACTTTGATATTCTACTGGGAACCGTGTCTTTACGATCAGTCCACTGCAGGAAGCATAAATTTCTAAAACAGAATAAAATTTGGTACTTTATTTACGTCGCACTAGAGCAGCACAATGGGCTATTGGCATTTATCACCCTGCAGAGGGGATGGCTCCTCCGCTTTGGTATCCCGAAGACCTGCTCTTGAAATTGAGCACGTTTCGGTAGAGCAGTTTAACGATTACCGATACCGCGCACCCTCGGTCCCTACGCAGCAAAAGGGATAAAGTTGATCAAACAGTCATTATTAACTGTGGTAAACTACTGCGTTTACGAATTCAGTATTTAATATAGTTAATTATTATTAATTCAGTAAATAGATTTATTATTTACTGAATTATTAATTATTACTTTATTAATTATTATTAATCGGTAAAAAGAAAGTAATTTTGAATTATACGTATTAGTTTCCTTAGCTTATACTCAAATAAAATACATTATCAAAATATCCAAGAAAAGTTTTTCATAATAAACTTAAAAAATTCAAGTAATTTTACACTAAAAACCATCAAATGACTTACACCACTTTGAACGTTATCGCATCAAATCCCGTATTCATTGTTAAAGTCTTGATATTTATTTTTTGGTCGGTACTTACAGTTTGTGTTCTCTGTTTCCAAGTAACCATAGAATTCTCTCCACTAGTTCAATTTTTATTTTATTATTTTAATGTTTCCTCTTTTTCGTATAAGAAAATAAAACTCAAATAGAAACCTAAAGATAGTTTTCGCCTTTATTTGACAAGGGAGCGATTTCCAAATATGGTTTTTTTTTCAGTTCAAAAGAAGGAAACTGTAGTCTATTTTTTTTTGCTTCTATGTTTTTCTAATTTGTAAAAAAAAATGTAATTTACACTTGAAAAAGACGTGGAAGAAAAAGGAAATTTATTTTGTGTACATAACTTTTTTTCCAAACTTGTGTTTAAAGAATCTTTTTTCAAGCTATATAAAATATTTATCTATGCCATTTTATTTTTCAAACAGATATTTCTAGAAAGCAGGAAAAACGTGAGTAAGAAAAGGTTATTACACTTTTTACAAACATTTTAAAGAAATTGTACTAAAAATGGTAAAAAAAAAAGTTAAAGAAATCCAATCAATATTTATTTGCTTTTTTCAATTAAACAAATTTTTCAGTTATAAGATAATTTAGTTTCAATTCTAGAGCATTCAAAAATTATGTTACTTAAATTTTTCAAGTAGTTACATTCATTATTGATTCGCAATGTGTTTTCTACAAATTGATTAACATTTCATATCACATGGTGTAAAAAGACTTATTTATATTTTAGAAATATTCAACTTCTGTAATATATTCTGAAGAATTCTCATGTTTCTAAAACCTATTAGGTATATTTTACAAAATGTTTTGCCTTTATTTATTTTTCAAAAGGATTATTTTTAGAAACATTTAAATTCTATTGCCTTTTTTCACTTAATATTTGCTAAAAATAATTAAATGAAATGAAAAAATAACAATAAAAATTGAGTGTATCACAGTAAATTGGTCCTTGCAAGATCATTCCTACATGCTATACAGGGTGACATGAAAAAACGGAAGTTTTTGAAATGCGCACGGACAGCCATGAGCAGGTGGCAGCACTGCAGGATAGTGACCTTGAGCAAGTAAATACTTTGCCATTTGAGTAACCATGGGTGGACCGGGCAAACGCGTTCGTTAGCCATACAAATGCTTTATAAAACCAAGGATAGTTTGGAAGCTTCGCAGAGGGAGTTCCGACGTTTTTGCAGGTTTTTAAAATGCCATGTCTCATCAGAACAATACATGGCAATACTTTTACTTTCGTTACTTGTAACGAAAGTAAAAATAAAAAGGACGCATTCTTATTTATACTTCGTTACATTTTAATTTTAGTGCTTTTACTTGTTCTTTTTTTTCTGAGTATTATATTCTTTAACAGCTAACTTCTTTTTCTAAACATCTTTAAGGATTGCAATTTTCAGAAAGGGAGAGAGCGGCTGGTGGGAGGGAACGTGAAACCCTCATTTAAATGGATTTTACCTGCATATGAATAAAAAAATCTTTAATTATCTCTTTAAGCAAAAATTATAATGTTATCGAATTTGTTCAATGAATTAACTTGTTACTAAAAATTCTGAAAGTAAAAACAAAATTTTTAAAGATTGAATATTTTTAAAATGAACATAATTTAAAATATTTTTTATAGGAATTTTAAATTATTATAATTAGGAACATTGAATTTTGATTTATCGTTTGGTTTCTTCTACGGTCACTATTTCAAGAGAAAATTTGTAACATTTTCCTGCATTTTATAGTTTAATACCTTTACATTAAAATTCAATGCATAATAAAAAAAAATTTCTTACATTTTTTAAGAGAATTTACGATTACTTTGAATTTTCGTTTTACTCGAAATGTACTCTAAAAATCGTTACCTTTTTACTTTGTTCTTATACTCGTTACTTTTTAAAATAATTTTTTTTTACTCGCTACTCTTGCTTAAAGTACTTGTGCTCTCGTTACTTTTAAAAAGTAACGTTCGTATGGATAATCAGAACTCGCGATAAAAAAGCTGGATAAATAACTTTGAAAAAACTGGATCAGACCTAAAGAAGGAACCAACAAGACTACCAAGAAGTGTTCACTGAGATAGTGCAGTGGTCAATGAGGAATCTCAACAGTTGATTTCAAGAATGCATTCATACAAGAGAACGCCATCTAACCGATGTAATTTAGTAAAAAATAAATTCCATTTATGTTTCTTAAATTGACAAATGTTAAGGTTACAATTATTATGAATAAAACGTTTTACTCCTATCACTCAGGATTTTATGGGATTGTTTAAAAGTACCTGCGTTTTTTTGTGTCCTGTACTTTTGTTTACAATACAAGCGGTGAAATTACGCGGAAAAAGAACATTTTGCTAGCGCTTTAACAATTTAAAATTTTAGTTCTTTTAAATACTTTTCCCGTTGTAAACTTGAAGAAAAACTGCTTTAATTTTAGACAAAAATATTGATTTTTTTTTTTTTTACATATAAACCTTTGTTTTTAGAAGGTTGCAATTTTTTTTTTCCTTTTCAAAATGTCTCAAACGATATTTTGTGTAACACATAAAATTGTATTTTGTAGGGTTTTATAATTAATAAGCAGTTAGAAATAAATTCAGTCATGGATCATTTCCGATGGCTTTTTTCTGCTACCTACAAGAGTTTTTTTTTCTTTTTTTTAAAAAAAAAAATATTTAACCGTAACGTATTTCGAGTATTAAATTTTTAACAATTCATTATTTCTTTACCTCTTTCTGATCTTTTCATGTGAAAAACGTAAATATGATTTTTAAATTAATACCAGCTTTATTTAGATTAAGATACACGTTATATAATAATATAAGATCATTCTATTAAAATTCAGGAGTTTTAGCTATTTGAGTAGCAGCGCGAACTTTAAATTTCCAAAATCAACATTAACTATTTCGAAGATTTTGTTATATTGAAACCTATTCCTTAATTTCTAAAAAAAATTATTTTATTTATTATTTAATCATTTTTAAAAATAATGAATTTTATGAAAACGGATCTTTCAATTTGTCTGCAAGAAACAAAAGAAGTGTTTATAATGCCACTAAGTCACAAAATTACAAACGAGATTATTAAATACACAAATAGTTGACGCATAACTAAGTATAAAACTTACTAAAAGTTTCGATTGTCAATATTACCCATTTATACGATCCTTATGAGAAAGATGTTTAATTAAACACTAAGTAAATTAAAAACCTTAAATAAACAGACATCTGATACTTAAAGCTCTGAATATAGTTATATTACAGTTCTGAATAATTATGTTTATATGTTTACGAACCTCCTGTTTGTAAACATAAGTCTAATAAAATAAAAAGGTTATTTATTTATGAATAAACTAATCGTATTAGTTTCAAATTTATCTTTGCCACTTCAGAATGTGTAAATATATATCATTAGATTATTTTATTCAGATTAATTGAAATTTAATTAGCAAACATTATTTTAATAAAATAGTTCTTTAATAGTTTCTGTACAAAAATCTTTTAATCCAAATGACAATGGAAATAGTGGAATGATGGAAAACATAAATAATAGAACTTCAAATATTAGAAAACATTGAACAATAAACAAAATAGTTTAGCAATATGTGAAGAAAATTTATGTCGCAATCGTTATACACATGCAGTAAATATATAGTTTAACAATAATAATTAATGTTACGAAGGGTCTTCTGTAAATGGGTCCCTTAAAACATTTTTTTAAAAAATCCCGTTAAAAATGAAGACCAAAATAGGCACATTAAGGGTCTTAAATTTAGTATTTAAATTAGAACTGTTTTCAATGTATGACCGGGCGTTATTCTTAACAGCTAAGAAGGGTTTAAAATCATCAAAACTAGCTTATATAAGGATTAAATTTAAAGGTAGTTGTCATAAGCGAATGCATTTCGCTTCAACTAGACACGTGAATTGTTTTTGTGGATTTTAACCCTTTCCTTGTTCGCTCCTTCTTCGAGAAGTGTTTGAAATGTTTAGCGGTACATTTTGTTTCATTTCAAACGTAATTCAGGGTGCGTAGCCAAATCTCTCAACAGAAATAAGCATCCTTTAAGTGCTTTTTAAGCACTCAAAAAAATATTTTTTAAACACAATATACATTAACAAAAGGCAAAATAATTTTCCGAAACTTTACATGATCATGATAAAATAACTAGTTTCTGACGAAGATCTCATTTCTTGATTACATTAGCCACCATAAAAAGATAAGGAGATTTTTCAGTTCAATTTCAGAGAGTGGAAAACGAAGCCTCAAGTTGAGAATATATTGCAAAATACATCAGTGTTGCTCATGAGAGTGCAAGAGTCTCACCGAACACAGCTCAGTAGTCACTCCCAAATATCTCATCAAACATGTAACGTGATTGCAGTATCATACGTTACGGACCAGCGGCACGCCGAAATGAAAACGTTGCATAGAACAATGTGAAAACCAAGCTTTTGCATAATACGCAGAGAAAAACGACATGGTAAAGAAAAAAATCTCATTTTCGAAAAGGGAAAAGGTAGCACTTTTTTAAAACACTTTTAAGGGCTTCTAAAAAACAAAAATCGAAAATAAGCACTTTTTAAAAACGCTACGCACCATGCAATTACAGTCATTTTTTCACTTTAATACTAGTTCGTGACTCATAGTTTCAGTCATTATTTATCAAAAATGTTCACTTTATAATTAAAGTTTTTTTCATATTCTTTTCGGCATTAAAGTTTTTATCGTTAAATCAGTTTAATTTTAATTCAACGTTTTGCAATATTGTAGCAAACGATACACAGTTCCTCAAAAACGTAAACTTTGTAAATAGAATAAACAAATTAAAATCTCCTTACCTTTCACAGCAGCTTCAATCATATCCAAATTTTCAACAGTCATTCTCAAAAGGCTAAAATTCAATCGAAATACTCCATCTTCCAATGCGTTCACTAAAAATATCCTTGTGTCTTTTTCTTTTACGTTACTTTGGCATATTCTCTTGTTCCCAAAACCTTTTATCACTACGGCATTATTCAGAATGGCTTTGTCACCTTTTATCACTCTCTTGACGAGAATTACGGCATTGTAATCCAGCAATATATACGGACTAATTCGGTAGATACGTTGAACAGTACCCGTGAACACGGAATCCACCCTATCCTCACGTTCAGATAGTGAAAATTTTTCTTCGCACTTTGCTAATCTCTTGCAATTTGTTGCAATAAACAATGTGGCAATGATAACAGTCATCATGATTAGTTTCGTCGTAATGACTTTTAACCACATTTTCAAAATCTTGTACCAACTACAGTTAGTTTATTATAGTATCTGATGAAAATATTTTAATTTAGAATGCATAATTCCAACATCAAATTCCTTGTCTGAGCCGTGTTATGTCATTAAAAAAATAATAAAGGATTATGTTTATTCTCAAAACAAAATTCTGCCAGTTTTGAATCAAACCGTAAATTGGTTTAGAATTTAATTTTAATTTGAATGTTCAGAAATGAAATCAAATTTCAAATAAAGGTTAACTTCTCAGCCTTATGTTCAATAAAACATATAACTTATATAAAATATATAATCACACTTTACATTGGCCAGTATTAACTTGCTTCTGACTTCAAAGATTTAACATCTCTTTATCACAGTGTAGTTGGTAATTAAATTAAAATCAATATGTTTCAGAATTTAATCACACTTTGCAGCCATTGTTTTTAATTTCATAGATTTTCAGCTCTAAACCAATTGGTTAATAATAGTTGTTCTTTGTTTTATAAAATGTTTCTCTTAAACTGTAATCAAGCTTAGATTGGCGCTCATATGCCTCTAACTCCAATGTTACATCAGCTCAAAATCAAAATGCATTCATGAGTTATTTTTTATCTTAGTTTATTAAAATAATTGAAATTTCATAATATAATTAGAACTTATTTTGGCATTGCTTTCTGAATGTTCTATCATGAATTTTCTTTTTAGCTCTAAATGAAAATTCCTTGATTTTTGCTCACTAAAATCAAGGTTTTAATGAAAACTAACTTTTATTCGACGTAAAATTTTTGTGACTAAATCTAAAAATTTGTCAGCACTATACAATGGATAACAAACGTTTAATTAAATATATGTACCTTTCAAATATTCTTTCAAATATTCTTTCTACAAATGTACCTTTCAAATATTCTTTCTGTTAAAATTGGCAATTTTCAGTCATGATTTTCGAAGTTTAATCACTTTTAATCAAACTAAATTTAAATATTTTACTTCTTTTTTCACTACAATTCAAATAACTTACATTGACAAACATTTCTTAGACACAAATTTCAGTGCTTCTGGCTCTAATTGAAGCATTAAATTTTGGCTGTTCTTAGTTTAATAACCGTATAAAGCCATTAGTACATCGATATTGCTTAATAATTTAGATTAAGTCTCTGATCCTTAAGGTGAAAGATGCTTCTTGCTTATGCTAATTGCTTCTTGCTAATTTTTTTCTTCTTTTTATATCTTATATATTTTTTCTTTTTTTCTATTCAAAATAATCATCTTCATGTATTCCAAAATTAATAATAATAATGCTATAAATTGCAAAAAAAAACGTTTTTTTCCTCGCTTTTTCTTAAAATCGTAGAATAAAACGACGTTTTAATTCTAAATCATAGGGAATTCCAATTCAAATTTTTTAATTCTTATCCCATATTTCACAAACTAAATTAGCTTTTCTTTTTAAAAAAATTTTTTTAAGGTAAAACTATGTTTAAATTCTAATAAATACTGAATTCAACGATGGAACATTTTTACTACAAAATTCACAGTAAACCACTTCTTTCACTACTTCTTAATAAAACTACGTTTCAATTTCGATACTGAATACTATCTAAAAAATTTTACTTCGTAACTCACAGTAAAACCACATTTCTCTTACCGCCTTTTTACAATTTCTTACTCAATCCAAGTTCGAATTTTAATAGCGTTTAGTGTCTAAAAAATGTTCACTTCATAATTTACTGCAAAACCGCTTTTCTCTCTGTCCACATTTTATTTTAACTCCAATAGCTATTGAATTCAAAGATTAAAAAGAAAAAAAAAAAGTTCTTACCATGCAAATGTTTTCCCCAATTAGTTATCCACGTTTTAACACCACCTCAGCTCATTTATAAAGCCAATAAAAATAAGCAAGAGAATATTATTTTTTTCAGCATCACGTGATACTGGAATAAAATGATTGGGTGGTAAAGGAATACAGTCAAAGTAAATGATACTCTTTGCTTGCGTATACAATACGTTGTTGTGCTCAGAAAAGATGGAAATTCATAGAAAGCGTTTCCCACGTCCATGAAGGGTGCGGGCTGTATTATGCTGATATTTTATAGCCCGATAGGTCACGGGGCAAAGGAATGTAGGCGGGGGGGGGAGAGAAGTGAATGATAAGGTAGGAGTATATCTAAATGGTTTCGGTTTACAAGGCTGCTTACAATCTTAAGTAAGTGCACTTGAAGTATGGTAAACCTAAAAAGAAAATTTCTTTGAAATTGTGTATGTGACCGAAATCAAGAGAATGTCGACTTTTACCAGTGAATGTCAACAATCACATAGTCGCTTTGGTGAATGTCCGAAATATTTGTTATATGCGATTTGATATTAATTTATTCGATGATATTATTATATTTATTCTATATTTTAATATCTGCTGAGGATAGATGAGGAGAAACATCAGCGTTCGGAGTACCGGACAAATGTATGCCGGGCAGTGGCACTTTACTACTAGACCTAGTATATATTTCGGACATTTACCAAAGCGATTATGTGATTGTCAACATTCACCGGTGTAAGTCAACAACCACCTATTTCGTTCATTCGCAGTAACATATATAATTTTGTTTTTAAATTTCTGATAAAGGTCTCAAAAGTAGAGATTAAGGGTAGTCTTTGTGGAATACCCTGCTTTAAGGCTTTATCAAACTTTCAGCAAAATTGTACCTTTTACACCAGTGAAATGCTTCAAAAAAGGAACAAAACAATGACAGAGTAATTAAAAGGGTAAGACTGATTAACTGGGCAGTGGAACTTAACTTTAAGAAAACATCTACGTAGGGTATACCGGGCAGTGGTACTTAACTAGACCTATCATATATTTTGAACATTTACCAAAACAACTTTGTGATTGTCCACTATCACCAATTTCGGTCATTCACAGAAACATATATAAACTTTAGCTAGAAAAAATGTATGTAATAGCTTTCTAATTGCTTTTTGTATTATAAATAATAAAATTATTTCATGCATTATGACACTTTTTGTTTTTGTTGCTCATAACTAGCTAAAAAGCACTAGTTTTATCAATAGGTC
The DNA here is from genome assembly GCF_043381705.1 of Parasteatoda tepidariorum. Lineage (NCBI taxonomy): Eukaryota > Metazoa > Arthropoda > Arachnida > Araneae > Theridiidae > Parasteatoda > Parasteatoda tepidariorum. The sequence continues at coordinate 2,765,591 of NC_092210.1, forward strand.
TACAGTTTACATCACCTAATTAAGAACACGATATTACTAATAACATGAGTAAAAACCAGGTTTTGCCAACCTTTTTGGAATGAATATAAAAACCATTGCATCCGCCACTTTTAATTTTTAAAAGATATTAAGAACTATAAAAAGATGAAAAATAGACTAGGTTTTTATGTAAACTTCACTTTTTTCACTGCACTAAATTAAAAAGTAATGCAATCAGTAGAAACTTATAAAATTTAGGTTTTAATGCAAGAACTAGAGATACACAAGTATAAATTTAGGTTTTATTTTTCGTAATGATTTTTAAAGGTCAACTTGTTAGTTCATGTAGAAATAAAGTTAATAACTTGAAACTATTATACATAATTAGGAAACAGTAAATTCGTAATTGATATGGCTTTTAAATTCGTAATGAGTAGTGTTTAGATTTGTGGTTCATAAGAACCATATAGTAATTTAAATTTTTCCTAAAAGTGTTCAATAAGTCATCACGTTCCAGTGTTAAACTTTTTATTTTATAATTTATAAACGTCGTTGAACAGTTTTGAACCTAATCCAGAAGACAAAGGAACTCCCGGATCAAGTATTGGGAGAAATGTGCCGTCGTGGAGAACTCCTTGATGGAACTAACACGCGCTTGCGTTACACGGAGAGGAAACCCTCGAAAACCTTTCCACGGTCAGCCCGATGACAAGAGGACTCTAACCCATGATCCATCTACCAGTGAGGATATTTTTACGTTAGCACTGTGGTCTGTACAAGCCGGATGAGGAATTCGAATCGATCAACCATCGCTGAGATTCGAACCCAGTTCACTTCATTGGAAGGCGAACGCTCTATCCCCTGAGCCATTACGGCTCAAGAAAATGAAATTGATGTATTCGGTCAATAAATCACAATGCAACTCGTTCCATAAATCACTAGATAAGGAGCACAAATTTTATTAGTAGTTACATTGGCATTTTTCCTATGCATCTACTTTGTTGAAGTGCGTAAAAAATATCATTAAAAAGGAAGGGAAAAAAACCTAATCAAAACAATCAATCAAAAAGCAGTCGTGAAACTCGAGTTATTTTGAATAAAAAAGTCCTATTAATAATAAATAATAAGTATTATGAAAATATAATAAAAAAATAATGCTATAAACAATAAAATATGAAGCTAAAATTAATTTTCTGAAATTCACTTCGTGCGTTATTTAAATAGCATTAAATTCTATATGTTTCTCATTAATCTAAAATTTTGAAGAGCTAGTATACAAATTGATTTTAATTCAAAATAAATAATTGGATTTTTTGGAGCAACCTCCTTATTAGGATAATTAGTTTATTTTAGTTAGCTTATTGTTATTAAGAAAACAAGAGGGGAAAAAAACTGAATCCAATTAAAATATTTTATTTGAAAAGGTTTTATTTAAAAACTATCTGTTTATATTTGTTATAGCATTCATGATCAATATAAAGAAATATTCTTTGTAAATTAATTGAGTCTTTTGGCAAAAGGGCACTGTTTTGAAGTTAAGGAAATCAATGGTTTAAAAGTTGTTATTTTTTTCTAATCGGACGAAAATGAAACTAAAATATTTACTTTATCAGTCTTATTATATATACAAGTGTATCGTTAAAATAATAAATTAAATCTTAAAATATTTATATAATCTGTTATATTTTGAAACTTGTATTTGAATAATTATTATAGAAGTTTTTTTATCATATTCAAGCTTGTTATTCGAGTAGTAATATCGATATTTGTTATTAAAATTTAGTTTTCAGCAAACATTTCGGAAGCTTTTATTTATAAAATATTCCTCTTTACTGAGAGTTAACTAATATGTTTACAGGCATTTATATGCTACAATGAAAACTTTAAGACCGAATCTACCTATTTTTTTTTAAATAATAAAAATAAATATATTGATTATTATTATTGTTTTTTTTGAGGATGTCTTAATATTGTTATTTTATAAAGATTAATCAAAGACTAAATGCGAAATTCCTCGATATTAAAAATATTAGTACTAGTATAATACAAAATTATTCAATAAAAAGCATGTAATTAACTCAATTTTAGACAAATTTTTATAAAAAATTCTAGTAAAAGAATTTTAGTGACGCGAACATTAGATTTTTGCTAATTATTTGCAAAATATGTATTGTTATTATTATTTTTTTACATTGTGTTGTTTTGTGTTTCTTATATCAGTTTAGTGAAAACCTGCTAGCAGTAGAATTATGATTTTTTTCACACATATTTATTTAGGTATTTAGGGCCGAGGTATTTAGGGCCCTTTCGAAATGTATAAGAACAGGAGAAAATTGCTTGATTCTGGCTAAGTTTGACTATCAATAGCTGGCTTCGAGAAAAAGCATGCCACATGATACTGATTACTCTTAATCTTAACTACTACTAACATGAACATATAATGAACTACTAATAACATGTTTTGCTTAATCTAATAATGCAAAGTCATTGGAAAAGGGGAATAATAATTGAAAGAGTCCTCCTTCTTCAAAGAGTCCTTCCCAAAGGCACATTTATCCCAATACTTGATCTAGGAGTTCCCTTGTCTTCTGGGTTGGGTTCAAAATTACAAAGCTATGGAATTGAAGATTAATTTAGAAAGAAATAGGAATTCAGGTCGGCCGATCAATGACGGTAATAAAAAAAAATTAACTGAATAACTAAAAATTATTAAATAAGAACCGAATTCCTTTTCTTTCAATTGATTAATACAAAGGTAAAAAGGATTTCTTCGCAAAAATGAAACCCTTCTCAGCTGATTCAGTTATTCAACGATGATTGAAAAGCAAAACACTTGGAGCATAGCGATATCATTTCCAGCCGACTCGGATTCAATTTCCACATCCGCATACAGAAAAAAAATAAAGCTATATATTCCCTTATAGTTCAGCAACCCTTTTCCACCAACCCGGTGTCAAATAGCTTTTTTGGGAAGAAGGGTCCAAGGTGGAGCTATCCCCTTTTAATCATTTCGTCTTCCAAAGCACGTGCGACCTGTCAGCGGCCAGTTTACGGTTTTGTGGCCAATTCGTTGCGCCAATGGACGTGCATCAAAAGTTTAAAGAGCTGCTTCCGTTTGTTTATAGTTGAAAAAAGAGGCCAGGCACTCGGAATTCGAGAGCTGTTGTAAACGACATCGAGTGGATCTGGGGTTTGGCCTTAGAGTTTTACGTGTAATAAAAAACCTTCGCTTTGGAAGGCAGCAGCTGACGGCTTTTATGTCTTTCTTCGCGGCCGCAGATGAAAATAAAACATTCTCTTGTATCGCCTTGGAAATTAAACGACACAGTTGTTTTACTAAGCTTTAAAGCACTCCTCGGGTTCACCACCCCTTTTGATTCGAAGGGCTGTCCAACCGGAAAATACATCCGTAAAACCCTTGCAAAAGGAATTAAACTATTTTCCTGTTGTTTGAGATTCGGGTAGTAAAGATAATAAAATGGTTTTATAGACAATATTAAGATGTTATGGTAATTTCATTTGTTTTTTAATGCAGGCAATAATTTTTTGAAAAAAAGAAAATTTTAATTTTGGTTCTTAGAGCTTCTCTCACGGAATTTTGACAACGGTAAAAAATTGCGGCCGGGATAGCCTGGTTGGTGGGGCACTGGGCCCATGTTCCAGAGTTCGTGGGTTCGATCCCGCCGGCCGAAGACCCCCAGTGTAGTAAATGGTGACTGATGCACGTTAAATCTGTCGAGTAGCAAAGTCCTCCATGTTCCCATAACAGATCAATACCTCTGGAGGTACTGATCCGGGAGTTTCCTTGTCTTTTAGATTGGGTTTAAAATTACAAGGCTACGTAGTTGAACATTAGTAGTCGTAAACCCAAAAATGGGTCGGCTGTTCAACGACGGATATAAATTTTAAAAAAAAATACTGTCTAAGATTCATATTTAGTAATGCTTCGCAGACAATGCACTCTCATGCACACAATTTAGATCGAAAGGCATATGGTAGATGAAATCTTACGGCCTCCCCAACTACCCAAATATTTGTTTTTCTGGGATGTCCCAGCGGAGAATTTGTTCGCAAAACCTTGCAACAGAAATTACTGTCAGAAACGACTTTCTTTTTTTTAAAGTTTGGGTTGTTAAGAGATTTAGAGTTTAATACACAATATTAAAAAGTTGCGCAAATCAGTGCTCTTTTCAATTATCTATTATATTAAAATGAAGAGATTGGTTGTGTATGTATGTTTCTCTAGTAACTGTCGAATCCTGAAATTAGAACAATAGATAAAAGAGGTAATTTTAGTCCTCGATCTTAGAAATCATTCAAAAATCCATTTAATTATAAATATAAAAAATCTATTTAATTATATTTTTCAACAACTTGTTGCACATCAAATTTTATTTTATTTTGCTATCAGCCAAAATAGAGAATGTAACATATTCATGGTGATTCAAATATTTTACTTTATAACCTTCGTTGAACAGCTGACCCAATGTTCGGGTTTACGACTACTAATGTTCTACTTAGTAGCCTTATAATTTTGAACCCAATCCAGAAGACAAGGGACCTCCTGGATCAAGTATTGAGAAAATTCTTCTTTTGTGGAAGACTTTTTGATGTGACTAAACTTCATTAGCGTTACATAGGAAGGGAAACCACGAAAACCTCTCATGACTAGCATGATGACAAAGGCTTTGGCTCATGCGAGTCGGACGTGGAATTCGTATTGACCAGTTATCGCTGGAGTTTGAGCCCGGATCACTTCATTGGAAGGTGAGCGCTCTATCTCCTGAATTCTACCACACCACGAACTTGAGATATTTTTTAATTATCTAAAAATATTTAAATGCCTTCGAACAATTACTTAATTATTTTAAATTCTAGTTCGGCTGCCCGAATGAAAGGAGCACAAAATTTTTGTAATTGCTAATACGGTGCTTTTTTCCAGTGTTTCTTTACAGTGATTGCTTCTGAAATTTTTCTTTTGATACGTTCTTTTCCGGACTCTTTCTCCTGGTGCTTTTTTCCGGTATTTTCTATTTGTGCTTTTTCTTGGTTTTTTTCTGTGATTCGAAAAAAATGACGTAGTCTGGAAATTATTATCTCATTAGTTTAGGGCTTAGGTAGTAGAGCAATTGAAATTTTGACCCATTAATGTTAACTTCACTTTTTGCTTAATGAAATAATGAAAAGTGTAATAATGAAATAATGATAAATGAAAAGTGTTTGAACTGAATAACTTTTATTTCTATTTTCGAAAATCACATTATAATATAATAAAGAGAACATCTAAAAAAGTTTAAATTTGAACATCTGTTTTTCCGTTCATTGGCTGCCTTTTCCACTTAAGTAACTGGAATATTGATTTACCCATATGGTATTGGATTTCATTCTTTTATCCTGAAACATTTTAACTAAGCATTAATTAATGATCAAACGACTTTTCGCTCAGAGTACGTTCTCATCCGGCCATAATTTGACTGTAATCGTTGTAAATCTCAGTACTAAAGAGAAGATATAGAAGGGCTGGTTTATTCCATACTCAAAGCTGAAGCTACGATTCCCCACCTCATGACGTCACGCCGCACACAGGTCTCAAAAATCAATATCAGAGGATATGAAAACTTTGCTACTTATACTTATAGTAAGAAATGAGTTGCATGTTTCTGATAATAGGTGTCAAACTTTACACTGCTGACAAATTATTTCCGTTCAAAAATATAGTATTCATACATTTTCTTGGTATTCCTTATAGTATTAAAAAAACGAAGAAAAAAAAAGAAGATTTTAAAGTTAGAAAAATATCTCAATTTTTGTCGACATCGTTTACTTATCGTTTTCTAATTTTAGTTTTTAACTTTTACTGTTAAATTAATGAAAGTATATAATAACACTTTTATAATAATATATTGACCGATAATAATATGCAACTATAAAAGTGTCCTTTTGTTTTATTAATTGGGATGCCTAATTTTAATATATTTTCTTATTCATAATTGTAATAGCAATTTTTTTATATATATTATGACTGGCAAACTATATTCTTAATCGCAAATTTAAATTAATTGCTTGGTTGCTAATTTTAAAAAAATTAGTCCTTGAATATATAAAAATGGAAATATTACACTTGCTCGTAAATATTTAAAATTAAAGCGTTATAATTAAAACACATAAATATTTTGAATAATGACATTAAATGATATCTCATTAAATTGGAAGAATTTTTAAGATTATTGAAGTTCAGGATTTTCTTTTCTTTGACCTTATATAGATTTTTTTCTTTTTTTCTGTTTAAAGTTACGAGACGGTATCGATTTCAATGGCGAAATTAAAAGTTCTTAAACGTCTAAGCAAAAAAGATTAAACATAATGCAGGATAAATACTTCCAGCGCATTTTATAATTTATTTGATGTCATCTTTATATTTTCTAAAATAGAACATGGAAAATACAGTTTTCTCATTTTGTGTTTTATAATAATTCTGGCCGGTCGCTATCGCGCTAGTTCAGATTTGACTACTAATTGTTGGAGTGGTTTGTTACTCCTCTGAATACATTAAATTAACAGAATTAAGTTTCGGCCGTGTGTTGGCAACAGATATTTTCTCTTCAGATAACGTAAGTGACGTCATCCGTGCATATAATTATGGAATCTGTATATAAGGCATGCATTGTTGTAAGCATGTGTTCCTGTCCTGTCTCTTCACTATGTTGTTGTTTCCGGTGATGTACCAAAATTTTTGTTAAGCTGTATTTATAGTTAATATCTTCAGTTGTACGCTGTATGGAGATGGTAGTGTATGAAATAAAGAAATGTTTAAATCTTCAAGTTTCGTTATGTGAGTTAACACTTTCACTCACTACTGTGCTACTCCGCTAACGCAACAACACTACTGTTAAATTTTTGCAATCAGATGAGAAGAAAATTACTTCAAAATAAATAAAAAATCATAAAAAAACAATGAATGTATTAAAATAAGTTTAAAAAAGATGCTAGTTACATGTGAAATAATTTATTTTTCAAGCGAGAAGTTGATGCTGCCCAGCCGTGACGTTACTGACTGAAATCAGAAGCTCGAAGGAGTGACCTAGCCCTTGGTAAATCTACCCTTTAAGAATTACTCTGCGACTGCCTGTTTACATGATTTTCTAGTAGTTTTGTAAAGTACGATTTTTATCGCGTGATTTGGCATTTTTTTTAAGTAAAAAATAATATCTAATTAAAATAAACATAACTAGAATATAACATTTCTAATAAATAATTGTCAGATCTAAATCAATATTCCCTACTTACATTTGTAACGTTTCACTGCAGGCAGCAATTTTTATTAGATGGATGAAAAGTAAACATAGTATAGGTGAAAGTAAGACTATTTACCTATGCAACAGTCACTATCTATAGAGTTACCAATAATGATCTATGGGTCGAGATAGCCTGGTTGGTAGGGCACTGAACCCATGTACAATAGGTCGTGGGTGCGATCCCCGCCAATTGAAGACTCCCCGTGTGGTGACTGATGCACGTTAAATCTGTCGAGTCACAAATACCTCCATGCTCCCATTACAAATCATACCTCCGGGGTTATTGATCCAGGAGTTTCCTTGTCTTCTGGATTAATTCAAAATTACATGGCTACGGAGTTGAACATTAGAAGTCGTAAACCCAAAATTGGGTCGCCTTTTCAACGACGGTTGTAAAATAATAATCGATTGTAGAAGGAAGGATAGCGCACCAATATGACTCTGTAGCTCTCAGTACTGAAAAGTATTGAGACTGTAATGGACAAAAGATAGCTTATGATAAAGCTTTATACCACAATAATGAAAACTTTTACTGGAGAACGTATACTGGCAATTACTTAAACACTACGACAGTGCGCAAAAAAGGGAGAAAAAAAACCTAGTTCACTTTTGATTTAATGATCATATTTGATCGTATTTAGACTTAAACGTGACGGATGACATCAAATACGCTACCGTAAACCGGGGCGAGTCTACCCATTTTTTCGGTTTGTCAATTTTCAAGTGGTCAATCTTTTGTAAATATTAAAGAAAAAGGCTTTTAATAGGTGTTTCGGAATCGCTATTTATCCCTCTTTAAAGCTGTGACATCGATTTTAGAAAATGTTAACAGTTACGCTGTTACTGTATATTTTTATAGAACTGCTGACAAATCTCTCGTATGGGGCGAGTCTACCCATTCTACTAAAATGAATGTTAACATTGTAAATAATCAAATTTTACTATTAAATTGTTATTTTAGTTACTATATAGGATATTTATGAAGTAAAATTCATAACTTTATTATATATTCCATTTTTTTATTCATAAAATAACACAAATTGAGTATTTGATCGATTATCACATTTTGATCACAGTTTTGTTTTTATAATCATTAACATTATAAAATAACATTTTTTTCTGATTATTGTTGATAAAAATAAATTAAAATTAATATAAATTTACAATTAAATAATTAATAAATAATAATAATTAAAGATTATTAACAAAATCGAAATTCAAACATTGGGAATCATGAAAAATCCTTTTCCCATTCTTTTGGGAGGTAATAATAATTTATAAATAATAATTTATTTAACTTGCATTAAATAAAAAAAGTTAATTTTGTAATATAAAAATTGAAAAAATAGGTAAAATAAACATATTTTATATTTACATTTATATTTAACCTATAAATTTTCTTATTAATGATAAATTTATCAATGCAGAATTAAAATAATATACTCAAATTCATTTAAAATGACTTAATTTTAATATAAACAAAGTTCTAAATTATATTATTATGCTTTATTAAAACTAAATACGAATGGGTAGACTCGCCCCGCGAATTCTGGCTTTTTGTTTACAACAGCAAAACTTACATTTTTTTTTTTTTTTTCATATAAAATTAATGTAATCTTAGTCTTAGATAAGTTTATCACTTAACCAAAGTGAAAATAGTAATAATAATAATATACTTACGAAGCACCAACTAAACGTTTGCTGATTTTCAATACAAATCTCTCAAAAGACGTTTGAACAGGTCGGTTAAGAAGACACCAAATAAATAAAAACGGATCAAACTACTACAACGCCATCTACCTTAGAGGCTGAACTAAGTCCTCCGTCGGTAAAATTTTTTTTATTTGCAATTCAAAATAGTGAAAATTAAATAGAACTAAAATGGGTAGACTCGCCCCTGGAAGGGTAGACTCGCCCCGGTTTACGGTAATTAGTTAGTGCAGACAATATTTTGAGTTATGAAATCAGACACAAAAACGTACTTTCTCTCAATATAAATGTCTTTTTTTCCGGCTAATTTGGATTCCTAACCCCAAAAATACAGGGTGGAACCACAATCTGGGAAATATGATCCCAATAGTTAGGTCAGAAGAGTCATCGTAAGTTTGGACCCTTTATTCTTTGCTTATGTCACCTTATCTCTAGAAATTTTAAAGCGAATTGAAAAAGTTTTGTTAATAAAATTCATTTATCCAAAGATTATCCATGCAAAAAAATTTTTTTGATAATTATTTATTATTTTATTTAATAATAGGTATGTACATTTCAGGTATATACATTTGTATATCAATTTAAATTCAATAATTTTAATTATAAGTTGAATAATTAAATAATTTTCACATTATGTTTAGCAAAATACAAAATTTGAACGAAGTAAGTCCTTATCCTGCCTTTAATCCTTTTCCTTAAATCTTCATCATAGACTCGTCATTTAACGATCTATTCATGATTCCACTCAAGAGGATTTAAATTAAGAATTAAAGCAAGAAATATTTTATTTATTAATTTTTAATTATTTATTAATATTTTATTTATTAATTATTTATTTAATTAACCATTATGTATTAAAAAATCTCCATTTTAAAAAAATAATTGCCTATCATCTGAGCTCTATTTTCATGTTTCAAAGATGTAAGTGCCACTGTTTGCTCACAAATTGGAGCCCAGTCAAAAGTACAACCCCATCTTTTATTATTTTCCCTGTTTCCGCATAGTTAAAGTAGATTTTGTTAGTTAAGTGAATGGTAACAAAAACTGGATATTCGTATTTTATTCTTATGTAACAAACCTAAATAATTAAATTATTTCAAAAGTTTTTAAAACTCTTAAATACGGTTCAAAAAATATCGCAAACAGAAAATAACTACTGAAACTGAATACTCGTATATACTGAAAAGAAAAATAATTTAATTATTTTAGGAGTATCAAAATAAAACAAAAAAAGAAAGTGAATTTTTTAAATTAATTGCCTTATATACCGTCTTTTCTTATTTTCGATTCCCAATTGTATATTTTTGACGTAATTAGTTTTTATTTCATTTTCCTTAAATTAATAAAACGTGGTAAATATTTGATTTTAATCTAAGTCCTATTGAAGTAATTTATATCAGCTCTCAGAAATCTCAAGGGTAATTAATAAGAAAGACAAATATTTCTTTTAAATAAAAGGAAAATGGAGAACTGCAACAGTATATGATTATTTACATATCTTATAAATACTCAACCGAAATTATTTGTAACTCTTTGTTTATGATATTATTATTATTATTTTAAGTCATTATTATGTCATAAACTTAGGTACAAATGCTTCATTCGGACAGCCGCGTAGCTGAGTGGTTAAGGCACTGGGATGTCATTGTGATGAGGTGTGGTTCGATCCTTAGTGACTGCTTAAAACAGACCCAGCTTCAGAATGATAGGTACCAGCTTGTCTTCGAAGTAAAGGCAGCCAGTGCGCAGTGCTGACCACATTACCCTAGTCATCCTATTGGTCGCGAAATCATGAAGAGTTAGACTCCTTGCACCTCTCTTGGCCTACAAAGGGATGTTGCTGGAAAGCTTTACTTTTTTAGTTTATGAGATTATTATCACTTTAAGTTATTGTTATGTTATACACTGCCGGTACAAATTTTTCATTCGATTTAAGAAGTATCTGGTTTCAAAAAGATTGAACAAAATGTTACTTACTTTTTCTTCTTTTTTTAATTGAAGTAAAAAAAGTTGAAAGGAAAGAAGAAAAAAATGATCGATAAAAAAATTATTGAAGAAAACAAAATGATATTTAAAAGATTATGGGACTCAGGGATTATGCTATACATTAAAATAAAATTCTTATGTCACACATTTTATAAGAAATTTTGATTCAGAAATTTAGTATGATTCAGTTAAAGTTATATACAGTAAAATGCAAATCGAAAAAAAAAAAATTACTTATTTCTTCTAACATTAAAAAAAGCTAATAAAAAGTAACTTTAAAAGATTATGGAATTTGAGGGGTTTAAGTCATAGATTAAAATAAAATTATTATGTCCGACAATTAAATAAAGAATTTTCATTCAGCCCGGTTAATACCCCGTAAAATACGGACCGGAAAAATTACTTATTTTTTCTAACTTAAAAAAAAAATTGCTGATAAAAAATTAACTTTAAAAGATTATGGAATTTGGGGGCTTAAGCCATACATTAAAATAAAATCACTATGGACGACGGACTCAGACATTGTGGCGGGGGATGCTCTTACCGTAGGCAAACTATATAGTTTGTCTTAAGTAAGAATTCCCTTAACCATTCACCTGAATCCGTGGCGGTGACAATGGTAACCAGGTATAACTATTTCAAGTATGGTTGCGGGGTTTTGAACGGGCTTTAGCGCTGATCGGAAAGAGAGAGAGAGAGAATATTTTTTGTCGGTCTATTGTATTAGCCCTAGAGTGAAGAAAAGCTACCCTCCCTGAAATGCTCTACTCTTCTTTCCATAGCAGCAGACGTCCTCAGACTTTGTGGTGGGGGTGGGGGGTGTTTTTACAATAGACAAACTATAACTGGTTTTCAAGCATTAACTTTTATATTAGTTTTAAAAAAAATACTACATTCAAAAAGAGTAAACAAGGTTAGCTGGCATCAAGTATTCTCACTAAAAAAAAATTACGTTAATCAGAATTTTTTTTTAATATAGTTTAAGGAAACATAATTAATTATATCTGAACAATTTATCCAAATTTTACAATTATTTATTAAAAAAATAATTTAATTCTTTATCTTTTGATTTTAATTCTTCTAATGTAGAAAAAATAAATAAAATCTATATATATATTTCTCTTACACGACACCAAAAAAAAGCCTCATTACAAGTCCCCGAATGGCAACGTTAGAAAATCGACCAATGATTGCTACTAAAAATGTCACATGGCAATTGTCACATGAAGTGGCTCGACATATAGCGCTTTTAAAAACGGATACAATAACCAGAGTGAGCATTATCAGGTTGTTCAATTCAGATTCATGCACTGAAAACATGACAATATTTAATTTAAACTCAATTAGGAATTGAATAATTAATTGAAGTGAGAATGCTTTAAAAGGCCGCTGTTGAATTGATATTTTTCTACTGGGAGCTACCTAAACGTCTAAAAAACGTTTAAGTGTTTGTATTGAATGCATTGAATNCTTAACCATTCACCTGAATCCGTGGCGGTGACAATGGTAACCAGGTATAACTATTTCAAGTATGGTTGCGGGGTTTTGAACGGGCTTTAGCGCTGATCGGAAAGAGAGAGAGAGAGAATATTTTTTGTCGGTCTATTGTATTAGCCCTAGAGTGAAGAAAAGCTACCCTCCCTGAAATGCTCTACTCTTCTTTCCATAGCAGCAGACGTCCTCAGACTTTGTGGTGGGGGTGGGGGGTGTTTTTACAATAGACAAACTATAACTGGTTTTCAAGCATTAACTTTTATATTAGTTTTAAAAAAAATACTACATTCAAAAAGAGTAAACAAGGTTAGCTGGCATCAAGTATTCTCACTAAAAAAAAATTACGTTAATCAGAATTTTTTTTTAATATAGTTTAAGGAAACATAATTAATTATATCTGAACAATTTATCCAAATTTTACAATTATTTATTAAAAAAATAATTCAATTCTTTATCTTTTGATTTTAATTCTTCGAATGTAGAAAAAAAAAATAAAATTAGTAATATTTCATTAATAAAAATTATTTTATTATTTAATTAAATATTCACTATTGTATATTTTCTTTTTAACTCCAATTGCTTAATAGATTTATATGAAATTTATTTTTTCGAAATTAAGTTAGATGTTAAAATGCACACAAAAAAATTAGAAGTGTTCATTTTGCAACACGTAGTTTAAACTAAAAACTAGTGGAAATTAGTTTAAATGTTATTAATATAATGAGTAGAAACACTTTTTAAAAAAAATGGAACTTTAGTAAAAATATCTAGTATTCCACCTAAATGACTGATGACGTAATTTATTTTCCATGATTTGGCCTGGATCTTTTAGTTTCTTTGTCTGGAAACATGTCCTCTGAGATGCAAGTGGGTGTTCTGTATTTTTAAGCTCACACAATGCAATAATTCGAGAAAAGGCCCATTTCTCTACCAGCAGAATAAATATTCCGTTCTCATATTCAGACTTCCTCATAACTGATGGCTTGATTAAAAAAGAGTTCAAAGTCTTCTCCGAGAACCGATCTAAATCACAAGAAACACCTTTGTGAATAATTAGAAAACAGATCACGTAGCCAGCCAAATTGACCATTTTTACTGCCAACACTAACTTCAACTGTGATGGTGTGGGGAAAGACCATTAGACAATGCCAACCTTCATCTTTCAAAAGGTACCTCTAGATTGGATCAAGTTAGCATGTTTTATATGCTAGTGAATATGTTTAATAATTGTAGTGGTAGTTACGCCACAATGTACATCAGGAGGTCAATTCTTCTGGCCCATTATCAGAAACTGGTAACCAGACGTGTGCAGGCACGTCATCAAAACCAAAGTTCTACCAACATCAATCCATGCCTAATGATTCTTCAAATGTTAACCAACGTATGTCCGTATATAGATAGTTTATCACGTAATCAAATGTACAATGGTTGAACTTTCAAAATAATAAAGTAATATGCAGAAATATTACATATAAATTCACAAATTTAGAAAAATTGACTCATCACTATTGTTAATCTAATATGAAACCATTTCTCCCTTGTAAAATAGCTATCGATTGTTCTCTTATGGTAGATATATAATTATATTGAAAGCGTTTTTATTAGTGATTTGTGTAAAAAAAGTGATATACTTTCGAGTTGTTTTCCAATTCAACCATTATATAAACGTAACGCCTACGGCAAAACAAACATTTATGAATCGCTTATACATATTTTATTTGTCTAAATATTTTATTTGAGTTCTTTAAGTCCATTTATCCGAACGATATTATACAGCAACAGTGGGTGCACTTTCAAAACTATAAACACGCAGAGAACGGAATAAACTGTTGAAACGAAATCGATTCGTATTTCTTCTGTAACGTTTTATCGCAGATATTTCTTGTTTATTTACACATTGTTATGTATGCAAAAGTTTAAGATGATCTCTAAGATCTTCAATTTTGATCCTGAGTTACTTTTTTAAGAAAATACTCAGGTCTCTAGTAATGGTATAACATTAGAGTACTTCGTGCAGCGAATGAAAATTTGTTTTCTTGCATAAATTTACTTATTCTTTGAATAAGATAAGTAAGAAGATGACGAAAATAAAGAACGAAAGTTTTATGTTTTTGACTTTGTTTTAAAATGCATTGTCTTAAGAAATATACTTGAGTTGTATGCAAAATTCGGATCAAAATTTCAATATTATATTTTGAATACTCGATTTATTTATTTTTATAAAGAAATGCATTCTGTATTTGTTCGTTCTACTTAGTTTCAACGCTGCTTTTTTGAAACTATATGAAAATAATGGTTAATTTTAAAATAAAACATCTACATACTGTAATGTAAAAGTAAACTATTTTTAAAAGGTTTTATAAAAGCGTTTCTATAACTAAATACGAAGCTGCTTTACTTTCAAGTTTTTATTTTGAATATACTAAGTTTACATATCACAATGGTATTTTATAAAGTATAAAAATTCAAAAAGTATGTACATGAAGGAATAAAAACTATCACAAAAACTCTTAGTCTCTGCCTAGGGTTGTACTTTTATGAGACCATTTTTACAAATACTTATTTGAATTAAAAGTAATTGCCATACTTTACTTGTATTTCATATCTTAAAATTTTTTATAACTATATTTAGGATACAAAAAATTAGATTGGTTCATAAACTTCAACATGCATGGGAACAGAAAAAAAATAATAATATAACGGCTACTTTGATAGTTTCTGCTCTCCTTGAATTATAATTATTCATTTGCTAAATTGTGGAAATAGGGTTTTTACGACCCTACAATGAAATAGAGAAGTTCTTATTTTTATATGAAGATATTCCTCAGTTTTGTTTCCACATAGGTAATATACAAGTTTCAGGTAATATTCAAGTCCCAAAGAGGGCAGCACAAAACACAAAATATTTTATTTCCACCAAGAATATCTTAGTATTTTTCACATAAAACACTGTTTTGAACGATTCCAAAACATGACTTATCATATTATCGTTTTGAAATGTACTTTATCAAAATTGTTCAAGAGTAACTAAACAGCACAGGAAAAAAAGAGATATTTAAAAATGCCTTATGTTAATATTTTCAAGACTCATTTATAAAAATGTTACGTATTATTATTAGTAGTAGTATTACTTTTAACAGTATTAATAAATATTATATGCAAATACAGATATACTTATTTGTGTTCTTTATCTGGATATGTTTGGTTTCCTTTGTAGGAGGATTCGAAACCCCGAGAAAGTATAGCTTGCATACTTCAACAAAATACAGAAATATATATTTTTCTAAAATATGATAGAAAAACTCTCTAAGTAGAAATTTTTCGACTTATTTATTTTTATAGTCATAAAAATACATCTGAAGGGTAGTTTGAGGAGACTGAGACTTCGTTTATGACTATCTAGCTATCATTGTGACGTCTAGTTTATAGCTACTGCAAGACTCCGAACAATCGAAACATTCTTTGACTTAATTTGTCTCTTTTCCCATTTTGAAAGGTAATAAAAATTGAACTCTTCCCTGAACTCCATGGATTCTTCGGGTATAGAGTTTTATTTAGACTCTTATAAAATGACTTTTATATTTCCTTGCGCTTATTTTAAATTTAGATTGCATTGAACTTGTATATATATATATATATATATATGTAATACAAAAATTATAAATACTTTTGTATTAATAAAAGCATTAAAGCTCTTTCGTTTTCTTAAAATATCTTTGGTAAAGGATAAGGGTAGAAATTCTATTTTGGGACTTTAAGGTTGAAAACATTCCAATGAATAATACTTAGATTTATATTTCAAAAGAGAAGTTATTTTAAGATCTTTCACTTCCATATAAGGAAGGATTAAACGTTTTTCTATGAGTAATAAATAATTTTGATGAGGAGAAAGAATACAGGGAATGCAATATGACTGGCCTCTTCACATATTTTAATTATCGTATAAAACAGAGGAGCGATGGTTTTTGCGTTCTTTTTGGTGTTTCAAATTTACCAACTAAACTCTGTCGGATCTGACAGGAACTTTGTCTCCCCCTCACCAGCCCGGAGAGCGGGGATGAATTTCTGCTTCACCATCGGTTACTAAATAAAAGCCTGTGCACAACATGGCCTCATTATTACTGTTTTCTTGACTAATAAATCCACCAAAATATCGGGGTTGTTGCCCTGATATTATATATATATATATATATAAGCGTGTTTGATTNTATATATATATATTTGTAGGTAACTAAGATGCTAAACAACATGTCTGAGAAATCAACATGCTCTTCTATAGCCTAAAAAGTAACGAATGCATGGTTTGTGCGTAACTACAGTCCATGGCCAAATTATTAGGCGCTCTCTAAGAGTTTTAGTAAAATCTTAATTATCAGGTGGTACTTTACAGCTTTATTTGCTTTTAAGCTGCTGACACCGGTTTACACTTGTTTACGTTGATGTATCAGTTGCTTAACTTTGTAATGCAATACGTTAAGAATAAATACAAATTGGAAATATATAAAAATTCTCCTTAATAAAAACCCTTTACATGCATGTTTAAATATAAAAGTATTGCGTATAAGCTCGTGCAAATCATGTAATTATCGAAAAACTACAATACGTCTAATAATTTGATTTAATTATTATAGTATAATAATATAATACCTGATATAATAGATAATCTATATTTATATAATATATTGCCAAATTTACCCAATCATCGAATTTATATAATCTATCGTTTAATTTATCCAATCATCTAATTTATATTATATATCGCCTAATTTAACCAATTGATGCAGGAGCGTAAACAAATGCTAATTGGATTCAGTCTCGTAAAAACATTAAAGCTGTATAGAGAGTATCACCTGATAATTAAGATTTTACATAGAATCTTAGAGTGCGTCTAATAATTTGGCAAGGGTCTGTGTGTAACTTGTTTAAAGTATGTATTGTTTACTTTCTCATTTCGGAGGAAACAATGCTAAGAAATAAGCGCTCAATTTATCTTAGCAATTTCTACAATACACGTGGTTTCATTTACAACACTACCTCTAACAATACATGTAAAAGTGTGCAGTCAATATTATGTGTTTCTAAGATCAATTCTAAGTGACTTAAACACCCTAATGAACCAACATGCGTATCCGAAGAGTATTCATTTCCTACAGTTATTTTTCTTCCTTTTGTCGAGAAAAATATTTAGTCACGTGCTTATTATTATTTTACATTCTTACAATTGCAATTGATGTAAAAATTGAGTTCTTAGCTGTTCAACTTATGCAAAAAAAATAGTTTACAGACATAATGATGCATAATGCAATAATGTATAATAATATAATAATGTATAACCAAGTCAAAATTTTTGACGGTTTTCCATTGATGGACCAACATAATCCATGATGAATCATTATATTTTTTGATGGTAACCAACATAAGTAACCATCATTCCAATGCAGGAATTTGGACTGATTTATGATGGTCCGACATAATAGCAACTTATTTTGATGGTTTCTTCATGTTGAACCATCAGAAATCTCCATCATAGTTTCTTAGAAATCAAATGTTGGAATGATCACGAATCCCCACCACCCCAATGCAGGAATTCAGACTGATTTTTGATGGGCAAACTTTGAAAAAAATTGTTTTGGTGGTTTATTCCAGCTGAACCAGCAATAATTCCAGTTAAATCATCATGGATTGTTTGTCCTTTGGAATAAAACTTCTCTTGATGAACGAATAACGGACCATGAACCTATAATGGAAAATGTTGGATGATGGTGACCATCAAATGATGTTGGACCATCATGAATTGCACTGAAACCAACATAAACCATTAAATGTTTTGATGGGACCATCAAGAATTTGACATTGGTAGAAAGGAAGTCAATTATAGTGATATTCCAAGAATTTCACCTATTATAATGATAAACGTCTTCACTATCTTAACAAAAGTAAAAATATCTAATGAAAGTAAAGGGAGATAGTTTTATAGCATTCTGTAGACTCAACCTGTTTCAAGAATAGAAATATTAACTTTTTGGTCAATCTAAAAATTCACTAATATAAAGGTAAATGAAGCAGATTCTATTGATAATCCGTTAACACAACATATTACAATATTTTGTTAATTAAAAAAAAATCGGTAGCAATCAAGCATTTCTATAGTGAATTCCTTTTAGTAATATTTCTCTAGAAGTTGCAATGAAGGGGCTTTAACTATTAATTAACTATTACTAGAAGTTTTAACCATAATTTTTAGATAGCAGTAAAATGAAGAAACCTTTAATAACATTCCTGCAACCTAACCTATTGCAATGATCAACTTTCCGATCAATATAAAAATATACCAAGTACAGAAAAAAATAATTCTATTGAAAACCATTCAAACTCAACCTATTGTAATGATAAGAGGTACAACATTCTGTCGAAACAATAAAAAATCTATTGCGAAAAGGAAATATCCTGTAATGAAAATGAAGAAAATTATTGCGATGTAACCCAGTCTTAAAAAAAAATCTATTCTGAAAATGAAATATCCTATACTGAAAATGAAGAAAATTATTGCGATGTAACCCAGTTCTAAAAAAAAACCTATTCTGAGAATGAAATATCCTATATTGAAAATGAAGAAAATTATTACGATGTAACTCAGCTGATTGTAAACATAGAGACCTTAACTATAGAGCCATTATAAAAATGTGTGCTTAGTAGGTAAGTCTCGTTATTTCTAGAAATATTCCTTCAACTCAACCTATTGCAATGATACATACCAAATTATTGCTCATCCTATTGCGAGGAAGTGCCGCCTGCATAACAATATAGCAATTGCAGATAATAAAATAAACAATGCGGTTGATATTCATTCAACTCAACCTATTGCAAAAAAAGAGGTCTTACATTCGGTCAATATGAAAAAAATATCTACTATTGCACTAAAAAGGAAGATAATTTAAGTTATGTTATTTCAACTCAACCTATTGCAGAAATCAAGATTTTAACTGTTAATCCATCATAAGAATGTATGCATTGCTTATAAGTGTGGTAAATTCGTAGTAATATTCCTTTGATGCAACCAATTATGATAATATATAACTTTACATAAAACTTGCGATGACATGCAGTTATAAAAATACAGCAGAAAAAACCATTCTATTAATATTCATTCAACTAAATATGTTGTATGAAAGAGTTGTTCAAAATATTAAAAAATATATCTATAGCCTTATAAATGAAAATAATTGAAATATCCCTTCAACTCAATCTGTTGTAAATATAGAAACCTTTTCCGCTGAGCCATCATAAAATATGTTGTTGTTGTCGTGTCCATGTATGAGGGTTGTTCACCAGATGCCATCAANTTCAAAATATTAAGAAAAATATCTATAGCATTATAAATGAAAATAATTGTTGAAGTAAATTGTATAAAAATAATTGTTGAAAGAGTTGTTCAAAATATTAAAAAAAATATCTATAGCATTATAAATGAAAATAATTGAAATATCCCTTCAACTCAATCTGTTGTAAATATAGAAACCTTTCCCGCTGAGCCATCATAAAATATGTTGTTGTTGTCGTGTCCATGGATGAGGGTTGTTCACCAGATGCCATCAAAGGAGCGGTTGACTGCAGTGGCCTGCTGTATGGATCTCCTAAAGTGGTTCCAGAAGTGACAGAATACCTAACTTTAAGACATTTGCAGTAAAAATTGGGCATTTAAAGATATATTTTGTTGTTAGCTGGGAATCTGGGCAGTTTTTTCAGTTGATATAGGATCTTGTATCATCGGAAGGAATTTTCGTGCCCTTGTAATGTTTTGTCCTTAGTCTGGTTAATGTAGATGTAACATCTGTAGGACAATCGAAGTCTGTGGGTAGTGGTTTCCTGGTGGACCTGTCTGCATTTGGTTACTGCATTTGCATCAGCGACAGTGACGTCATTAATGGATTGGCTGTTTCCAAGGACTTCGTTGGCCAAAAGATCAGCACATTCGTTGTCCTCTGCATTTACGTGCGCTGCCGGCCAAGTGGCCGAGCTGTCAGCGTGTCTGACTGTGAAGCCAGTGGCTGCGGGTTCGAATCAATCTCAGGGCATGGATGTTCCCCTCTCTGTGTGTTGTTCTCTGTTGCGTGATGTGTGAATGCAGCCCACCACGGAATGCGGAAGGGGTATCTGTGGCAGTGTGGCGTGATTAATGTTGCTCGCCTCCGTGACTTCAACGTGGTTCACAGGTGCCCACCGGTTAATGTTAAATGAGCATTATTTCTGACCTCTTCCTAGGTGAAGAACGAAAGTTCAGAACATACCGTTAGAAATTTTTTTTTTATATGAAATGGTTCTGGTTAAAATGTATATATAGCAGGTAAGTGAAATTTACTCGTGAAAGTGCTTCGACATCTACCGATTATGATGATATCAATCTTAATTTTTTCAGACAGCTCAAAGATGTATGTATAGCAGGTGAGTGAAGTTAACTCTAAAAATTCCTTCGACATCCACCGATTACGATTATATCAATTTTAATTTTTTTCAGACAGCTTAAAAAAGTTTATATATCAGTAAGAATGAAGAGGATTCTAGTTATTTTGTTTTCTGGCTAAACCAACTGCAAGCTTACAGGTTGTTCTATATTGGAGGCGTCACTACTTCCAAAAAATAAATCAAGGGAAGGTATCACTTACCTTGCTGTGTTCTGAATGATTAGAAGCAGTAAGACCAACCTTACTCTTTTGTTTCCGAGCTTGGCTTACAATATATTTAACAATAAACATCTATAATGATCATCGTTTTGAACTATAAAACATTTATTGGATTGATTAACAAAACAGGATGATGATGTATTTACATTAATGGAATATGATAGATAGTAGCTAATGAGAAGTTTTTAGTGAGATAGTTCGACAAGGCGCGTTCCTTGTTTTCTTTCTAGTACTACTACTGTTTTTGTTTTTTAAAACTTTCTCGTCCTCTCCGTGATCAACCGCTAGGGGGCTCACGCTGCAACACAGGTCTTAACAATTACGTCTACATAAAAATGTACACATAGCAATAATAAGGAGAATAATTCCAGTGATATTCTTTTAGCTTTTATTGGTAAAAGCTATAACATAAAAATTTATATACATCTATAGATTCGAAGATGAAGTGAGGAAGACAATTTTAATAACAGATCAAAAAAGTGATCGAAAACGACCAAAAGAAACATATAAAACCACTTGACTCTAAAATCTACTGGGTAGAATAAAAGTATATTTATCAAAGAATCTAGGCCATCAAAAGACAAAAACGGAAATAGAAAGAAAAAAAACTACAATGGAATCTTCAAACGGAAGTATTGTTCTTTGAGGGAAACAGAACAGAGAACGTCGGAATCCCCCCTGGAATGCTCTTGATGTATATGACTAACTGAGACAAGTGGGGAGATTATAGATATTGCCCTCAGATAGATGGCTTCATCTGCTGAGATGTCGCAATAATGGCACCTTTTCTGGAAGCGGTGTATATTGTGGGAAGTTGTTCTTTCTTGGGTTTCGGAACATATTTTGTTCTAGATGGGAGTCTGTTGAGAAATCCATAAAAGGTAGAGGTTGTTAAGAAGGTGATCAGAACACCTTGCAGGATGATATATCTCAGTTGTTTTCGGCTCGGATTATTTCATTTTTTTTATGGTCATGTGTTGTTATCATAATATTATCGTAAAATTATGGAGAATATTGAAGGAAATAAAGAAAAGCAGAAATTATAAATGTTAGTACACGAAAATGAATATGTGCCAGAACAAGGCAAAATGTTTTACAGTCGTAATTTCTCTTAATCTTAAGTACGAATTGTAAATGTTAATACACGAAAATGAATATGTGCCAGAACTAGGCAAAATGTCTTGCAGTCGTAATTTCTCTTCATCATAAGTACGAATTATAAATGCTAACACACGAAAATGAATATGTGCCAGAACAAGGCAAAATGTCTTGCAGTCGTAATTCTCAAATTATGAATATGCATGAGAATATAATGAAATAATGGAGTCAAAAGGTACCAGAATTAGGCAAAATGCCTTTTAGACACGATTTTCCTCAATCGAGAAATATTTCTTTACCGTAATAGTCTTTTAAAATTAGGTCTAAGAATTAAATGAAATAATGGAACATAACTGTCAAGAATTAGGCAGAATGCCTTTTAATCATGATTCCGCTGAATCATAATTATGAATTGAAAATATCTATTATAATAATCTGGTTATGGATAAGAATAGATGAATAGGAAAATATAAAATTACAAGCGACTAATAGAAAAGGGAAGGGTTGTCGAGTGTAGTGACTACGGAGTGTGCCCCTTAGTCAGTTTTCATTTATTCACAATATGACCACCATTGGGGTCATTTTAACCATATTTTGCCATTTCTTGCGTTGTTTTTCCTGAACCAAGCGATCTATGAAGCTCATTTTTTTAAAACTTTTTCTAAATTCTTTTTCCTCTAAAAATGCCCTTATTTGTCTAAAAATAATTCAAGAATATTTTTAAAAGAGTTTGATATTAACCAAAAATTTAATTTCCAGTCCATAAATGGAAAAAGCTAAAAACAGGAGATTTGCGAGTTGTTTTTGAAAAAAAATTTCGGGAAATTCTGATTCTTTTAAAACTAGTTTCTTGTTAAAATATGCACGTCATATTCTCTGAAAATGCCCACGTATGTCTAAAAATAAAGAATTGTTTTTGAAATAGCTTTGCTTACTCCGAAACACATAATTTGCAAATGTTATTAAGCCGGACATTTTGTGAGTTTTTTTTTTTTTTTTTTTTTTTTTTTTTTTTTTTTTTAGGAACGTAATTTTTTAAAACTGGTATCATACTAAGCTATCACATAAGCCAGCGTTTCTCAACCTTTTAGTATTCGCGGCCCAGTTTTCAATCAGAATTTTCATCGCGCCCCCCCCACTTGCAGTAAAATGTATGCAACAATAATGTCTATTGAGTATTTTTAATTCTGTCCTTAAATTATTTTTAACTAACTACCAAAACAAAAGTAAAGTAAAAATCAGCAGCAATTGAGATTGCAGAAACTATGTTTGGAGTTAATTTTTCAAAACAATTACAGTCCATACCTCTTTCAAATGATATTGTTGCTCGTCGAATTGGTGATACAGCTGNGAGTTGCTTTTTGAAAAAAATTTCGGGAAATTCTGATTATTTTTAAACTTGTTTCATGTTAAAATATGCACTTCATATTCTCTGAAAACACCCAC
This sequence comes from Parasteatoda tepidariorum, assembly GCF_043381705.1. Classification (NCBI taxonomy): domain Eukaryota; kingdom Metazoa; phylum Arthropoda; class Arachnida; order Araneae; family Theridiidae; genus Parasteatoda; species Parasteatoda tepidariorum. The sequence continues at coordinate 2,789,280 of NC_092210.1, forward strand.
GTATGTCTAAAAATTGCTTTTGAAATAGCTTTGTTTACTCCAAACATATAATTTGCAAGTGTTATGAAGCCGGACATTTTGCGAGTTTTTTTTTTTTTTTTTTTTTTTTTTTTTTTTTTTTTAGGTAACGTAATTTTTTAAACTGGTATCATACTAAGCTATCACATAAGCTAAATTTTGCCACGTCACCACCATGCACAATTTATTGTGAATATTATACTTTATACAGTCCCTAGCCAAATTATTAGACACACTTTAAGATTCTATGTAAACTTTTAATTATCAGGTGATACTATACAGCTTTATTGTTTTCATGCGACTGAAACCAGCTTGCACTTGTTTATGTTCGCTTATCAATTTATTAAATTAGACGATACATAATATAAATTCGACAATTGGATAAATAAAACATTTTTTGCACACGTTTTCATATTTAAACATACATGTAACGGATTTTTGTACAGGGGATTTTTATATGCTTCCTATTTGTATTTATTTTTAACGTATTGCGTGACAATGTTAACCAATCGATACACGAACGTAAGCAAGTGCAAACGTGTTTCAGTCGTGTAAAAACAATAAAGCTGGAGAGTAACACCTGATAATTAAGAATTTACATAGAATCTTATAATGCATCTAATAATTTGGCCAGAGACTGCACAAATATTACAAGTCTGATTCAGTTTGTATCTTTGGTAAAACTTTGTTTATTGATTCCTTCAGAATCATCAGCGGATAATGAGAATTCCATCAAACATAGAATCACAAAACAATAAAATAAAATAAAAAAAGTTAATATTTTAAATTAAATTGAAAAAAATATAGAATGTACTTTCTGTTAATTAATAAATGCAAAATGAATTTAAATAATTCAAAATATATTGATGTCAAAGACATTGAACTCATTGTGCCACTAAGACTGATAAACAAATTAAGCTTAGAGAAAATTTGATTATTAGCTAATTATCAGTTTAAACCTCCCCCCCCCCAAAAAAAAACATGCTTCTTATTTTTTTTTAAATCACAACTTTATGAAGTTTTTTTTCTCTTTTTTTAATTAAATATTTTAATACCTCTCGCTTCGTCCAGTTTGATATCAGCTAATAGACGTTTCATAAACTAAAGGAAATGAAATAGTTTAAAAATATAAGCATCATGAAAAGTATTATCTACTATAAAATTATAAAAGTATGATACTACTAAACATTAAATCTTTGAATATCATATTAGAGTTATAGATTAAAAGTTATAAAGATTTATTTAATATTATTGAATTTTTTGGTAATTTATCGAAAGTAAAAATTGTTAAATTTCAAAAATTTTATTATTTAAAAAAATTAAATACAAAGAAAAATCGGTTATTTAAAAATTCAACTATAGAAAGCTACTTTATCAATAATTCTGAGTAATCGACATAGAAAAAGAGTAATTAAAAATTAAACCCTTAAATTTAGCTGAATAAAATGAAATTATATTTTTTAATTTAATAATTTTAAGAGATCTTTATATACTTTAAATTAAATGATAAATGATAAGAAATGATAAGAACATTAATAATGATAATGTTAAATGCTAAATGATAAGAACACCCTACACTGAGTTACGTAAGTGGCATTAAAAACTATAAATCAAGTCGTTTGCAGAAATTGCAATATTATTTTTTTCATAATATTTTTTTTATCGTTTTATTAAAAAAAATTAAACTGTAAAATAGCATAAAAAAGAAAAAGAAGATAAACAATAAATTTAAACTAAAAATTGGCCTTGTATTATTTTTTTAAGGTAAAGATTTTTTTATCATTATATAACCAAATATGAAATCTTAAAACCATATAAAAGGGAAATAAAAGTAAACAATAATTTTAAATTAAAGAGTAGGACCTCGTGTTGATTTATTTACGATAAATTATTTCTTCACTTTACTACAAAAAAATTAAATTGCAAAATAGGATTATTGAGAAATAGAAGTTGGCAATGAATTTAAACTAAATAGAATCGCTTCGTGTAAAGTTTCCATAATTTTTTGATGATAATTTCTTTAATCATTATACTAATAAACACTAAGCTGTGTACATAACATATGAAGAAAAATAGAAACTGAACAATGAGTTTAAACTAAAAAGAATGGCCTTTTTTACTTTATTCAATACAATAGTAAATAAAATAATTTAAAAGTAACACTAACAAGAAAAATATCACTATTTCACCAAACGTTTGATAAGTCGTGTTTTACCATAAAATTGATTAAAACTTGAACAGTTGAATTTACCTGAATAAAACGGAATTTTCTTTTTTTGACTAACTAAATTTAAATAAAGAAGTACAGAGCATCTAATAATTTAGCTTAATTATTATAATATACTAATATAATACCTGATATAATAAATATTCTATATTTATATATCGTTTTATTTATCCAATTGTCGAATTTATATTATATATCGTCTAATTTAAGCAATTGATACACGAACGGAAACAAGTGCAAACCGGTTTCAGTCTCATAAAAACAATAAAATTGTATAGTATCAACTGATAATTAAGATTTTACATAGAATTTTGCAGGGCATCTAATGATTTGGCCAGGAACTGTAGTGAAATAGTAGAATAAAAAGAAAGTAGAACTGGACAAAATGTCTTTCAATTAAAGTTTTTATAATTTTTTGATGATAATTTTTTTTAATCATAATACTAATAATAACTAAGCCGTAAAATAACATATGAAGAAAAATAGAAACTGAGCAATGAGTTTAAACTAAAAATAATGACCTTTTTATTTTATTCAATACAACATTTTTAAATAAAAGTTACACTGACAAGAAAAATATCACTGTTTCACCAAACGCATGATAAATCGTGTCTTACCATAAAATTTATTAAAAGTTAAACAGTTGAATTTACCTGAATAAAGCTTAATTTTTATTTCTGATTAACTTAATTGAAATAAAAACAATTATTTTATTGAGAATTAACAAGAGCATTGCTTTTATAATCCCACCTAAGATTTAGTTACAATATTACCTAAAAGAAAGTTTGTTTTAAAAGCTTAACATCAGTTTGAAAAATATAATAGTTTTTTTTCCCTTCCCCTTTTCTTTTTTTAGATCAAAACTTGTAGCAGCTTCAATGACTTAATGAGAATGAGTTTTAAGTTCGATACCTGGTGTTTAGTCGATGGTCATTTTCTCAGTAATGCTTCTGGCAGCTGTCAAACCCATCAGGAGGAGCATTTGAGTTGGGGGGGGGGAACAAGATTCAGGGGAAGGGGTGCTTGGATTTTTGAGATGGTTCATTAAACTAGGGTTGTGGGTTGTTCCTGATTTTCATTACCCACTTCGGTAGGCAATTATTTTCGACACACTGAATATCTGCTTAACTAATGTCTCATCTACTAATAGTGAACTGATTAAAGGCTATTTTTACGTTATGAGTTTCCTCAGAAAAAAAAATTAAGTCTTTAGTTTCAGAATCTTTATAATAAAATTAAAAGTAAATATTTTTTTCATGAAAAATGCATAGTAAGTACAATAAAAAGTGAAAGTTCTTTTTATATGTTCGATACGTGTTAAAAATATTAATATCAAATTAAATATAAAACAATATAACAGAATGCGTGTGAAGAATTTTATAATCTTGAAGAGAGTTTATTAAATTTATGCATTCCAACAAATAAAGACTAAATATAATTTTTAAAGTTTCATAAATAAACTGTGTAAAATATGAGAATAACAATTTAATAAAAATTAACCGAATCAATACACTGAATAACAATATAATGAAAGCGATGCAATTCTACAAGAAGAAAAAAGATATAATATTAGCTTAAAAATGGAAGAGCGTTTAAAAACAGAATGTTTCTTAGAAAGAAGCAAATGAAAAGGAAATCAGACAATGCAATTGAAACCAAAAAATATTATCAAACATCAAAAATAGATACGAAGATTCCAAAATATTATTTTCGGGGCAGTCATGACCAAGTATCTTTTAAAAAAGCATAAATATTGGTACATGGATATCTCATAAAAAAAACTTGTTTTTTGCTTTAAGCAGAAAAATAATTAGTTTTTCCTAATCGCCGCTTTTCTTTCGCCCATACGTAGTTGATTGTCCCTTTCATAAAAAAAAAATCAATTTCGACATTAATTTCAAGTCAAAAATAGACACTCTATTTTTGACGAAGATTCTAAAACATTAATTTCAGGGCAGCCATTACCTAACATCTTTTAAGGAAGCATAAATATTGGTACATAGATATTTCATAAGATAAAAACTTGTTTTTTTTTTGCTTTAAGAAGAGAAATAAGTAGTTTTTCTTAATCACCGTTTTTCTTTCTCCTATACATAGTTGATTGTTACTTTCTTATTCCCTATTGAGTATAGGTGAACATTACTTCTCCTGGTTTTCGTGTTTATCTAAGAAGGATGAAGGCTCTGAGAATGGAAATCCGTGTTAAGGTTTATTTCCCAAGAGGCAAAATGTCCCTTCAATTACTTGTCGACATAGTAGTTAGTGAAAGAAATAATTTTCTCGCCAACATCAACTTTTGGCACACTAAACACAGTCTTCTATAACATATAATTCTTTACTATACAGGAATTTGATGGTGAAAGAAATAAAACTTTTAAAGGGTTTGTAGTTAGAGCTAATAATGGATAAAATGAGTTTGGAGGCACTTAGGAGGTAAATCAGTTTATTTCTCAATTAATTTTCATTGGGAAGCTTTCAAAGTATGTTTCATTTTTAAGAACAGTTTAATCGGCTTATTATAGAATATAGAAAGAACGAAAATTTGTGGAAATTCTTCATCACTTGGAACACCCGAGTAATTTACTTCCTTCTTTTTCTTTTCTTCTTCTTTTTCTCCCGAACGCTTCCGACGCTGTATGAGTGGGCATTTAAAATTTAAGTTACCCCAGTATTAAACATTGAGAATAAATTTCAAGTATATTACAAGCTAGACACTTCGACGACCAGTTGACTCCCCTGCTACAATAGCGTTAAAATGAGGAAATTCGAAGATAATATTCTGTATTACAATATTTCACTATATCTCCTTTTAATATTGACCCATAATATTCAGTTTGGACCACGTATTATATTACCTGGCACTATTGTACCCTACCAAAGGAATTACATATAGGCAGTAGGTAGGTAGGGTACACTAATACCTGGTAAAATACGTGGTCTAATTTTAATATAATGGGTCAATATTAAGGGGGATATGGGACCATGTTCTAATACAGAATATACACTTCAAATTTCCTCAATTCAACGCTATTATATATACATACATAACCTATAGGGCTACATTGTGGGCCCCCTATAAGGCCTATAATTATTTCCTCTGGTAGGGTACACCAGTACCCGGTAATATAATACGGAGTCCAATTTGAATATTATGTTATGGGTTAATATTTAGGGGAGAAAAAGGGCCATGTTGCAATACAGAATATTGATTTCGAATTTCCTCATTTTAACGCTAATTGTGGACAGCTACAATTTGATCTTTGTTACTACGGCAAAACTGCTCAAAATTCAGCCTTTCTTGGTTACATTGTGATCTCAACGTAATATTTTACCTGTCTTATGAATTAAAATAACGTAATTAAGGAACGATAAAAATAAATAAAATAGATTCATCCATTATTGTCCGTTGTCCCTTTCTAAGGATATTAATACAAAATAACTTTAAGCTGAAGAATTTAAGCGTGCAAATAAAATAAATTACGCTGTATGAGTGTGCATTTAAAAATTAAGTTACCCCCTTATTACATATTGAGAATAAGTTTCATGTTCATTACAAGCTAGACACTTCGACAACCAGTTAATTCACCTACTACATGGTCTTTTGCTACTGTCTGATCTTGGTTACTTCGGAAAATTTGATTTAAATGCAGCCTTTCTCTGTAACGGTGTGGTCTCAACATGACATTTAGCATGCTTTATGACTTAACATTACGCAATTAAAGAACAATAAATAAATAAACTGGATTAATCCATTATTGCCCATTGCCCCGTTTTAAGGATATTCAAGTTTCAATAATTCAAAAATATTTTTTTTATGTTATGTAACTCCTTCATCCCCTAAAATTATCTATTAGCTTCAAAATACATTTTCATTATTACTCAAATCCTTCAACCATTTTGACGCTCAAATACCTATTAACTTCAAGAACTTTTGAATTATGCAAAAATGTACTGTAAAATCTGTAATATATTCTTCAAAATGTATTTCTCCTGGCTACGCTCTTTAAAACACCTCATTCGATTAAAGCAGCGTCAACGTAACAAAATAATTTTTAAAAAAATAATCTTTTATCTACACTTGGATATTTTCTTTTTATATTAATTAACTCCGTCATTAATTAGTTTTCTGTCGTCATTATTACTGTTTTAATGAGGGACCTTAAAAAGTTTTAGTGATTGTTTCATTAAGGTAAATTTCGTGAGGAACATTTTCTTACGTATCTTCCTTATCCGTTTTCGAGCAAATTAAGTACATTATCTTAGAAAAAAATTTAAAAAAATATTTTTTTCTTTTAAATTCAGTTTTTGTCATAATTTTTTACATGAATTCTAGTCAATTTAATTACTTTTTTAGTCGGAAGAAAAAAGTAAATTCATTCTGAGTTTATCAGCATAGCGAGGTCAACATTTTTTGCAATTTTATCAAATTAGTGAAATAGTATATTTATATGTACTTAATTATTTTGTGATGAAAGTAAATTAAAATTTGCTTAATAAACCAAGGTCTTGATTCAATTGACTATCTCTGAAAATGATATTTTTTTTAATGTATTGTTCTTACGTTTCGTTAAAAAATTGATCTGTTGTTTTAATTTCATACAATAAAATGGTTAACAAATTTTGTCCCTACAAATTACATGCCGTGAAAATTACAAGACGTCATTTTAACCTTTTGTGATCCGAATTTTAACCTTTTAACGACAAACAAAAGAAGAAAAAATGTTTTCCCAGGCCTGCATATTTTGATAGTATGCATATTAAGGAATAATCATATTACTAGCACGAGATGTAATAAGAGAATACTGTATTCAGACCTCGTTCGTGTAATCTTAGGTTAGAAAGACTAGTTACGATACGATGAACACGATATGATCGATACGATGAAGGGAGAATCACGCGATACATTGAAATACCCCAGTCAAAATTCTTGATGGTCCCATCAAAATATTTTGATGGTTTATGTTGGTTTCAGTGCGATTCATGATTGCTTAACATCAGTTGATGGTCACCATCATCCATCATTTTCCATTACGTGTTCATGATTTTTAATATGCCAACAAACTACCACCATTCCACGACGGAAAATGCTACTTTATTACCATCAAGAGAAGTTTGACTCTCATGGGCCAACAATCTATGATGATCCGTGATGGTTCACGATGGTTTATACATTTCTATGATGGTTTAATAAGAATTCTTGTTGGTTCTCAGGAATATACCATCAGAAGAATTTCGGTTTTTTTTATGTTCAACCATCATAAATCAGTCCGAATTCCTACATTGGGATGGTGGTTGTTCCTGATCGTTATAACATTTGATTTCTTAGATACTACGGTGGAAATTCGTGATGGTTCAATATGAACAAACCATCGAAACAAGTTGTTATTCATTGGACCATCATAAACCTGTCCGAATTCCTACATTGAGGCGATGGCTAATTCTGTTGGTTACCATCATAATTTATAATGGTTCATGATGGAATTATTGATGGTTACCATCAAGATTATGTTGGTCCATTAGAAAGCGATCAAAAATCTTGATTTGTAAATGTTGCTCAGAAGAAGGAGAACTCATAAAAGAGAAAAAATTAATTTCTTGAAGATTTTTAAATATTTTTATTAATTGTTACAATAAAAATAAAATAAAATTTAGCTCTTTTTATAGATTGTATGATATTTTTATAATGTATTTATTTCTTTTTATTTTGGTCATAAAACAAATTCCACGTGACTCAAGAAAGGAGATATTTATATTTCATAAAACTGCCTTAAGGTTACTTTGGTCATCTTTCTCTTTCTTATAATTTGAATCAATCTTTGAACATTGAATTAATCATATTAAAGTAAAATACCAAAATATTCACCGGGTGGCACCGAAAATATTAATATTTTTTAGTGCCTTTTTAGTCTAGTTTATTTATACTTTTTGCAAATGTGGAAAGGAGATGTGAAATAACAAAACCCAGTTACAACGAAATGAGTCGAACTGTTATTTAACTTTTTCGAACTATTTTCTAACTTTTCCAAGTTAGAAAGAAAAAAAATTATATTTAAAATTTGATTTCCCAAGAACTATTTGTCCGATTTCATTCAAATGTTGTACAGTGTTATTTAAAATTACTTTCTTCAAAATGACGTAAACAATTTTATTGCTTAAAGTTCAAAATTGTTTCGACTAGTAATAAAAGAAAACAATAAAAAAATTTAAATAGTTATTTAAAATTATTTTTACTGAGAATTATCAAGACCGGGATAGCCTGGTCGGTCTGGGAGTTTGGACTCCCCGTGTAGTAAATGGTGACTGATGCACGTTAAATCTATCGTGTAGCAAAGTCCTCCATGTTCCCATAACAAATCAATACCTCCGGGGGTACAGAATTGGAGATGGATCGTTCTCTGATTCAGGTCAAAATTACGATCTGTGGATGAATAAATGAATGTATGACTGGCCTGCCCTATGAACGGGTGTAGCGTATGGTTGTGGCAGAAGTCGAATTCTTGGCCATAGATGGCGCCACAGGAAAATAAGAACAATCGCAACCCTCTGCCTTAACACGCATACGTCAACAACTGAGAATTATCTTTGGAAGAAAGAATTTTACAAATGCGTGGTAAAGTTTTTTGAGTCGCTTAAAAAGTATTCAAGTTACTGCAAAATGCACAAAAAGCAATGTTAGCATTAAGGGATGCATGAAATTTCACTTCATTCTTCCTTCCCCAGTTAAAATATTCCAGATTGTGGCTACCCCGAATTTGGCCGAGAATTCAAATTCGTCGGGAAAAAAAGTAAGTTTATTGAAAAAACGTACGTTTTAGCGTCTATATTTAGTAATTTAGAATATTGTCTGTATTAATAATTTGCGTATTTCAAATTATACTCTTGAAGATTATGAAGTCTGGTGTATAATGAAGTAAAGTGAAATAAAGACTGATGTAAAGTGAAGACTAAAAATCCAATGATTATAATAAACTCATTACGGTTATTCATATGACAAAGGCGGATTTCCCCCCGTCTCCAGGAGGAAATACCACAGTATTGGTATGTGTAACGTGGGCAGTGGCGTAGTTTTAAATGTATGTTTGGAGGGGGTTTATCTCCTTGCGACGTTATATATAGAACAATAAAAAAATTTTGAATGCTCCTCACTTTGATATATTTTGATATATTTTACTTTGGCTATATTGATACCATATTAGAAAGCAAATCCTTTTTTGTGGATATAATCGTGTGAACTGATGAAAAGAGTATATCTTTTATTTTCCGGATTTTTATTATTTTTTTCGTTTTATCGGATTTTTTTCCGCTTTCTCGATATTTTTATTTTGATTATTATTTTTCTTCCCTTCCCCCTTTTCCCCCCCATTGTTCTGTAATTCTTTTCCAAGTTTGCTCTACATTTTGAACATCAAAAATCACCTTTATTTTGTTTGGCGAAACATCAAGCAGTTCCTTTTCAATGCGGAAATCAAAACGTTTGAAAACATTAAGAGATAATTTTAGTAATTGGTGAAAAATACCTGATTGTTAATTCAAATAATCATCTGCAGATCACTTCTAATCACCTGATAATGAGATGAAATGAATGAAGGAATGTAATGTGGTAGATCTGATCAGGGGATGAGAGAAATCGCCTCATAATTTCACTTTTTCATTTAGTTATTCATTTTGAAAATAAAACTAAAAGCAAAATGCAAAAACATTTTTAGAGTCCATGAAAGGATTATTTATGTCAGTTAGAACAAAAAAAATATCTGTAAATAATTAAAAAATATTAAAAAGAAAAAAATCTTATTATCGATTAAAAATGAATGGAATTATTCAGATCCCGAAAATATTATTTTATTTCCATTAAATAATATTTTTTAAAATTTAAGAATGAAGTATAGATATTTTAACAGTTTAATAAACACGTTTATAAGATTTCAGCATATTAAAGGAAATTCGACATTCTAAAACTCAGTTCAATAGCTTTGTTTAAAAAAAGATAATTTACTAAGGGTTGCTCATAACAACTTTATTTATTTATACATACGTAAATACATGTATCTATCTATCTATCTATCTATCTATCTATCTATCTATCTATCTATCTATCT
>NC_092210.1:2801821-2862331 GCF_043381705.1 Parasteatoda tepidariorum
GAGGTTTCACTGTGTGTGTGTGTATATATATATATATATATATATATATTATTAAAACATCATTGATGATTGGATCTCAGATTAACTCTTTAGGACAGAATCTTTGGAGAAAAATAACTTAATTATGCAAATTTTTAATTATGATTCGGTTATTGAGAAAGATTTATTGTTAATTTTTTATAAATAAAATGTTAACTTTTTATGATGTTTTTAAGTTGTGTTTAAACAAAGCAAGTCGAACAAGTTGTATTTATCCTCTGTTAGACATTTTTTTTTTGTTGACATTCTTCCTAACCTACGCAAAAGTTTCATTTTAAAGGGATAACGGACACAATTTCTGTACATATTCTGCCTGCAAAGTTCTGTACAAAATTTGTTCAATAAACGTCTGCGATTCATTTAAAAATATTTATAATATTTATTTTTTCCTTCCTTTATACAAGACGGAAATAAAAACATACTATTCCTAAAAACTTGTGTTCGATTTAAAATTTTCGATTTCTTTTCATAAAATGTACCTAATCTTTAATTTTAATTTATCTTCTGCCTGTTTTGCCAATAATATTTAAAAAAAAAAGGCTAGAGAATTTTATTTTTACTGTACCCTCATTTTTAAGATCTATTAAGATAAAGATATCAAAATTAAAAACAAGATTTTAATCTTTCCTTGGACAAATTGTACTAATAAATCTAAATTGTGCACAATGTAAACTTCATACCTTGATCTTCTTTCCTTTTATAATAAACATTTCATTATTTGGAAAAAAAAGCTATAGTTATAAAACAAATTTCATCATCAAGTTCAAAGAGTTAGAAAAAAACGAAACTGAATCTTACCTCAAGTTTATTTTCCAAATATCAACTTAGTTTTTTATCATTTAAAACAACAAAAAAAATAGCATTTTTAAATTAATTTATTAGTTTTTGCTTTAAGAATTTTTTTAATTATTAACATAACTAGAATTTATAAAGTTTTAGTGGAATGCACCCCATAAATATGTTAAACTATAAGTAAGATAACTGAAAAATAGAAAGATGCTCAAACTAGATATGGCACAGAATTTGAGTAAAACGCAATATTTCATTTAGTTTTAATTAATTGCGTTGTTTTTGTGACATGATAAAATTTGAAGTGTTTAAAAAATAAATTAGACTGCTTTTCGACCTCAATGCATTTTCTTTCCCTCTCTTTATGTCTCTTGGGATCTCAAATATCATAGAATAAAAGTTTTGAGAAAAGAACAATTCATTAAAGCAGTTTAATTATACTGAGCACAAATTATGTCTTTTAGTTGTAACAGTTTTTAGAGAACAAAATTTTATTATCCAGATATGTCAGTTGTCGTTCTTTTTTACTGAGTAAGGGCTGCTCTGCCGAGTACATGTTAATTACTTTTTATACGCTTTTAAAGTAAAGTGCACCGTACGTCTCAAACAACAACTTATTGATAAAATATGTATTTTAATGAGCTACTTCAATTTTAAAGAAAATACCTTTTAATTAATATTTTTATCTTCCGTTTCTTAAATATTAATTAAAAGTACTTTTAACATAAGGGTTATAAAATACGCCAGAGTTATAAAAAGGTTTAATGATGGTTTTAACTTTAATATAAATAAATATTTGCTTATTAGTAAAAAAATAACACACAATTTTGTAATGAATATACAAATTTTAATTAATTAATGACCGTTTTAGATTTATGATTTTTAAAATTTAAGAGACAAAAGCAATTTAAGAAGAAGATCATAGTGAGAGTGGAAAGCGGCTCTTAATTAAATTTCTTAAATTATAATTTTTTTTGCGTTTTTTGTCATGAATTTGTGCATCTATTTTCTGAAACTCGTTTAAATAAAGATAATTTTGAGCCAAAAATTATTTTTGACAATTTTTATTTACTCTACAATATTTACGCATTTTCAAAAATAAGATATACTTCTTACAAATGGTTCAAATGAAAACCTGATGGCGTGAACACATAGCTTATCTAATCAGGAGTCAAATTTTTTTTGCTTGTTTATAAATCTTACTTATTTCTGAGACAGAATGTTTGAAAATTTAGACGGGGTAAGGTAAAATATACGCTTAAACCGCTTTGTTAAAAATAATGCTATTAGAAAACATGAGCTTTCCAATGGATTATTAATTATTTTCGTTTCTTTTCTTTTTTAACTATTTCGATTTAACCGTTATTTCTTAAACCGACTATACCTCAAGATTAAACGTAAAATTTTTAATGACATTATTGTTTTGATTCCGGCTTAAATTTCTCAGTTGTGTTTTTGTTAATTTAAGAACAGTTTTAATCTAGTAGAGAGTAAAATAATTATTTTCGATTATTTAGTTTTTTTTTAGTTTTAAATGTTCTTTTTAATAAAGAAACTATTAAGCCTCTTTTATAAGTCTATCAGATACATGACATAAGTCATACTTATAAAAAATGAATTCTGTGTAAAATCGCTATTTTTGTTTCACATACTGAAATATGGAATTAGTTCGTTTCTATCCTTTAAATTGTCCTGTCAATTGCAATGATGTCCTTCAACTATTATTAGTCTCGGATGAACAGTTTATTTCCTTCTTTTTTTATTATTTTATTTCCTCTTTTGCTCCCGTAAAACGAATTGAGATGAAATTAGACATTTTTTAGGACTTTAAACAATATATATTAGCTGGCTCTTCTTATTATGAAACATTTAAAAAAATCTCGTTCTTAATAAACTCGAAAAACCTAACAAACGTATTGAAAAAATTATTGCTGTGGAGTAATTTAATGCTTAATGCATAGCACTTACATTCCCCACTACTTACAAATTACTTCTATAGAGTATTTTGATGTGAAGTTTAAAGTTTTGGAAGAAACATTTAATGCGCATTTTGATTTATGAAACATTGAGCAGAAGTTTCTTGAAATGTCTAACCTAAACGCTGCACAGTTCTCCAATTTCACAACTTAAAAATTTATATACTGTAATATTTTTTCGGGTTACATCTCCTTTGTGGCCTGAAGCTGATCCAGTTTCACATCGATGGGTATTAGCTTAACTGGGAAGTCAAGGCGGCCGGTGCGCATTCAGCCTCAATAAAACCATTTGTTTCGGTCTAGTCCCTTAACCTCCATCACCCAAACTGACAAACTGATTATTGAGTAAATATTTCATTTTATTTATTTATAATTTGTTATATAAATAAATGTCTTAAATCTGTCTAATTTTATTCATTGAAACCAAGATGATTTATTTAAATTTTGTAACGAAAATAAATTTTAAAAACATTGGAACACAGACAAGTTGCAGAATTTAGTTGAATTTTACTTATAAAAAAATTTAGCATACTTTATAAGCTTTTTCTTCTTAAATATGGAGTAATTTTTCTCATTAAGTCTATTGTTATTAACGAACAATATTCTGGTATTGTAATTTTTAAATAATTTTCAAGACTATAAAATACTATTTTTTTTAAAGTTAATATTTAATTAAACTTAAAACTATCGGCTTTTGTAATTTAACGTTTCATGATATAGAAACCTTATTATCGATTCTAAATATAAGTTAAATCCAAATTAATTAAAAACTGCGAATTTTTAAGTAAAAAACATTTTAAAACTGTTTGAAGTTAATATTTAATTAAATTTAAAACTGACGATTTTTGTACTTGAAAGTTTAATGAAAAAAAGTCTTATTATCGATTTTAAATACTAATTTAATCTAAAATATTTAAAACTGTGACATTTTAACAAATTTAAAAAGTATCTTAAATTTTTTAAACGTTATAATTACACTCTTAAAATGAACGAGTGAATTCCCCTACGCGAAAAAGAGTGAATTTTTTAAAAACTTAATTTGAGTGAAACACACATATTTTTGAGCCAAATACTTGCTTTGCATTCAATCGAATTTGAGTGGTAGATATTTAATCGATACTTGAATGGTTTTCGCTCAAGCACGCATGGGTTATTTAGTATTTAATTGTGTGCGAGCTATAAGCTGGAATTTGTATCGTTTTATTTTAAAAAGCAAACGATAATAAATCTAAATAAAATTGTTATGTTCTACGATCTAAATAAATGATGTCTTCGTTTTTATTTTAAGTTTAATTTTTATTCTTGCGAATATGTCTATCAATATTTTGAATTTAAATATAATTTAATTAATAGTGGTATTTCAGAAGAAGAAGCTGTTTAACATTTTGGAAAGTGAATATACTTTGTTGCTCTATTTTTAAAATACTATTATTTAGAATGTGTTATATACACTTTCCATTTTAATTAGCTGTTTTTTAGAGCTTTTAAATAAAATGATTTTCATATAAATTATTTGTCAAGAGAAATTTATTAAAATTGAAAGTGTTAAATTCGGATGATTATGGAATACTTAAAAAATTTGATTCCATGCTAGAATCTTTGTCAAAGCATGTGGTGATATTATATCTGTAAAGATTCTTAGAATTTTTTTCAGATCTCATATTAAAGTTTTAAATTTTTATTTTAATATAATGGATTTATATCTATGTTTCAGTTATTTATGCATATTTTTGGTTCAAAGCACTTGTGGATAATTTATTTCATATCATTATATACTTCTTTTATATTTACGAAATAATCTAATGCCATACAGTCTATACTTGCTGTTATTTAAAATGCTTTATATTAATAAAGTTGACTATCTTTAATTTATAAAAGTTTAAATTTGCAAGATCCATTCATTCAAATCTATATCTTTATACTATGCATTTATTATAAATATATCATTTTTAAAAAAAAGTAGAAAATATTGTATTTAAAAAAAATTGATTCGTATTTCGAATTTTTCTGTTTTTATCCTGATTTTAGTTTTTATTTAATTGGAATTCGAAATTAATACTATTTTGGTATTTCATAAAGTATCGTTATGCAAACTATTTTTCCCTTGTTGTTAGCATAAAATGTTAACTTTACAATTAATGTTAGCATTAAGTGTATAAATTTAAAACTAACGGATTTTGTAATTTGAAGTTTTATGAAATACAAACTTTATTATCAATTCTATAAATTAAATCCAAACGGATTAAAATCTCCTACCTTTTTGCAAATTTAAGAAAGAATTTTAACTGTTTTTTATTTAATATTTAATTCAATTTAAAACTGACTGCTAAAAAAATCATTCAAGAAATTATTTAAAGTTTCATGAAATAAAACATTTATTCTCGATTATAAATACGTGTTTAATCCAAAATACAAAGAAGCTGTTGCTTTTTGAAAAGTTTGAAATAATATTTTACCCCTTTATGATGAATTTTCAAATTTCAAACTGTTTAATCGAATATACGGTGGTGATTTTTTTCGAAACAGAATAAAGATTTTACAAAGAGACGTTATTTTGGAAATAAGTTTTTGTGAACTGTTTCGGACTTCAGTTCCTGGCGCCATCTATTTTGTTAAGATGGATATTCAGATTTAGAAATTAAACTTTTCGTGGGTAAATAAAATTTTAAAGACAAAAGACGGGAGGAGGGGAGGGGGCAGTATGAGCGCAGGTATCTAAAAATTGGAATGGAATAAATGTTTCTCGTTTGAATTGGAAATTAAATACCGAATTTAAAAGAAATTAAAAACAGCTATTATAGGAAAATTTGTAAATAATTAGCTACAATTAAAAGATAAAAATTTATAAATTTCATGCATACAAATAATATTGAAGGTGGTATTATAGCATTGTCAATGAATAATTTAAAATTCTTTAGATGCACTATAAAGCATATAATTGATTCCCGAATTCATTATTGTTATACAAGAGATAGCAGTTCTCTTTTAAAAAGAGTAGTCCTTAGAAATATGTCCTTGTTATAAATTACCTCATATCACATTTTCATTATCAGCGTAATTTACCATTTTAAAAAACTTGTACAAAATAAAAAAAATAAAAATATTCTAAAATTATTTTTCATGATATGTAGGTGCTTTTGGAAAATTTGGTTCTAATTTTTTTTTACATAAAATCAATAACAAAATTCTTCCTCATACCAAAAAGCAAATAAATTGTTCATCAAATGGTGACCTCAAATGTATCTAATAATAATTTTGTGTAAGTAATCCCATAATATTATGTAAAAGAAAAGTGTATTAACGAAATCGCAAAATCAGTGGTAAGTGTCGCACTTAGGGTGCGTCGTCTTAAGGGACGTTCCATCGTCGTCATATGGTGCAAGAAAAACTAAGCATTAGTTTCGTGAAATGATTCTGCTTCGATGTTTGCGGTCCTTATTTTTAAACACTTTTTTTTTAGTTTTATTGTGCAATATTCAGAAGAAACATTCTAATTATTTATTTACATTAACTGAAAATGTAAATAGTTAATAGGTGTTTACAAGAAAATAGAGATCAACTTATAAGTAACAATTAATCCGTTTCAAATTAGAACACCATAAAATATATAAATTTTCATTTACGTGTGTAGAATTAATGTTTGAAAATAATCTATTGAAGATACTTAGTTTTAAATAATTAGCGATAGAGCTGCTTAGTATATTGAATCTGAAATATATGACGAAATATAATCATAAATATTAAACATTTCTCCGAAAAATATAATTTCTAAGAACGTAAGCAACTTATAAAGTCATAATATAGAATTATAAAAAGTGATAAAAACTGATACTGATATAATAATGAGCATTTGCAGCATAGCATTGAACTGATACTAATATGCAGAACATTTTCGTCGCAAATTTTTCTCCAACTCCATGAATAATTTAAATTTTAAACCACAGAAAGTTTCAATAGTTTAAAATTATGACGTTATAGTGAGTTTATTACATTTATTTTATTCAATTATAGTGAGCATATACAAACCTAAAGTATAGGCCGCGAAGTTTCAAATACTGTAAAGCATGCCCTTAAAAAAATTATGAGTATTAAGTACCCTTAATATTAACCTATAATATTCAAACTCTATTGGTGTTATATGTTATTATAACATATTATAGTACCATAGCGAAGGAATTTATTATAGACAAATTAGGGGTCACCAGTGTGGAAGATTGTTAAAGTATGTGTGCATAGATTTTAAATTGCGTAAAATAGCGTAAAAATGAAGAAAGTGATGCTTATATATTGTAGATATATATGGCATTATATCTCCCCTTAATATAAACCTATAATATTCAATCTCGGTCCAGTATTATATAATAATATACCATACCAAGGATTCAAAAGGAAATGATAAGAAAAGGAAAAACTATACCATACAAAGGAAAATAATTATAGACAAACTAGGGGGTCCACAATGTAGCACAATATTTAAGCATGTATATATATTTCACGAATCTTGAAATAGTGTAAAGGAATTGTTGCTTATACACTGTATATATATATGTCACCATAACTCCTCTTAATATAAATCTATAGTATTCAATCTCGCTCAGGAATTACAAAAGTAAAAAAATTCTTTCTTATATAACTCATTCATACACTGCACTATATCTTCCCTTAATCAACAATATTTAATAACCAACAATATTTAAACTCGGTCAGGCATTATATTATAAACATATTATAGTTCCTTGCTATAGGAAATATTTATAAACAAATACTGAGCCACACTTTGGCACAATATGTAAGCATGTATGTTTACATTTCAAAATGCATAATATAGCGTATAAACGAAGAAAATGTTGCTTATATGTTGCATACATATGTGACAAATATATGTGATCTAACGATAATATTAAACTATAATATTCAAACTCGGTCGGGTATTATATTATACTATACTAAAGTATCATACCAAAGGAAATTATTATAGACAAATTAGGGGGTCAACAATGTGTGCACATTATTTAAGTATGTATGTATATGTTTCTAACAGCGTTTTAAAGCTTTGAAATGGAGAAATCGTTGCTCATATACTGTATATATACCTGGTACAATGTTTCCCCTTAATATTATCTTATATTATTTAAACTCGGTCAGGTAAAATATTATAATATAACACCGCACCACAAAGGAATTTATTATAGAAAAATTACAGGGCTACTACATGTGGCTCAATATTTAAGTGAGTAAATATTTCAAAGAGCGTAAAATAGCGTTAAAGGGAAGAAATGAACCAAATCGAACAAAACACCACACAGTTTCTATCATCAAGTCGATAATTTGCTTTTATTAAGTTAATTATGATTACATTTTAAGATTTTGGATGTCTAATTAAATATCCAAACTGGCCCTTCCATCTTTACATTGAAATGTTTAGTCTTTCTAGCGTTAATCAAAAATCTGCGTTTCAAACAAAATTCCTTGCACGAATCTTGGGACAACATATTTACACTAAACATATCAACACTTAGTCAGGTGTCTGTCCAGACATTTTGCGAAAGGTCCTGTTTTTGTAAAATTGTGAAAAAAACTATTCATAGTTTGCGAACATAAAATAAGCGTTAAGTCACATTCTTTCAACCAGGGTCCTGCTTTTGTGAATTTCTACAAATAGGGTCCTGTTATTGCAAAAATTGTTAAAAACCGTTTCAAGAAGTTTTTAAATTGTGAATATGTACAAGATTCTGCTCAACAATTGCTTCTACTAAATTAGAGATTCAACATACAAATATTTGGTATTTAGCCTATACTGCTCAACACATTCATTTCGGACGAATAATGGAAACAAATCACACAAATCACTCACATTTTTTATAATTTCAGTTGACATATTTTAAATACACAACTTAGTAATGTATCATTTTGAATGTGTTACGCATTAAGTAAACTTAAATGATTCTTCAATTTGTAATAGTTTATTTAAAAAATTGCCAGAAATTATTTTTATTTACATTATATTCTACTAATTAATTTTATGAAAAAATATAAATCGATCAATNTAGTCTTTCTAGCGTTAATCAAAAATCTGCGTTTAAAACAAAATTCCTTGCACAAATCTTGGGACAACATATATATTAACACTAAACATATCAACACTTAATCAGGGGTCTGTCCAGACATTTTGTGAAAGGTCCTGTTTTTGTAAAATTGTGAAAAAACTATTCATAGTTTGCGAACATAAAATAAGCATTAA
Source organism: Parasteatoda tepidariorum (assembly GCF_043381705.1). NCBI lineage: Eukaryota > Metazoa > Arthropoda > Arachnida > Araneae > Theridiidae > Parasteatoda > Parasteatoda tepidariorum. The sequence continues at coordinate 2,810,867 of NC_092210.1, forward strand.
GTCACATTCTTTCAACCAGGGTCCTGCTTTAGTGAATTTCTGCAAATAGGGTCCTGTTATTGCAAAAAATTGTTAAAAACCGTTTCAAGAAGTTTTTAAATTGTGAATATGTACAAGATTCTGCTCAACAATTGCTGCTACTAAATTAGAGATTCAACATACAAATATTTGGTATTTAGACTATACTGCTCAACACATTCATTTCGGACGAATAATGGAAACAAATCACACAAATCACTCACATTTTTTATAATTTCAGTTGACATATTTTAAATACACAACTTAGTAATGTATCATTTTGAATGTGTTACGCATTAAGTAAACTTAAATGATTCTTCAATTTGTAATAGTTTATTTAAAAAATTGCCAGAAATTATTTTTATTTACATAATATTCTAGTAATTAATTTTATGAAAAAATATAAATCGATCAATTATATATTTACAAAACAAAATTATGACTTAATATGGATAAGAATGCGCACACGATGTTTGTAAAAGTATAAATATTTTCTTAGAATACTACATTTGGATTTCAACTTAGGGAAACTCAGTTTGCTTCGAACCGTCTTTCTCCCCCACCCCGAGAAGGGTTTATTCGATTAACAAGACAATAATAAAGATAAAGAAATTTGTGAAGGGTCCGATTAAAAGATAAAGTATTTTGTGAAGGGTTCGCTTTTATGAAAAGATATTTTGTAAAGGGTCCGTTAACGGCCCCGAATTTCTTCTAAACAGACCCCTGTTAATGTATACTTATTTCTACCATAGCCGGTCAATTGACCAAACATTATGTTTCTTGATTGAAGGTATGAAATATAGATTTTAGGAAGGAAATAAACTAAAAAACTTTATTATAATTAAACATAATTGTATATTGCAAATTTTTATGCATTTCAAACGCAAAGCATAAGAATTTTTAATTCATTGTACATTTAATTCATGGTACATTCCATTGTCATTATTTCTTCCAATTATCATTATTTCTATAATTCTTATAATTATAAGAATATATAAGAATTATAATTCTTATAATTAATATTATTTCTCCTAAGAGCTTGTGCTCTCTTGATTGTTTCGAAATTTTTCTGGGTAAAAACTAACAGTTAGTTAGAAATGAAGTTAAGCTATCAAAATGAAATATAAGCTACTTACCAAACATTTAGTTTTTGTCGCATTTTCTTACACAAAAATTCCAATCTAAAATTTTAGGTGCTTTCTTGAAATTTGAATTCACAGTTATTTCTACGCAAGAGTCTTTACAGTAATGTGCAACTCATCGAATGCAATACGTTGAACGCGCATTACATCGTCATTCCTGATCCGATAACCCTAAAATGGTTCTCCCTGTCAAATGACCGGTTGTGGTAGAAATTGGTATACGGCAGGTATTATTCGAAACAAACAAAATACCAAAAAAATAATAATACAATATAATATTAACTGTATATAATTGTTAGAAAAAGTCATAAAGTCAAATATGCAAAAACGATAAGATGATAAGAGCATTTTTGATGCAAATGTTGTTAAACGGTCATTTGACCGGTTATGGTATGTTTAGCGTTAAAAAAATATACAGAATTTCTTTAAATATCCATTTAAAAGGTTCTCTTTTATTCCGACAGATGGAGTTTTCTAGTTGTTTCAGAATTTTATATACAAGTGGATCACGTAAGCCGGGAAAATGGAAAAAGAAAGATTGTTTTGCAGAAAGAGAGAAATAGGCTCGGAAGAAATTGAATGAATAGAAGCCACAAAATAAAAAATAACTTGGGAAAAGAGGGATGATAAATGCGACCATTCGAGTAAAATATAAGAGATACTTGTGGGTAGATGTGACTCGTATTTTGATTATTTTCGATTCTGTCGCAGAATAAGAGAAAATCATCTCGGATTTTATTTCTTTCTATGAATTGGGGACAAAATAAGGATATACAGAAAATACTTTGTACTTAGCTTCAAAATTCAGCAAGGCGCTTTCCATACTGTATGTATTCCTATCCGTGGTATCATTTTCTAAATAAAAACTACAAAATAGTTTGCATAATTGGAGGAAAAAAAATGCGATACAGAATGCTTGTCAAATCAGCTTCCTCGTTATTTGTTTCTTAAAAACCTCGTAAATACTAAATCTAAAAGGTACAAGCTTTAGGAGATTACTTTCATATTTGAAAGGGGAAAAACAAAAGCACTAGTGAGGAAGATGAGATAAGCATGGAAACCACCAGTTTGATATCCACGTAAAACTTTGAGGTGTTGCTTTATAATCTCCTTTTATCTTTTTTGTTTCCTCTGACGATCAAGCAGATTTTGTTAGTTTCTGCTTAATAGTCGAGAGCGTTTAGTTAGTGCCATCCTCAGTAGTGTTTCGTCAAATTTTAATATGGTTAGTACAATACATTAGTTTTCCTATGTATTCCTATGTATTTCCTATGTTCCCTTATTGTCTAAGTATCTCTAAAAGGTTTTCAATGTTTTTCTCAAATTATAAAGCAAACTCGAATTGTTTACTTTCAAATATCGTCTTCCATGTTGTTCTAATCGTCTGGTTAGTTATTTATAGTATAGAGTTCAACCTTCGTCACCTTTGTTTATTTCGACTTTCAGGCCATAGGTTTTCAGTTCTCTAATTAAAAAGATCAATTCGAACAATATTAAAGATCATCTCTGGATCACCTATCTTCTTCTTTATCAGCGCAGCAGCCTCTTGCAGGCCTTGGCTGCCTCAACAGCTGACAAACGACAGCGCCATCTATCTATGGCAACTCCCTTCCAATTTCTAATCTTTAGGGTTTTCAAATCATTTTCGATGTCATTGAGTTTACATTGAGTCATCTAGTAGGAGGTTTGTCTCTGGGGCGTGACCCTTCGGGTTTCTTATACAAACATCAATTCTCATAAGACACTCAGCAAAAATACTAATTTGTTTCACAATTTTTATAAATTCCATATTTTAATTTCGGTAAAATAGCCTACTTATCATATTTTTAGGTTCAAAAAAAATTTTAATTTCAGAATAAGGATCTAATTATTGCTTGAATTCGACTGTATTATCTAAATATACCTTGAATTCGATTGTACTATCCAAATATAGCTTGAATTCAACTGTATCTAAATATAGCTTGAATTCGACTGTATGATCTAATCATAGCTTGAATACGACTGTATGATCTAAATACAGCTTGAATTCGACTGTATTATCTAATTATAGTTTGAATTCGACTGTATGATCTAATTATAGCTTGAATTTGACTGTATGGTCTAAATATAGCTTGAATTCGACTGTATGATCTAATTATAGTTCTATTCAATTATGACTTTCTGGTCAATTATTGTTAGACCTTATGTTGAAGATTCTTTTCAAGCAAGATCTCAAAGATCGTGTCTGAACAAAGGTTAAATTCGAACCTCAGTTTTAACAATCCACTCCGAATGATTATCATTATTTACGATTTATTTGTCGTAATTTCGATTTAAAAGCTTTCCTATCATCTTCAGGTATTCCGAACAATTTTTAACTTTAGAAAATATTGGAAGTTCTATTTTTTAATATTTTGTTGCCAGAAGTCTTTTAGAAGAAGTTATTGTGGTTTTTTTTAATCTATAAACAGATAAATGTATATGTTTTTTTTTACTAATATTCATCGAATAGTGACATTTTAATATTTTTTTAGAAGGCAGACTAATGAATCTTGAAATTTTTCAGTATCGCTTAGAGCTTATTCACTACAACCAGTTGATATATTAATATATTGTTTGCTTTTAAACATGTAACAACAACTCATAATATCAAATACTGCTAAGTCACGAGTGTTTTTAATGAGGCTTATTTCAAAATATTGTTACATAACACTATTTATATAGAATGCCATCTAGTTGAAACAATAATGGTTTATCCGATTTTATCAAACACATTCAGGCTAGAAGAGCATTTTACGGCCAGATTCTGAACTGAGAGGTCCCACAAAAATATGTCTCGCTAACACGAAGTGTTCTTATTTGTGTAAGTGATGTTTCGGTGTTTAATTTTATACCTATTCGTTGTCCTATCTTCATTGTAGTCTATTATAAATAATTCTTAAGCTAGTTGCTGCTTGTCTTTTAGAAGGGTATCCACTTCATGATAATACCATGTTGTTACTGACAACGATAAATATCAATTATGATAATGTTACGAACATCAGCGATAATGAGCACAATCGAATACGGTGCTAATCTTGAACGTCAATAAATTTTATTTTATTTTATAGCTTGCGTTGAACAACCGACCCAGTTCTGAGTTTACGACTATCAATGTTCAATTCCTTAGTCCTAAAATTTTGAACCCAGCCTAGAAAACAAGGAAAATCTTGGATCAAGCATTCGGGCAAACTAGCCTTTGTGGGGAACTTTTTGATGGAACTAACCAGCATTTGCGTTAGATGGAGAGGAAAATCTCCTACTGTTTGCCTAACGGCAAGAGGACTTATAGCCATTATAATGTACTAAATTTTTTTAGTTTCTATAGTTATGCTGTAATTATATGATTAATATAATTGAAATCGGATGTTATTTCCTATTTTCAAAAAAAAAAAAATATATATACTATTGAAATTCTATTCAAGATTCATAATTTAGAATTCTTTATATTTTATAACCATCATTGAACAGCCGACCCACGTTTTAGGTTTACGGCTACTAATGTTCATCTCCGTGGCCATGTAATTCTTAACCCAAACCAGAAGACAAGGGAACTCTTGGATCAAGTATTGGAAGAAAGTTTACCTGCGTGGAGGACTTTTTGAAGGAACTAACCCGCATTTGCGTTGCATGGAGAGGAAGACCACGAGAACCTAACACGGATATCCTGAAGGCAAGGGAACTCTAACCCATGATCCATCTAAAAATGAGGATATTTTACGTCAGCACTGTGGTCGGTACGAGCCGGGTGTGAAGTTCGTGTCAACCAGCTACCGCTGGGACTCGAACCCGATTCACCTCATTAGGAGGCGAATGCTCTATCTTCTGATCCGCCTCGGCTCTAATAAATTTTGTCTGCGTTTATGCAAAAATAAAGTAAATGATTTAAATTTCTAAAAATATCACTGTATAATATTATCGACCTTCTCTGTCAACACTATTTTTTGCGCTTTACCCTTTATTGACCTAGAGGTCCCAGTTTTAACAAGCAAACCAGATGAAATAATGGTTGTTCTTGTGAATAAACTGCTCGCCTCATTTCCATCCGAGTTACAACCACCATAAAACATTGTTATTGTGTAACCAAAGTTTGTCTCCGGACCCTAAACTCTAAGATAAGGACACACAGCTAAGAATTTATGTCTTTCACCAAAGTGGAATACGAGATCATTCGAGTCCTTCTTGTTTCTCTTCTTTCGCCACTTTAAGTTCTCGTGGATTTATGAGTAACAAGAAGATTAATTGGGAGGTTGGTTTATTGATTTAAATCCTTATTTTTTCTAAGTTTGGAAATATTTTAGTGCTTTTTCGTTAGGTCACAAGTTTGACAAGATTAATATTATTCCCAGAAAGCATGTCACTTTATGGCAACCTTGTGTCAGAATTTTCTTTTTATTGTCACGAAAATGTTTATGCTAAAAACCTTTTTTTTTAAAATAAAGCAAAAATATTGCAGTTTCAAACCTTTTTTCCGTAAAGGATTAAAAATTATTTTTTCAAAGCTTTTTTAAAAAGTATTGTCACTTAGGTAAAATGGTCACCTAAAGGTCCATCATGACGTTCTAGCTGACGTCACACTATAGCGATAGGATCCAATTGCATTGTCCATTACAATTTCATGACAAGGTGGATTTTAACTAAGCATACAAGATAATGCGAAAAGAAACCTTATAATGACCTAGATTTAAGATTATTTTCACCTTAAGATTAGCTTTATTCAAGGATTTTTCTCACCTCGATTCAAGGTTTTTTCTCAACCTCAAGTTTTATGGTTTTTGTATAGAAGGTTGTTTTCCAAGGTTTTGGATTAGAGAAATGCGAGTAGAATAGAGCAGATTGTGACATAGTTCGTTTTAAGATTAGAAGGTTTACACGTAAACAGCATAAAAAACCTTTTTAGGTACACGTTAAAATGTTTTTGCTGAGGGAAAATAAACCTTATTTTGCTATGTGGGATAGTTTTATTGATTTTACTTGACTGAAACCAGTTTGCACTTGTTTACACGTTGCGTTAAAAACAGTCACTACGCACTTGTTCAATACGTTAAAAGTAAATATAAATATGAAGTGTTTAAAAATCTCCTAAATAAAAACCCATTACATTTATGCTTAAATATCAAAGTATTGCATATAAACTCTCGTGCGAAACATGCAATTATTTAAAAACTACAGTGGGTCTAATAATTGTGTCTAATTATTATAATATACTAATATGATACCTGATATAATAAATATTCTATACTTATATATCGTCTAATTTATCCAATCGTCGAATTTATATCGTATATTGTCTAATATAACCAATTGATACACGAACGTAAACAAGTGCAAATCGGTTTCAGCAGCGTAGAAACTCTAAAGCTGTATAGTATCAACTGATAATTAAAATTTTGCGTAGAATCTTAGTGAGTTTAATAGTTTTTGCAAGGGACTGTATATTATTGAAATAGATATGGTTACAATAACATTTCCGGCACTATGGAGCAATGATAGAATATTTCGATCTCTTTAAATAGTTATGGAGGATGGCACAGGGGTTAAAGGCACTGAACTGTCATTGTGAAGAAATGGCGTTCGATCTCAAGTGATGACTTGAAGCCCACCCAGCTCTAGATAGTAAGGTGACCAAGAGATTCTCTAACATAATTTATTTCAAATAATGGGAAAGGTAAAGGAAGATGTGAGTTTTTGAGTGTTCTTTCAGAAATTTTTCTATTATTCTTTTAGCTTTCTCAGGATGCTGGGCAGCTTATTTGGGAAGTAAAGATGGCATTGTGTTCAATACTGCTCTTAATTATACTGTCACATCATTTTTTTTCCTCCAATGCCCAACTGTGTTAACATGTCATCAATTCAGGCATTTACAGAGCAGATTTGTTGGCCACTCTTTCAGGGGCACCCTATTAGGTGGGCCAACGTTGCTCCCCTAGTAAGGACAGATAGTACAGAGAATGAAAGAACATTCCCCTAGATTCGAACCGAGAACCTTTCTGATGCAAGACCACTCTGGCGGAATAGTGGGTCCTTAAGCTCCATGACACCTTCGCCTATATAAGGCTGTTGCTGAAAGACTTTTCTTTTGTAAATAATAATTATTAGCATTTTGAGAAGGAATAATCTAAAATTAAGCTTAGCATATTGGCCTGTCTTATTTATAGGACAGTTAAATTAAAGGAGGAAAAATGAAGGGAACATTAAAAATCAACATAAAAAGATACGGTGACATAAAAAGAGATCCACATCTCAAAGACAATTAGACTGATAGGAAAACCTGTTACAATTTGCAAATTTTGCAATTCCGGACTTATATAGAGACTGTTTTTCAGTTTTCCATCCATAAAAATCTTTCTGTCACTTTTTAAATCTTCTTTCAACCTTTGTAACTTTTGGTAGTGTATCAGACCATTGTCTTGTTTAATGGATAGTCTGTGTTTCGAATAAAAAATATTTAAGCATTATTAAAATTTTTTATTTTATATGCGTAAGTACCTTGTATTGATCAGATTTTAAATTTTGTTTTTTCTATGGTTGTTTTTACTTGTTAACCGATATGGGTTAAAATTAAAGGCCTTCCAAATTTTGTGAATTATCTTCAAAATAAAACATGGTTTTCAGAATTTTAAAATTTCAGAAATGTAGTTGCTGAATCAAACAGAGAAGGTATTAATATGGATAGGGTCTCCCTTAGTCTATTTTCTATGAAATACATGCGTCATGTTTTTATGCTGGAAATTATACAATTGAACTGCGGTCATTGGTCCTAAGAGTGGTCATATAGTACGTTATTTTAAAACTATTTGAAAGGGGTTGCGAGATTTGATTGCTTTTTCTAGAGTTACGTCTGGTGTTCTGACTGGTCTGTCCATCTTGCAAACAACCACAATGTCAGTAGTTCCTACAATTAATTAACAACATTAATTAGCACAATTAATTAAACGTCACCTGATGCTAAAAGTAAGTTGGCGATTACTTTACGGCCTGTTAAAATAGTACCAACTAGTCTTTTTCTCAGAAAAGCTTCAATTAGATTTTAAAATTGAATATTATATGAAAATAATATTATAAAATTAAAATATTATAAAATGATAATGTCATAAAATATCATTGCCTTGCATTACAGGACTGGGGTGAGTCTTTTTTCTTCTACGGGACTGAACTTATCGTTCTTCACCACGGAAGATGCCGGAAGTGATGCCCATTTATCGTTACCCAGTGAGCACCTGTGAACCTAAGTCACGGAGTCGAGCAATATTACCCACGCCACACTGCCACAGATACCCGTTTATTAGGTGGACTACATTCACACATCACACAACAGAGAACAACAGAGAGAAACATCCATGCCCTGAGAGGGATTCGAACCCGCATCCATTGGCTTCCCAGTCAGGCCAGCTGACCACTCGGCCACCTGGCCGGCAGGCGGTGTGAGTATAGAACGGAGGTTAAGGGGCCTTATACCTGCATTATTAGGGGTGATGTTGGCATTTCACAAACAGTCACTTAAGTCTACATCCACTTATCTAGTAATTATAGATCTTATCTTAACTCCGATTTTTTAAAATGCAAATATATAGGTAATAAATATATAAAACATTAATATCGGTCTTAAATTTAGGTACTGTTGCATTAAGTTTTCTTACGGTCTCCCGAAATAGAATAATACAAAGAATCTAAACATTTACATTTTTGTTGACTTTGTGAAACAATGAAATAAAAATAAAATTTAATAAAATAATACTTCATTGATATTTTACTAATTCCCGGTGTGATTACAAAACTTGTATTTCTCGTCCTAAAATTAATAGAAAAGTATCAGTCTAAAATGTAATTTATTTTGTTATAATTAATTAGCAATATAAACAAATACACTACATAATCGCAATCGTAAAAAATTCCATAGGGTACGTAATTGATTAAATCAATCTACTTAAGTAATCTTTTTTAAGGAAGTGGAAATCGAAAACATCTTTTTTTTTCCTCAGTGAAGGAACAAAAATTAATTATTTTCCATTAAAGGGTAGTACAAAACCCCAGAGCAAAAACTAATTTTCTGTTTCTAAGAAAACATACTCTTTTTTACACACATCACGTTGTAGAGCCTAGTAATTGAATTCCATAGAAGAAATGTCTAACACTATTTTTAGCTTGACTACACAAATTATGTTGACGGTATTAAAACATTTTAATGGATTTTGCTCAGCTCATTTTATCGTTATAATTCTTTGTAAATATTTTATTTCATAAATAAATTAATTTAAAATGTGATTAATTTACAATAATTCCGTTCGCTTCTACTCTAATCTGTAGGCATAATCTTTTTCTGAAACTTCAATTATAATATTAATTTTTTTCTATGTTCTTCTTTATTTTCCGTAGTTACAGATCATTTTCAAAGGCCCAATAATGCTTTCTTCAGTGAAGAATATGTTAAAGGAAAGTTAGAACTGAAATTCATAATTGCTAAATAATTTTATTCATCTCAATCCAGCATGTCTTCGGTGATTAGTAAAATTAAACAAAATCGCAGAATTAGAAAAAGAAACGCACTTAAAACGACTTTTTTTATCAGTTAAAAAGTTGGCCCATCTAGTCATTTTTTGGTTTTATAAAAATATGCTTTATTGCTTCCTTGCAATTACATACATTTGCAGGCTTGTTTGCTTAATTTAGCTGTTGTTGTTAATTTACGTCGCACTAGAGCTGCACAATGGGCTATAGGCGACGGTCTGGGAAACATCCCTGAGGATGATCCGAATGCATGCCATTACAATTTTGATCCTCTGCAGAGGGGATGGCACCCCGGCTTCGGTAGCCTGAGCGCAAAGTCGTGCACTTTACGGTAGAACAGTTTGACGAGGACCAATACCGCACACCCTCGGTCCCTACGCAGACTAATCCAAATGGTCAACCACCCGCACACTGACCGCAGCCAGTGATGCTTGACTTCCGTTATCTGCTGGGAACCACTAACTGCGATCAATGTTCGGGTCTGTGACCACTAGGATAAGTCTGCGTAGGGACCGAGGGTGTGCGGTATTGGTCCTCGTCAAACTGCTCTACCGTAAAGTGCACGACTTTGCGCTCAGGTCGTCGGGCTACCGAAGCCGGGGAGCCATCCCCTCTGCAGAGGATCAAAATTGTAATGGCATGCATTCGGATCATCCTCAGGGATGTTTCCCAGACCGTCGCCTATAGCCCATTGTGCAGCTCCAGTGCGACGTAAATGAACTACAACTACAACAGCTTTCAACTGTTATCTTGATTACAAAATGTTTTATTTTGAGTAACTTAAAACTCGAAACTGTTGTATGGATAACATTAAAAAAATCTGATCAGCATATACGGTGGTCAGAAAGCTGCCCTTATATTAGAAAGGTACCGGATTCGAGTCCTGATCAGAGGCATGGACATTCTTTCCTTCTTGTCAGTACTGTCTATCCTTCTTACTGTGGGGGTAACGTAGTGACTCCTAATAGGGTGCTTCCTGAAAGAGTAGCACCGGCCCATCTGATACTTGAATGAAAAATGTCAAATTGTCTGCGGGCATTGGATTAAAAAAATAACTCGTGAAAATCTACCATAAAGTTTCATGAAAAGAAGTTGGTAGGTATTTTATTCACGTCCCACTAGAGCTACACAATGGGCTATTGGCGACAGTCTGGAAATATTACTGAGGATGACCAGAAGACGTGTCATCTCAATTTTGATCCTCTGCAGAGGGAATGGCTCCTCCACTTTGGTAGCGCGACGACTTGTGTGGGAAGTCGAAGAAATTATTAATTTAAAGGATGATAACATTTTTGAATACTCTTATTGTTTTTGCAGTAAATAATACGTTTTGGTTAATTTCTGAATAAAACTTCATGAAAAGTTTATTAAAATTGATTTAATAGAGAACATCACTGAAATAAGACAGATTATGTTTTCTTACAATGAAGGTTAAATAGAAATAATTCTTCGAAATATTGTTCCGAAGAAACACGCTATTAAAATGCTACATTATTTTTTGTTATTGTTTCATTAATAAAGTAATTTTATTTCTTCGGAAATACACTTGTTATAATTTTAACAAAAACATCTTTACTTTATTTTTAAGAAATAATTATAACTTGATTCCATTTAAAAGCATAGCGAAAGCATCTTTCTTGGTAATCTCAAATTTGAGTGAATGCTATGTGCAAGTTACAAAGGAAGTCACAGGCACACAAGTATGTTGATTAGTTAATTCGATTTCTACTTCAACAATTAAAAAGTGCGGTATTGCTTAATAACCTCCTAAATAAAAAGAATCATAAAGTGTAAAAATTGAATTGATTCCGTTCTGGATTAACCTATCCAATTATTTATATCAGGTGCATTGAATCTGTCATATTAAAAAACTAAATCCTTTAAATATAATTATGCGTTTTATAAAACATAAATACAGTGTACTATTTTTTATAACCGTCGCTGAACTGCCGACTCAATTTAATGAGTTTACGACAACTAATGTTCAACTCCGTAGCCTTGTCATTTTGAACCCAGTCTAGAAGACAAGGGAACTCCTGGATCGAGTATTGGGAGAAATTTGCTTTCTTGGAGGACTTTTTGATGGAGCTAACCGGCATTTGCGTAACATGGAGAGGAAGACCACGAGAACCTCCCACTTGTTAGCATGACGGCAAGGGGACTCTAACCCATGATCCGTCTACCACTGAGGATATTTCACGTCAGCACTGTGGTCGGTGCAAGCCGGATGCGGAATTCGTATCAACTGGCGTTTCGCCGCATTGGAAGGCGAACGCTCTATCCCCTGAGTCATCGCGGCTCAAATACAGTGTATTTGTGTAAAGTGATCCTAACAATAAAGTGTTTTTAACTCACTACAAAAAGAAATCAATGGTCACAACACGTTTTGTAAAAACTTTTGTTAACTATTTTGGGAACTTATGAACTTAAGAAAATCGTGAATGTGGGACTTTCGATTTTCCTGTAACTATAAGCTTGAAAAGTACTTCATGCTCAAATTTGGTAAGTTCATATTTTTTTTTTTCATTTTGTCATCCAGTCTTTGTTAAATAGTCTGAAAAATGTATAAGTTTTAAATGAAACTTAGTCTAAAATGAGCTATCGCTACCATGGCAGTACAGCTTCCAGTTTCATATATTTGATTTTTAAAACATATTCAAAGAAGTCTGTAGTTAATTAAGAAAAATATGTGTATTTATTGCATGTTTATAGTGTTATCTGCAAAATGATAATGTGTGTGAAAACACCCGGATTTTACAGATTTATTATTAGTAGTAGTACATTTAAGAGCAATTTGTTTACAGTATAATAATTATTTTATCAATTAGCGGTCTTATTAGTACTATTTCAAAACTATTTTTTTATTTAAATTTATCAAGGCACTATTAATTTTACCAGTTTAACTTTATCTCTTAAGACGCTTAAAGTCTTTTGTAGATAAAATCAAATAAACTATCAAATTAAATAAACTATTTTGATACATTTGGTAGCATTTTATAAAAATTTGGTTACTTTAGACTTCTGTAAAGAAGTCTGAAGTAATGTATGAAATCGTAATGCATCTTCTTTCAGTGTTTCAAAGTAATGTATGAAATCGTACTAATTTTTCTAAAAAAATATTTTTCTCAGACATGCATTTGGGACTACTTCCCGAGTTTAAATTTTATTACGAATAAAAAAATATTAAAAACAAAAGAAATATTAAAATTAAAAAAAAAACTTTTTTTAAGCAGTTTTTAATGTTCGTTAAGTGCGCAAACCTTAATAGTGTTTCAGTATTGTGTTCTTTACCAATTGTTAAAGATATACAGTCCTCAAAATAAAAAAACGGACCATCCTGAATAACTTTTGATCTAATCATAGGATCTTTCCGTTCTGGGACTCTATCTTAATAGTTCGAGGGGGTGACCTCAAATATGCTAATTAATAAGTGCAGACGATGTTTTAAAATTCGAAATCAGACACAAAAAAAGGAACTTACTCTGAATAAACCTACCTATTTTTCAACAGATTTTGATTTCTGACCCCCAAAATATAGGGGGTAGCCGTCATCTGGGAAATATGGTCCTAATAGGGTTTTCAGGAAAGCCATCTTTTGATCTTATGATCTGATTTTTAACTTCTGGGACACAATCTTAGTGGCTCGAGGAAGGAGTGAACTCAAATACGCTAATTAATAATTTTTCAAAGTCAAATTGATGAAATTATAACAAATAAATTTCTTGAATATCACTAAACGAAAAATCATTTTACATGGCATATTAATTGAAAAAGTTTACTTTCAGAACTTGGTTACGTTTGTTACTTTTAAATGTAAGTGCTTACTTTTATACTTTGTAGAAAAACAAATTATTTTCATCAATTACCTGAAAGTATGTTTGTTCATAATAATTAGTTCGTCAATATATACTCTATAAAAATTGACGAAGTTTAGCGGTACTGAATATTATTTATGATCGTATGACGTTAAACTTATAAAGCCATTGTCTCAACGAATTTTTTTTTTGTAGGTAACAAAATTTTCTCAGATTCAATACATCCCATTTTCATGTTTAGAGATATTTTCTAAGTTTATAATGGTTCAGTTTTCCGAGCAGATTTATATTTAATTTTTCGTAGTCGATCAAAGATCAACTTCAACACCGCGTACGTTAAGTTTGCCTTTTTGGAAATAATATTTTTTCTTTTGGAAACATCTTCTAATTTTGATTAATACTTTAATCCCGTTGAAATTTAAAATTTTTCGATATTTTTCCCAACACGTGGTCGGGAGCTATCATTGAAAATTGTTTAAGAATTGTTTGAGAATTGTTTTAAGTTGTTTAAGAAGCAGCTAAGTAGAAGATTCACAATTTCTTCTTTAAAAGACTGTTTTAACACTTCGTATTATTAATTAATATAGTAAATCTAATTTAAAAAATCCTGACTTAAAAAAAAATATTTTTTCTTTGAAGGCAGGCCCCTTAAAGAAATTAACAGACTGAAGTCTAAAAAGTAATGCTTCTTGAATCACCTCTTTTTCCAAAAATTTCAACATTCCGGTTGGGATGATTAGAATCAATTATTCCTTATGAACTAGCTAATGAAGGGAAAATATTACTTAAAAATCCTATATCTACTAATTTTTAAGCCAAAGAACTATAATTTTTCTCCATCATCTTCCCTCTCTGAGGCATTAAATAATAAAAATATCCTTTTCAATTTATTTCCTATTTTTACCCTAGCTGGCCTAGGTTAGCTTGATGTAATAATGAAATATTATATCTAAATATTGTTAAAAAATATGAAGATGTTAATAAAAATTGAATTATTTCAAGCGTTCAAAAGTCGGCACACATTTTCAAGATTCACCAAACGTCGATTGGGGAAAAAAAGTGAAACACATTTTTGAGGCACTCGAAACATGTCGATTTTCATTACCATCTCAACGTTTTTGAAGCAAGTGAATTTTTCAAACATGTCTTTCCATTTAAGTTTTTTGGGATTATTTATTTAACCAAGGTTAGTTTAGTTTGGTTTCGGTTACGTTAATTCTATGTAAAAACAATGGTATTTTTTAAATCATTTTTTAAATATTCATAAAAATTAAAGGATTGGGACAAAATAATGATGAACCACACTTTTGATTTCGTTAGGATGATTTTGCTTCTCTTTAAAAGAAAATGATTTTATTCAGAAGATAAAATTTTTATGCGCACTTTCTTTTAGTGAAATTTGTGCGAATTTTTGAAGTCTGGAAAGAAATAGTTTACGTTTGATATAAATATCTGTGAAAAATAATTAACATTTTGAATATTTTTTCTGGAAAAATAATTAACATTTTGCATATTTTTCTGGAAAAAAAAATTAACATTTCAAAGCAAAAATGCCATTGAGAAAGTATGGTTCATCATTTTACTAGCCCTTCAATAATTTCATAGCATAAGCAATTTCTATTTTTGTAAAAAAAATAACGTTTTGAAGACTAAGCTAAAAACAGTATTCGTGGTTCAGTTTGTAAGGGAAAAAAATGCTGATCAATGAAATATAAGAAAGGAGATAATTTTATTAACAAGTATAAAAATTCTTTATTTTAAACTCTCATTTCCAACTGGTAAAAACACATATTACATAAAATAACACAATTTGTTTATTTAGAATATTAAAACAATGACAGTTCAGTGAGAAATTTGTTCGTTTAGTCAATTTTTGTTCAAAAACTATAACAGTTCAAAGCAGCAAACTTGGAAGCACTCAATACTTTTATTTGTAATTAAAGAGCTAGATTGATTAATAAATTGTTAAGTGACATCTTAGTGCGCTTGAAACAATCAACTTGAAATAGAAACAGCAGAAATATAACCATATAAAACAAAGTATATTTTTCCATTTAAAATTTTTCTTTAAATACTGTTTTAACACATGTTTAGTTTGAAGATATTTGTGTCTCTAAGATTTGGGAAAAAGTTTTTAAATAGATGATTTAGCATGCTCTTCCGTTTAATGTTTAGTATTGTTTAATTTTATCTTTGTCTTTTTGTAAATGCGAAATTTAACACGTTCTTCCACTTATCTTTTCAGTTTTCTTCAATTTTATCTCTGTTACAAATACTTTGTCAATTTTATCTTTATTGCTAATCTTCGTTACTGTTACTTTGTTGGTAATAAATTTGAATTCCTTGTTAAGGAATGGAACTAAAAACCACTCATTTTTCTCTTTTAAAATTCCCTTCTTTAAATACTATTTTAGTATTCATTACGAAGTTATATGTGTCTTAAACTTGGGGAATTTTGAAGATCTTTATGATTTGTTCCAGTTATCTTTTAAATTTAATTTAATTTTATTTTTGTTACTAAACAATTACCTTTACTTTATTTGTTGAATGATAGAACGAAAAGGAAAAAAATACTGTTTTTAATTTAAAATTTTCTTTCTTTAAAAAAGAACACTTTTTTTATTTAATTTTTTTTCTTTTAATAATAGTATTTAAGTACGTAATTATTATTAAGGTATATATGTGCCTTAAACTCAGGAAATTTTTTTTTTTTTTAAATGTGTCTAAACATGCTGTCTTACTTATCTCTTTAATTTTGTTTGTTTTTATCTTTTTATTAAATAAGTAAACTTGAATTTTTTTAGTATATGATGAATTTTCATTTTGGGCCTATTAACTAACAAAAGTTTTTCTTTCAAATATTAAAAAACATATAACAAATTCAATAAAGAATAAATGCTTCATTTTGAATTTGGGACTGGAATCTTTCATATGTTATTTGACTTCGGCTGAGATGAGTGACACAAAAATGATGAACATATTTTTTTTAACGATTAAGTAGGAATCTGTCGTGGTGCCATCTGTTGTCGATTGTTAAAAATTGAATTACGAAACTTTCCATTCAATGAATTTAAAACGTTTTTATTCAAATACAGCAATAACTTTTTTTTAATTTTAATTAGAAGTTAAATTATTTTTCTCAAGGTTATAAAGTTCTCGTATTTTTTTCCGGCTTCTGAAGCAGTTTTTAAAACATACATAAGCAATATACTCAAATTGGATTTTAAAGGAAAGAAATAAAGCTGTTATCCAAATGCAAATTTCAGAAAAAAAGTAGCATATAATTCTATTAGAACAATATAGTTTGCAAATGTTTCAATAAGAAATTCATAGAATTCATTTTGATTGTCTTGGTATCTAAATACCAGTTAAATAAATTTTATATCTTGAAATAAATAGATAATAACTGAATTGATTAGTTGCTCGAGAGTATATGTTGTCTTATATAGTTTTTTCTTTTTAATATCAATTGGAATATGTCCATAACTATATGCAAGAACAATTCTATCAAAATATTTTTCAAAAATTAGTTAAGGTTTAGGCTTAAAGTTGTGAAAGCAATCAAAGTTTAACTTTCCCTGATTCCACTCTTGCTCAAATTAGTAAACAGATTTTATCTTACTACCTTCTTTATTCAGGAAAGCAAATTTGATGATCAGAAGGAAAATACGGGGTTAGAAATTATGTTATCAGTTAGTATCAGTTTAATTGAAAAATCTTCTAATCAGTTTGTGGGAAGTGGAATGCAATGCGGAAAAGCAATGTCTCAATCGAAATAAGTGTTCGATTAGTTTAAGATCGGTAGATAAGATGCTGGATTAGTTTTAAAAGAATGAATTCAGCCAACCTTAAGTTCGACCGTAAGAAAGAGAAATTATAATCTGTATAGATTTTCAAAATTAATTTAAATGTTTTTGTTTTCGTACTTTAAAATTTAGTTCTATTTTAAACTTCAGTTCAAATTTCTTTCTTGCATTTCGTTCTTGCATAAGTTACGTTATCCTATATAAAAAAATAATTCCTAAACAATGCGTTAAACCATGTAATCAATTTAATTTATGTAAAATGTCTAAAATATAATTGGATTCTTAACTATAATTTTCTTTCTCAGTCTTTCAATTGTTTCTTACTTTCTTCAATGTTAACATCAGAATGTTCGAGAAAAGTTTAAATAAATTTTTATAACTGACTTTTTTAAAATATTTTATATTTTAAATCGATATAACGAACGTTTGAGATAAATTTAGATACATTTTTGTAACTGACTTATTTAAAATATTTTATCTTTTAATTCGCTATTACGAATGTTTCAGGAAAATTGAAACGAATTTTTATAACTGACTTTTTTAAAAGATTTTATATTTTAATTCGATATAGCAAATTTCGCCAATCATCACCAAAATTTTCAACTCTCCTCGGTAGATATTGTTTTTAACCACGACACGAAACACCAAACGTCCATTTTATGACTTTCCCAAAAAAAGTCACACTTTGAAATAGTTCCAAAAACGTATATATCAACAAGAAATTCTATATTTGAATACCGAGACGTCACTATACGTCTCCAATCCCTCGATTTCCTTTTGCACACCTGAGGGCGGGCTATTAGTTTTCCATATCTCCTTATTAGCTTCATATAGATATAACAAAAATGATGTTCTCCGGGGACATAATAGGGATACATCCCAGATGGCTTCACGAAGAAATATGAAGCTGGCTTCATCACTCTTTTTTTATGGCTTGTAATTACAACAGAGAAAGGCACTTATTGAATGTCATCAGGATCCATCACAAAAGGTTACTTCGCCTGTTCCATGCATCACCAGATGTAGTGGATCGCCGTCTATTACAACGGATTCTATACATCCTTGGAATCCGTGGTAGTAATCTTCGGGAAGGGCAGTGGGAAGACTTGGACAGCCACCTAATGATGGCAAATGGAGAAAAATTACATGAGTGGCATTCATCATAGAGTTATTTTATATCAGGCTTTCAATAAAAAAATATATATATCTAATGATATTTAATTATAGAAATACTCTTCGTTAACTTAGAATATCTACAACTTATAGAAACTCTTTCTATAGAATAATTTCGAGTTTATGACAGTTATCTCTAGATGTCATTTCAAATGTTCTCATTATTTTTTTCGATTACTATGCTTGATTTTTCTTTAATTTGCAACGCAATTCCATAAAATAATTTCTAAATTATTGAAAAGTATCTCCAAATATTATACATTAAAAACTGTTTTCGTATTTATTTATATACAAATTGCATGAGTGACATTCATCAGTTACTTTATATCAGGCTTTCCATGAAAAATATTTATATCTGGTGATATTTAATTATGGAAATGCTCTTAACATTGAATATCTGATATTTTACAGAAATTTTTTCTATAGAATCATTTCGAGATTATGACAGTTATCTCTAGATGTCATTTCAAGTAAATGTTCTCATTCCAAGCTTACCTCGTGGGGAAAAAGCTATCGCCTCCCTACGAGGTAACCTGGGTTTGAATCCTAGCGATGGCTGGAATTTGAATTCATCACTCGACTCGTACCAATCTCAGTGCTGACGTAAAATATCCTCAGCGGTAGACGGTTAGAGTCCTCTTGCCATCAGGCTAACCATGAGAGGTCTTGTGGCTTTCCTCTCCCTGTAACGCAAGTGCGGGTTAGTTCCATGAAAAAGTCCTCCACTAAGGCAAATATATTTCTCCTAATACTTGATCCAGGAGTTCCCTTGTCTTCTGGTATAGGTTAAGAATTACAAGGCTACGGAGTTGAACATTAGTAGCCGTATACCCGAAAATTGGGTCAGCTGCTCAATGACGGTTATAAAATATAAAGAATTCTATATTATGAACCTTGAATAGAATTCTAATAGTATTTTTTTGTTTTTGAAAGTGGGAAATAACATCTTATTTCAATTATATTACTTATATAATCATAGCATAAGCATAGAAACTAAAAACAATTAGTTCATTACAATAATTAATAATAAATCAAATGAATAACATGTTACAAAAACTAAAATGTTCGCATATCAAATATTGATTAATCAGTAGAGAAAAAAATGAAAAAGAATGTAGAATTAATAAAGCCTGACTATAATATACAAGATATTCAATGCATAATGTTTAACCTGATATAACAAACTATTTAACTAAAATATTTTGAACTAAAATATTTTGATTAAAAAACAAACCCACCTATCCAATACATTCCATCTGTATTGAGCTCCGTTGCTCCTGGATCAGAAGTGTTGCTAACAGGTGGATTATCATCTATAGTTAACGTACCATATCTCATATTTCTAAAAATAAAAATAAAAATTTTCAATACATAATTTAATTTTAATTTTATATACAGTGAACTCTCACTTATGCACCGGTGTAAGGGGCCAAGAGAAAAAAGCGCATAAGTGAAAGAGGCGCATAAGTGAAAAACTTCAAAATTCTAAAACGCAACGTAAATTACAGTGACAATATGAATAAATATGTTTCTAAAGATTTAATGTTAATATTTATACTGTTTTGGTATTTACTATAATTATACAAAGAAAAAATTTAACATACCTTAAGACAATTTATTTTCTTACAAAATAATCTTAATACATGTTTGTGTTTGTTTTCGCCGACGTTATTCGAAAACAGTTTTTTCCAGTTCATATAAATGGGATAAGGGGGTGTTTCAGAAGCAAAATTAAATTGTAAATAGTCAGGAATAGTGTCTAAAGCTTTCAATACTGCTGTGTGATTTGGAGAAACTTTATCATCTCGTCAGTATCATCCACTACGTTCTCATCATTCACAAGTTTTAGTTAGATATAAATGAACAGTTCTTCACAAAAAATTTGAGTTTTATGGGAGGGGGTGAAACATATCACATGATAAATTTCTAAGAAAAATACTTGACGTCATAATATGCTGCACAATAAGTTGTTCAAATATTTCCTTCACTAAACAGATCACCTCCTTTTATGTACTTATAATGTCCATCTGACTGCAAGTAAGTGATCGCGGTCTCTTTCATCTTTCGTATTCCAGGTGTCTTCTTTTTCTAGAAAACAACATGGGGGTAAAACTAACCTCTGGACAAGAGGAATTGGTCATTTTCTGAAAGATGAATGGGCTTTCATTGTTGTTGGTGTAAAAGATAAGACACCCTATTCAAAATTTTAGAAAGAATCTCTTTCCAGAAACAGCAAAAATGAAAAGGTCACAGGGGGAAGCAAATTCAATAGGATCTAACAACATATATTTCTTTTTATCTGTAACAAGGATTGCTCATTTGCTTCATTTTCAATTTGAAACATTTTTTTTAAAAGAAAAAATATTTAAAGGATTAAAAAATTAAAATGCCAGCCAAAAATTTCGGGGCATAATTGAAAAATTTATCTTTAAAGCGACGCATAATCGAAGGATGTTTATCATTATTTTCCTATCTAATGTACTGGGACCTATAAAAATTGTCGTATAAATGAAAAAGGTGCATAAGTGAGAGATCAGTGTAATAAAATGTATTCGTGCAGAGTATCCAAAATTAGGCTGATGGTTCTGCGCAATTCATAAAAAGAAAACAGTTGATGTAAAAAAAAAAGTATTTCTTTATACATTATTCAATTAAATTAGAAATAATTATCAAAAAATTATGATCGCCGACCATCACAGGTTACCCATTGGTAAAATGGTTGTCTAATTCTGAGAGGTAAGTTTAGGCCTTGACATCGTTTTTCATCTTGCTTAAACTCTAACCTTTTGGGACCCCGTGTCAATCAGTTTGGGACACTCCTTATTTCTGATATTCACCTGAATTATTTTTGAAAACGATCCAGTTTGAACTGTAGGTTAGAATTTCTGATTCTTACTTAAAACAATAAAAAAATATTGTTCAAATGATGAAATTCTCTTTTATTAAAATGAAATTCTCTTAACTCAAAAAGTATTTTTGGGATCTCTCGGGTCCCATATCTCAAAAATAAGCTAACAACTTATTACAAAACAAAATTAAAATAACGGAAAAGAATTCTAAAAAAATTATCAAGCATCAGCAGCCGCCATAGCAGCGTATGCGAACTGTTCAATATTACTCTTGAACACAGTTGAAAAGTGTGTTGACGTCCAAATCAGGTGCGCACGCCATCAAACACAAAACAACACCCATTTTGCCAATGAGTAAAAGGAAGAAAAATATTATTATGCGGCAAATTTATGTGATAATATGTAAATTACGTCTCACAAAGTTCTTGGGTTCAGTTCAGAGTGCGTCGAGAAAATGGCACTGTAATCCGCGATTACCGTTTTTTGTTACCGCTGTATTTTGATGTATAAAAAATTGCGATTACGACTCGTAATTGTGGCTTGGGGGGCACCTAAAAATATCGTAATGGGATTTTCATTC
Organism: Parasteatoda tepidariorum; assembly: GCF_043381705.1. Taxonomy (NCBI): domain Eukaryota; kingdom Metazoa; phylum Arthropoda; class Arachnida; order Araneae; family Theridiidae; genus Parasteatoda; species Parasteatoda tepidariorum. The sequence goes on from NC_092210.1 coordinate 2,832,776, forward strand.
ATTTAAAAGATTTCAAAAAATGTGATTTTAAGTTTCTTTATTTTACAAGGTCACTGCTTGCAGCATCTTTTATTAAAAGTTCAAAACAGTATGCACCGAATACAGGAATACGGGCAGAAAAAAATAACCCTGTTATATAAATTTGTGGCGTGAATTGTTTTCTCTTAGGAAAAAAAAACTGTTATAACATCGGCAGATTCATGTATTACTGTTAAGGGTTTTGTCCTCTCCACATTTTGTCTACATAACAAAACCACTGGAGCAGAAATCTCAAATGATTGTTGACTAACAATATTTATAAATAACTATTTTGAGATTTTATCTTCAGAAGTGAAAAACTGAATAACACCGATCCTATCAGTATATAAATTAAAGCATTCACTCCCTTATTCGTTTATCACTAATTCTCTCTTTTCCCATAAAGTTAGAAAGTTAAAATTTGGAACATACGTTCTGTATGAGGTTAATAGAAAAACTGAAAAGAAGCTCATTTCGATATTTTGCAATTATCGCGATAATTAGGTGTAATTACCCTAACCGAGAGTAATGCTAGATAACACGTTTTTCAAAAGACAGAAATCTCAAATTTTGAGGGTGTTTCCTTTCAGATATAAAAGAAATACTAAAAAGTTTCGTTTCGATGTTTTGCAATTATTGGGGTAATTACCTCAATTGAATGTTAAGCGAAATTGAAGTTTGCTGCAAAGTTAGTATAAGTAATTTGACCACCTGTTCCATAGCTGATAGAAAGAAGAATTAAGAATTAATTATCCTAATTGATAGTTCCAATGATAATTCAAATTAACTGTTCCATGTCGGATAGAGAGAAAAATTAAGATTTAATTAGCCTAATCGATAGTTATGCAAATTGACTAGTTTTAAACATGTTAAAAGTCTAATATGGACCATGTGATTTTACCATTTACCGTGTTTATTATTGGTTATTGTATTATTATAATAACAGTAAATTTACGATTTATCATTTCATGGCATTACCCCCACTATCTCAGAAGACTGTTGAAAAACATTTTGATGATAAATTCCAGAATTATTGTTACAAAATATTATTCAGTATTCCCCATAAAACTGACAATCTGAATCACTCACAACCTATTGTGTAAAAAGTCTCAAATGACTGATGAAATTTCATGTTTCAATTTAATTTTTTTAATGTTGATTGTTTGCTGATTGTTTTGTTGATTGTTTTCACGATCAACATTAAAAAGAAACATTGTTTATGGTGATATTCAATTATTCAATTTACCTTCTGTATGTTTGTAAAATGACGGACCAGCTAAAATTATTTACCAAAGTAGAAAAGAGAGAGAAGAAATAATATTGCAAAATTTAAACCTTGAGAAATTAAGTATCTTAAGAACATTTTATTCGGCTTAATAATATAGTGAACAATAAACATAATACTGAAATAATAATTGATTTCACCAAATAAACTGAAATAAAATCTTGTAACAGTAATCAAGTTATTAATAAGATAGCAGCAATATTTCAGTTGAATAAATGATTTTCAGTTAAATACATGAAAACGATCGGCACAACACATTGAGAACAAAACCTAAAATATGACTCACCTCGGAAATTAATATAACTAATCATAATAGCTATCGAAACATAATCGTAACATCTTTTGGGAGCTGGTCCCGAAGAAGAAAATATTATAAACATCTACAACGAACTCTAAATCAATTCTCGCCGTGTCGAATAAACAAAGTAAAGCAGGGTATGTTTTTAAAAAGTGCTTAAAGGTGCTTATTTTCGATTTTCATCTTTTAATAGCCTTTAAAGGTGCTTTTTTCATTGGGCGTTTTTGAAAAGTGCTTAATTTTCCCTTTACCATGTTGATTTTCGCCACGTATAATGCAAAAAGACACTGTTATTCAACGCATTCACAATTAATTCAACCCCAATCTATTTCGGTGTACAGTCGGGTAGTAGAGCATGAAAATGCCATTCGTTTTAAATGATTCAAAATTTCATAATTTTTGACAGTTGTCAAGTTTTTTTTCTTTTTGACATGGTGGTTAAAACCGGATAAAACCGTCAATTGTCAAAAACTTGCCAACCCTGCCTAATTATATACTTTCTAAAGTGCTTAAAAAGTTTTTGAGTGCTTGAAAAGTGCTTATTTCTTGTTGAAAAATTGGACAACGTACCTTGTGAAGGTTCGAAAAGAAACTGCGCAGACTCCTACGAAATGTATAATAGTGCTGACATCTCTGAATTAGAATTAAAACAAAAATAAATGACATTCAACAAATTAATGTTGCTATCTTTTAAAGGTTGCAATTAAGTTGAAACACTAAATTCGAATTGAAAATTAATTAAATATTAATAAATGACGAATTTTTAAAACTAAACACCTTCAATTCTCATGATTCAATTTACCTTTCTATGAGTGCCGTGTGCCACCTTTCATCGTCCACTCTATGGAGACTTGTTATGAGCAATGGTTCAGTCTGTTTGCCTAGATTGAAACTGAGTTGAGCATATCCTTTGGATATGGCCAGAGACAGATAATCTCCTCTTATTGTCGCTCCCTTGTTCGTCCACAAAAGTAGACCTTTGTGGAGGGATGTCCGAAATGTCACTTCTATGTTAGTTTCCCTCTGTCCTTCCATCCTAAATTAAACATATCGATTTGGAAAATTAACTGAATAACATTTAATGGTGTTTTTCGTGCTTATTCAACAAGCAAAATCTAAAAGTCACAATGTACACTCCCTGGCAAAATTATTATATGCACTATCAATGTAAAATCTTAATTATCAGGTGATAGTATACAGCTTAATCGTTTTTACGCGATGGAAACCGCTGTGCACTTGTTTGTGTTCGTGTATCAATTAATTAAATTCGACGATATATGATAGAAATTCGACGATTGGATAAATTAGACGATATATTATATAAATATAGAATAGTTATTATATCAAGTATTATATTAGTATATTATAATAATTAGACGAAATTATTAAACGCACTGTAGTTTTTTTTATAATGACATGCTTTGCACGAGTTTATATGCAGTACTTTTTTATTTAAACATACATGTAATGGGTTTTCATGCAGGATATTTCTTATATACTTCCTATTTGTATTTATTTTTAACGTATCGCATTACAATGTTAACTAATTGACACAAACGGAAACAAGTGCAGACCGGTTTCTGTTGCGTTCTCACGTGCGTCAGTTGCGGACGTGTTTCTGTGGCTTTACGCTCATGTTTCTTTGTTTCGCAGGTTTAATACTACGCAGTTATTTTTTTATTTTGTGTGCAGTGTATAGATAATTAATTGTAACATTTTCATCATAGGCAAAAAAAGGAGATCTTTCACCATGTAAAAATGCTGACTAAAAGACCTCGTGAATGCAAAAATATTTTTAAACAGCGAAACGTTACGTAGATTGAAGGTTTCTAAAGCTCGCGTATGGCGCATAAAGAAGAAAATTGAATCAGAGTACGAATTGAGCCTGAAACGAAAGAAAAGATGCGGAAGAATCTTACAGTGCGTCTAATAATTTGGCCAGATATAATTTGGTTTAATAGCATGTTTCCTGAACTCGAAACAATATTTTTATTTTAATTTCAAACTGCATACTTTTTAGTTTAAAGGAATTTATTGGGTTTTAAAGTAATTAACAAATTTTAATAATTATCAATTTCTTTTTTAAAATACTTAAATTGCTATTTTGGCAAGATTTTTTCATCCATATTAAAAAGCATTTAGCGGTTTTTTCGAAGCTCTCTCACCGAGAAAAAAAACGTAGTTTAAGTTTAAACTTGAAGCAAAGCTAAAGTTTAAAACAATATTAACCATTTTGTCAGAAATAAGTATCCAGGTTTTAGATCGGGCAAATGGATTGAATATTTAAAAATATTAATAATGAACATCAATTTCATTAGAGTGTTTCGTTTAGATGAAAATTATCAAACCCACTTAAAATGTATATCTAAATTTTCTTAAATTTTTATGAGCTCAAAATAATGCAGCATTAAAGTTACTTTGCTAACAAAAAAAAAAAACAAAACAAAAAACAAAAAAAAAACTGGAACAGCTAAACACTCAGCCCGATACTTTAACAAACAACTTTTAGTTCTATAAAAGTGTGGCTTTTTTTCGTATAAACGGTTTGAATCATTTTCATTATTAGCATATAGAAAACTTGATAAAGATTGGAAAATTTTAACCTAACACTCATGAATAATAGTTAGGTATAAAAATAGCGTATCATTTGCTAAAAAGCATTATTTCATGATACGACATCAGTCTTCGAAAAACAGCCTTAAAATCAATTTCAGATTGTTAACTTTTTTTAAAATAATACGAAGAATTCAAACAATACAGTGGAGTAATTTTTCAGTCATTAAAAAACCAATTATAAACGCTCATAGAAATCTTATCTTCTTGATGATAGATAATAGAATTAAGTGTGTAATACAAACTTACAAAGCATAACTTACCCTGTAATAGATTTGCTTGAAAAACTTAGGAAGTTACTTCCATCAAAAGAAACGGGTCGCTCTAAGTCTTCTTTATTAATTTCTAAAATGATCACAATAACATATTAGTTCTGTGAATAATTTTTTAAAATTAGTCTTAAAAAAATCGCCAAAATGTTGCATGAATTATGTGTGATAAATGAGAAATTAACATTAAACGGATAGTTATAAGTTATGTTATTTTAATGGTTTTTAATTGTAACATAAGTTTTGAGGCATTTAATGACTCTATTGAAGAAATCATGGATAGCCATTCACATAAGTAATATACTCTAGATGACTTGTACTCGAATTTTTGTATTAATAAATTTTATTGCAAAATGTTAAATGTGGTAGTATATAGTAAGTGAAGGACCAACTAAGGCATAAGGGTGATACTGAATTTGATTCACGTTATGCGCAGTTCCAGATGATGACGAAATGCATGGACGATTTGATTTATTTCACACTCCAATATTATGGATCAAATTATCAAGAGAAGCAGTCCAAAGGTTTTGTTTCTGGCCTGTAGAACGTCAAGAAGAATTTGGCACTTACCAAATTCCTCAAAAACTAATTAAAAGTCGGAAAAGATAACATCTGTGGTTAAATTATGTTTAAAAAAAAGTTAGTAATTAACAAAGACGAGCCGTGATGGCTCTGGGGATAGCGTTCGCCTTCTAATGAGGTGAACCAGGTTCGAATCCCAGCGATGACAGGTCGATACTAATTCAGCATCCAGCTTGCACCGACCACTGTGCTGACATAAAATGTCTCCAGTGGTAAATGGATCATGGGTTAGAGTCCCCTTGTTGCTAGGCTGACCTTATATAAACATCATTGTCCTAGGCACTAAATTCTTTTTGTCAGTTAATCTTGTAATATGTTTGCCATAAAACTAAATACTTTCAAATGTTTAAAAGTTAGAAACTGCAAAACTCATTTTTCAGGGGAAAAAACAGAATCCGAAAATCAGAATCAATTTATCAAAAAATAGAACTTTATATAAATTGAAATAATTAAAAACTATGGAAAAATTCATGTTTTTTTATCATATTACAAAATACAAATTTCCATTTAAACATAAATTTTAACGCAGAAAAATTTGTTCATAGAATTAAATTTAAAAATGAATAGTCATGTTATTAAAATAAATGCAAGTTTATGAAAGAAATGCAGCCGCGGGCGGCACATCGAGGGATGGTGGGCCACAGGTTGTACACCCCTACTCTACACTAAAGAACAGATATATCACTACAAAGTGTAGCAAATTGGTATAGCCGCTAATCTCCTATTATATTGTTCCTTACATTTGTGCTGTGCATTTTTTTCGGAACGAATTTCCGATGCTTTTATATCATATAACATTGAAGATATGAACATGGATTAAAAAAAACTGCTTCATTTTTTTATGATACTCTGAAATTCAAAACACAATCGTTGGAGCAAATTATGATAAGAATTTGAGTTTTAGTAAAAAATACTGGTTTTGTATAATTTAAGCATTATTAGAAAAAATTTATTGCAGTTTTTGTGTTGTGTATTCCTTAAAATCTAAATATTGAAAATAGAAAAAAAAACTGAAAAATTTAATAATTTTTTTTCAAATTAAACACAAAACTTTGTATATTTAGCTATAATAAAGCCATTTTGGTATGGTCTTTTTTGTATAGCAAAGCAAAAAGGCTGCATAAGTTGCGTCGAGAGGTGTCAGGATGCCTGAGGCGATTAGTGGCTTTTAAAACAAATCTCTTAAGGGAGGAAAATAATTTAATTAAAGGAAACATTGTAAAGGCAAGTTCATGCAAATTTAAAGCAATTTTTTTATTGAAACGCACGAGGAAATTATTTTCTGATAATGTTTCTAATGTGTTTCTATTTTCTAATAAAGGGTTCTAATTTGTTTCTAGTTTATAATAAATGCTTCTAGTTTTTTTTCGTTGTTTATTTAAAATGAAATAAATATTTATACTTTATCTTTCTCTCGAGTAATATAATTCTCTAGCTTACTCGTTAAATTTATTTGAAAATTACATATTGTGAAAGTAAAACATTTCCGCTACAGCCCATTGTGTGCCAGGGGGATTATGAAGATTAAGGCTCAACTATTTCGAGATCAATGACATGATGGTAGAAATGTGCTCAGTAATGCACACTGACCACATTTACTTTCCAGTCAAGCTGGAGATGATACATATAGACTTGAATCTGGGTGGGTTTAAAGTAGCTTTAAGGGAATAAATATGTTCTTTACTTTTCATATTAGTGCCTAAACCACTTAGCTAGCGCAGATAATATACATTATAATTCTTCTTAATATATTTTGCAGGAACCAAATATTCATATGTTAAAACTATTCATACCCCAGTAACAATTATACATAGACCCTAGTTGGGCTCAAGGTTGGGTTCAATATGGGTCCTATATGAACATAGATAGAGGGACCCATATTGGGATGTCTAAAATTTTTAATATTGGTCCTATGCAGTGTCAATATCGGCTTATATTGGATGAATAATGGATATAAAATATTGGGTGACCCTTATTGAGACAAGATTCTTGAATATTGGTAAAATAAGGGCCCGAGTTATTTTGCTGCTAGGTTAAGTAAAATTTTAATTACATACAAAATAAGCGCCAGATTAAAAGTTTAATTGTCCTTATTCACCTATTGGATGTTTTTATTTTGGCTGTATGCCTATAAGGCTGATGCGCCCTTAACACTCCTTTCTGAATTGCACTCACTTGCATATATGTCAGAGTTCTACCAAAATTGTTAATGATTTCTGCTATCATGTTAAGATATTTAGGCTTCGCAGTAGTACTAATTTTCCCTGTATTCTGTATGAATGCATTGTATGAATGCGTTAAATGTTTTCTAAAAAAGTACACAACGCTTACTCTTTTCACATCTCAGTCCCCAGAAATGTAAAGGACATTTGCAGAGAGGCACATTTAAGCTGGGAACACAAACACCATCATTAAGGCATTGCATTGTATTATCACATGGTGGTCCCCTGTAACGATGGACACGATGTGACCAAACAGCGCGGGACATTAGTCTGTCCCATATGTCTCCATTTACGTTAATCCTTTGAATCGCTCCGTCCAGACCAACTTTCACGCTGGATTCGGGATTCACTATCTTCAAGTTTGGAACACCGCCAACGTACAAATTGTTCTCAAGATTCAGTTCTGTCAGGGATGCCTGGAATGATAAAAAGGATTTCAAGATGAGGGAGTAATTTATGTAGGCAGAAGGTTTGGTTTAGGGATCATCACTCATCATGAATTGTCATGGAGGAAGTGTTGTTTAGGGATTAAATAGGGATAAACTCTGCTTTTGTAGGGAATTGCTAATATTCTGCTAGTGTCTTTCTTGCAAAGAAACTAAAGTTCTTTTATATTTTCTACTTAAAATGTACGTAGATAGACAAGTTTTCGAATTTGAAAAATAAAAGGAGAAGATAGATCTGTGTTATATTAGTTCTAACAATTATATTTCTACTAATACATAATTATAAGCATAAATACTGTAACTTGAAATATTTTAATATGGTAAAAATATAATTTAATGGTAAATACAGAAATTTTTGTTTTATAAATTTATTAAAATAGTGATTGATATTTACGTATTGAGGATTTAAAGTTGTGGGTATAGAGGAATTAAAATTAAAAGCTGCAATGTTTAAAATTTGAAATCTCATATATTTTTTCATGAAAATTTAAAGGCATGTATCAAAATACTAATTTAAAACATCATAAAAATAGTATACTTAAAAAAAAGATTTTAATGCTTGAAATAAAGAAGGAATTAAAATCATTTCTATTTTTTTTTCTGGCAAAAAAAGCGTTATTTGGTAAAAGTAAACAGTATTAGAAAGATGTTGCTTAAAAACATGTTCACCATTTTTCTATCGGTATTTTTTATCAATGTAAAGTAATACAATTTAGGCAATAGGAAGAATTTAGCAATACTGGAGGTTTAATATTCAGTTAAAACCCATTTCTTTAAATGTAAATTCATTAAGTTCATAAAAATTTATATTCCTTAAGCTCCCGAAATGAAACCTAAATTAAGTCTTCAAGACCCAAAATCGTCAATACATGGTTTTGGAAATTGCTAAAATTTGCGAAGTCTAAATTTAAATATTAAGAAAACCTAAATAGACGAATTTATAAAATTTGAACAGATTAATAACAGGAAATGCTAATAATGATATAATTGTAATTCATCAATTTTCGGAAAACCTAAATTCATTGAGTTCATAAAATCGTATTTCATCAAAATATTAAAATTCTAATTTCACTCGCTTTTTACATGCAGATTTTTTTGAAATTATAAAAATTTTTAATTATTTTTATAATTATAAAACTAATTATTTTTATAATTATTTTTTATTCGTATTATTTTTTGCAATACGAATATCTGAATTATTTCATAAATTTATATATTTATATTTTTTAAAAATATTAAATTTAAAAAAGTTATAATAATCATATTAGCTTTTATAAAATAGATAAATTTATATTTAATAAATTTATAAGATCTAAATTCAACCATTTAATAAAACCTAAGTTTAATAAGTTCATAAATTCGTAATTATTAAAATTATAAAATCTAATTTCAAAAATTTATTTATTTATATTTTCTAAAAATACTAAATTTATAAAATTATAATAATCATATTGGGTTTTAAAAAATAGATGAATTTAAATTCTATAAATTTATCAAGCTTATAAGATCTAAATTCAACCATTTTATAAAACCTAGATTTAATAAGTTCATACATTCTTAATCGTTAAAATTATAAAATCTTATTTCATAAATTCATTTATTTATATTTTTAAAAACATTAAATTCATAAAATTATAGCAAGAGCAGAACTCTAACAACTACCAAGGATTTATGTCCTTTAATATGTACCAACAATTTCTCAGTTTTACTAAGCACAAGAAAAATAAGGTTTGCAAACTCCAAAAACTAAACACACAGTTTTCTTTTCTTACCGGTGATTCTTTGGCTGAAATACGACCGTCATCAACTTGCAAAGTGCCGTTTTTCCACAAACGATTAACCTTCACCGAATGCCATTCGTTCAAAGATATAGGCTCCGGACTCCTGTGGAAATATAAAGAAAAAAAAACTTGAACTGAGCAAACCACTAGAGGTAGCAGATGAAGATTTTCCTGCCAAAAAATGAATCTCCTTTTCTGGAATGTACTTACATTGAAAAAAAAAGTGACGTGGAACTTTCTAAACAGCATTTTACGAATTTGTTTTTGATAGTTCACATGATTTGCGATCAAAATATACGACACTTTTATTTTCCCTGCAATTCAGTTGCTTCTCTAAGGCGACAACATGAGTCACCATTCTGATTTTTGTTTTCAACTCTTTTTTTTAATATATATCTACATGTGGTGACTATTTCTTTCTACAATTGCTTATTTCGAGCAGCGATGGCACAGGGGATAGACCGTTTGCCTTCCTATAAGGTTAACCGGGTTCGAATCCCAGTGATGGCTTGTCGATACGAATCTGCATCTTGCTTGTGCCGATCACAGTGCTGATGCGAAATATCCTCAGCCGTTGACGGATCATGAGTTAGAGTCCCCTTGCCGTCAGGCTAAACGTGGGAGTTTCTCGTTATTTCTCTCAATGTAACACAAATGCGGGTTAGTTCTATCAAAAAGTCCTCCACGAAGGCAAAGTTCTCCCAATACTGGATCCAGTAGTTCCCTTGTCTTCTGAATTGGGTTCAAAATTACAAGACTACGGAGTTGAACGTTAGTAGTCGTAAACCCAAAATTTGGGTCTGCTGTTTAACGACGGTTATAAAATATGAAAAAATATAATTGCTTATTTCATTCTGAACAATTATTTCACTAATTTAACTTTTTTATTGCATACGTTTGCTTTATAAGCATGTTTAAGGTACTTCGTTTCATAAAACTAGAAATTGTATTTTTGTAAACTAAAAATATAATAATTATTTTTTGCAACACGAGTCAATAACTTTTCCAATAATTTTCAATATTTCAAGTTTATTAATGCATACATTTGTTTCAAAAGCATGTTTAAGGTACTTAAATTGCAAAATGTTTAATTATGACATAAGTTTCATAAAACTAAAAAATTGTGTGTTTGTAAACTAAAAAATATAGTAATTATTTCTGCAACACGAATCAACAATACGTTTCAATATTTCAACTTTATTAATACATGCATTTCATAAGCATGTTTCAGTACTTACATTGCAAAGGTGTCATTATTTCTGCTATACGAGCATAATTTTCGCATATTAATAAATTTATAAGCATATTAATTAATTCACATTTAGAATTTTGAAAAGTTTAATTAATATTTTTAGCATTTAAAAGTTTAATTAATATATATAGCATTTAAAAAAAAAAATTTTTTTTAAATTTCAGTGTCCAGCATGATCCTGGCAGCAATTATTATGGTTACGCTCCTTGGCATTTTTTCTACATGATGAAATTTATTTCAAAATAAATTATTTCTTATTTAAATGCACACAAAAAACTTAGTTATTTTGTTAACAATAATTGTTTTATGTATAGACTTGACATTTAAATATAAGTTCAGTGTCCAGCATGACATTTAAATACGAACTGAACATTTTAAATATATAGACTAGAAAAAAAATTTAAAAATTTTATTTTTCTATGGATTCTTCCCTATTCCTAAACTTACGAGAATAAGTACTATGGATCTTAGGTAATTTTGAGTCCTTAAATATTTTGCCAAGAGTATTTTTTAGATTAATTATGTGTTAAACATGTTATTGTTACTGTTTAAACACATCCTTTTTAATTAAAGCTGCCATTTTTGCTAGCTTTCACATTCAACTGCTGAAAGTATAAGTCATGCATATATCTAATTAGAAGTCCGAATTCAATAGTTTTTAAAACTCTCATTTTATTTTGAAAGATTAATTAATTATAGTTGCTTACGTTCCGTTTAAAAAAGTTCGAAGCATTTCTTATGCAATTTTAGCTGTTTCTGGAAAGAAATAATGAATACCAATTAACCTAAAAAAATCTATGTATTTATATTAAAAATTATTTTACTATGTATTTATATAGGTCGTCATACATAGAGTATGATTATTCATTGTTCTACTTAGATAAAGAAAGACACTTAGGAAACATTTTTATGTACAAAAGTAAATAAATAAATTAACTTCCGTCAACACATAGTATTTAAATTAGAGTATTTGTCTTATAAATTTAAAAAAATGAACATAACAGAATAAAATTTAGGTAAGTATGAAAACGTAATCTCAATCTACGTTACGCAAAAAAAATTTTTTCCCAATGCCCACCTGTGTTAACATTTTTCGTGAATTCAGGCATTTACAGGACGATTTTGTTGGCCTCTCTTTCATGTGCACCATATTAGGTGGGCCAACATTGTTCCCGCAGTAAGGACAGATAGTACAGAGAAGGAAAGAACATCCATGTCTTGCCCGGTATTCGAACCCAGAACCTTTCTGATGCAAGGGCTGTTTCCTGACCCCTACACAGACCGGTCGGCTGTTACGCAATCATTAATTATTAAAAATAAGTATGTTAATAACAAATAATAAATGGTTGGAATAACCAGAAATTATTGGTATAAAAACTAATATATAATACCAAGTTATATATATTATTTTTTTCTATTTAAATCATTAATCAGTATTTGAAAACACTTTATCAACTTAGAATCAAAAATACATATTAGAAGAGCATGTGTTTTATACATTGAGAACAAACACTACTTTAAAAATCGAATTTAATATTTATAGTGGGCAAACATGCTAAGTGACATTTTAAAAATGCCCAACTTTCCGTACTAAAACTACGTCATTTTTGCATTGATATATACTGTCACGTATAAAGAAATGCAAAAATGACAAAGTAAATTTCTTAGGCAATATGTTTTGAAAACGCTTACTCATGCTTTTACAAAACATCGTGCTTTTACAAAGCATTACTATTACTAGTTCCCTCTAATTCGTTAAAATGTCCCTTATCGTATTCTTGCACTAAGTACGGTGATTAATGAAATGTTTACACTTACTTGATGCTCACAACTCCACTAATAGTAAGCATAAAAAATAAGACTTTTTCATTATTCAAACATCAAAATAAATAAATGCTATCGTTATATATACTTGAAAATATGTTTTAAAATTTGTTTTTGTTTTACAAAAAATATAGAATGCAAATTTGCCTTTTATAAATTAGTAGACATTAAAGACAATTGCAGTAATTCAAAGTAATATTTTTGAATTTGTCTTTATGAATGCATGTAGACATTAGTCATTAGCAGTAATTCAAAGCACTATTTTTGCACGCAAATTCACTACATGTTAGGTTACATTTTGTGCTATCTAAAGTCTAATAAATTTCCTTTTCACCACTCTATTACCTGTAAGTAAATTTGTTATTAAGCTTTGAGTAATCTAATATTGCAGAATTAGAAAAACGACAACGAGACTAATAGTTTAGAAGTTATTAAATTAGGTAAAAAAGCTACCACTTTTAAATTATTCCTACTTAAGTATCTTGTTATTGCTATCTAAACAAGTGCTATCTGAACGTAGTGTTTAAGCAGTAAAATCAAAATTGAGTCTAAAACTGATAGTTTAGTAGTTATAAGAGTATTATGCATAAAAGATAGTGTTATATAAATTAATAAAATCCTCCTAAATTCTAAACTTGGAGTCTAGGAGTCTAATTTAGAATTAGGACTTCTATACTAAGATATCATAGACTTGGCTTTGGTCTCATTCGATTCAAATATTCGGTTAATTAAAAAAAAAACTATTTTAAAGGGATATTTTTAAAAAATTGAAAATATGTTTGTTCCCAATTCTTTAGTTTAATTTTATTTAATGACAGCTTTGACATTAAAATTTATTGGAATTATGTCAAAAACAGTTTTTGATTGATATCACAATTTTGATTGATTTTAAGATGTCGAACATATTTTTTTATTTGCTTTAAAATCCTTTAATAAATTTATTCAGTTAAGGAGCTATCTTTGACTGAATGTAACAGTGTAACAATGTCTGTAACAGTAATATAGCATAACATATATAAATAATATAATATATGAAACACTTTGGAGTGATTTGGTTTGAAGTTGTCTGATTTTATCCTAAATGTGACTTATTTGCATAAAAATAATACTTAAGTTCTCTATAATGCGCTTTTTATAGTTTCTATTAGATGGCAGCACAATAACCAGTTACATTTTATTACTTATATAAAATAATGTTTTGCAGGAAAAAAAAGCTCCCTTTCAAAACTCAAAAAGTTTTTTTAATCTTTACACTTCCCCAAATACTTCATGTCAATACTTCAAATTAATCTTTATTTTCATGACAATTTACAGTTCTTATGAAAAACTGCTGAAACGATGCAATCCAGCAATTATAAAGAGTTTTTGAAAAACAAAATTGCTTTACAGCACTTAAGAATAAATCTTTAAAATATTTAAAATTTGTTCAAAAAAAAAGTAAACTTTAAAAGTAGAAATATATCTAATATAATTTTATCACCAAATGGGAAGATAATATTTAAAGTAATTACTTATGTGATATTAATTATTGCCTTGTTGAACACATTATTTTGTATGCCGTCAAAAAATTAAAAAAAAAAACGTTCTTTTTTTTATATGAAATCTAAAATACTCGTAAGTTACGAGTGTATTAAATTTATCAAAGAAAAGTTATATTATGAAAGATAGTTCTAATTACAAAATGTGCTTGGAAAGAAAAAACGTTAAGAATTTAGGTAAAAAATAGAATGTTTAAAGATATAATAAACACTACATTAAGATCCAAATATTATTAAAAAAAATTCATGAATGTTTTATTTTAAACATGATTCGTCAGTTGCGTTGTAGTGACTCTGAAAATTAAATTATAATAAAAAATATGAAAACAGGAGGAAAATTACAAAAAATAGAGTATTAAAATTTTTCATTTATTTTTCAAGGTACATCATTCTACTTTTCTTCAAAAAGTCAAACTAAAAATGGCTTATGTCAGTTACATCAAAAACAATACCGATGTTAATTAAATAATAAAGATGTAGTCAATTAAAGTAAATTTCTACTTGACTGGGATGAGAAAAAAAAAACTTAATTTTCTGTGAAATTTTTTTTTTTAAATTTATGCCAATTACGATATTTAATTTTTTAGGAAGTATGCAAATTTATTTTTAAAAAAACATGAATAGGAAGTATTTCAAAACCTTACTTATTTTCCTCAATTATGCTTTTTTAATATCTATTATTGTTAAATGCTTGTTGATTTTTTTTTAATAATAACTGTCTTATAATGTCATTTATGTCAAAATAATAAAAAATATTTAAAAAAATGACAATTTTAAGAGTTTTGTTAATTTTGATTACCCCAATTATTTTCTAAATTTCCATTACCGTTATTAAAATTGATATTTATGAAATATTTTAATTTAAAAGTTAGCTAATATGAAAAATTTAGGTTTTTTGATAAAAAAATATTATTAAACTGTTCAGAACTTCGTATAATAGTATAGAGTTTAAAAAAAAGTGGCTTCATGTTGATAAATTAGTTTTTAAATAAAAAATTGTTAGTGGAAATTTAATGCTCACTTTTTTTCCTAAAATGAAAAAGGTAGAATTAAAAATTTTCGTGACATTCTTTGGTTGTTTTTTCGCATAGGGATCATATGGTCTTAGTAAGAGAGACTGAAAATATTTCTATTCACTTAAAAAATCTATGTTTAAAATGCAATTTAAATATATTATTATGATTTTTATTATTTCTCTAAACTAGCTTGCTTCTACTCGTCATTTAACCCATAAAGTTTTGGAGAACATTAAATCAAAACAACTTAAATACTTCTAAATATGTTCACACGCTGAACCTTATTCTTTCGAAAATTAAACATAGATAATTAAAATGTTACTTTGTAAGGGGGTAATAAAGAGGTCTAGGGCTTTTTGATTTCCTCGAAGAAGCATCAAGTGCCTTTTTTTACTTTCTATAACTTATCAAATATTAAACTAAGGATTCAGAATTTTTTTACAGAAGTTTAGTTTAAGCAAAGAATTTAGCTAAACACTAACACTTTTCTGAAACTTTCACAATTTAATTACTCAAAAGCTTAATATAAAATTGAATGTAAAACTTTCATAAATAATTCAACAAGAGCTTTAAACAAAAATGTGGTTTTGCCAACGATTCTAATTTAGAAAAAAAATTTGGTTTTATATTTATATTTTAGTTTTATAATTATTTTAGTTTTATAAATTATATTTTAGTTTTTGGTGAGTAGACATCAGTATTATGCCTAACTTAAGCAGTTTTTTTAGTGTTATCTTATATTTGATGTCAAACTTCTCAGAATAACACAGGCCGAAATTCCTTTTTTTTTTCTAAACAAATCGAACATTTAGTTTGGAAAATCGTTTCGACTCCTTAATTGACTCATAGGCCATGAAATAAAAACTTACTAATTTATGTCAAACAAATTAGCTTTCTTTAATACTAGAAAGACTGAAACTTAATATATACCTATATTGCCTAAAAGCAGTTAAAATGAAGAACTAACATTGTGAAAGAATAACTAATGTGTAAAGAAATGTATTTAATTTTTAATATTTTTTTTTTATTTACAGTTATGTAACAAGTTATTAGTAAATATTAACAATAAAAGAATTTACTTCATTTGGAAAAAAATTAATTTATGCATTATTATTGTTTTTGCAAATGAAAAGGCAGTTAAAAAGCAGACAAAATGACTTCTTTGGGCAATCTAGTGTTAAGGGCGCATTCCTAAATTTTTATTAAAACATAAATGAACTAGTGATGTTCCACCGACTATTTTATTTGTATTTAAATATTATTTAATTAATTTACTGTATTAAATTGCTTAATATGATTAATTTATTTCCTTATCATAATTGTAACTTATTAGCATGATATTACGGGTCATGGTATCGATTCAAAGTTGAACTAATTTTTCTAAGAGTGCTAAACTGGTTGAGCAATTGGTTCAGTCATCCATTCATCAATTTTAGCTTAAAATACAAATTTTATTTTGGCTCATAAAGCTAAATTAAATTAAGTAACAGTCGGGGCAGCACTTCCCAAAAATATGATATGTTGGTTTAAAGTACCGACATTATGGCTATACCTATTTTTCTGAAAGTTGGACTGGATAAGCAATGGCTTAGTTTTAGTAATGCATTTCTAGTATTTTAAGCTGAAATAAAACTAATCTATTAAAGTAATATCGAATAAATAAATAAAGGTTCCAAAAGTTTTTAAAACGGATCAAAAGATGAAGTGTATTTAAAAAATTTATTTTCATAAAATAAATGCTGTCCCATAAAACAGTTTTTGTAATTAAAATAAAATTAATAATAAATATAGAAAAAAAAAATTTTCGAGCACTGTTAAAAATAAATTGTGATCGTCTAAAGGCGATTACAGGTTGTCCATTGGCAAAATGGTTTTCGTCTAATTTTTTTTTTTTTTTTTAGAATTTATATTTCTGATTTTCAATTAAAACAATAAAAACAAAAAATATCGTTCAACTGATCAAATTCTCTTTTGTTCACAAATCAAGAAGCATTTATGGGATCTCTCTGGTCCCCATATCTCAAAAATAAGCTCACCAACCTAATGCATAACAAAATTAAAAGTGAAAAAAAGAATTCTAAAAAAAATATCAAACAGCAGCGGTCCCCATAGCAACGCGTGCGCTCTGCTTACTATTACTCTTGAGCACAGTTGAAAAGTGTGATGACGTCCAAATAAAGTGCGCAAGCCATCAAACCCAAAACAAAACCCACTTTGCCAATGGGTAAAAAAAATATACATTGATGTCAATAAAAGTAACTTACGAAACAGATTGGACAGCACTTCCCAGGTCATATCGAAAATCAATATAACCATCAGTTATGGTAATGGCTACAAAATCTCCTTTTCCTGAAGCTTGCTGTCCGTTGTAAAGTACTGTTCCGTGTAACGCCCGTGTTAAAAACCAAACTTCAATGTTAAATGCTTGACGAACGTTTGTTAAAGTCGGAAATTCGAGATAAGAATCCCCCTTGAAATCAGGAACAAAAATGCCTTCAGACTCTCGATTAGCTGGAAAACATTTGAAGCATTTAATTGTAAATTAAATGAACAAATACACTGAGAAAAATACTTACAATAAGAATAATAATTACTTGTAATAGAGTAGAATAGTTATTATTCAATTCATGTTCAACAGATATGTTAGTATTAGATAAATACGACTACTAATGTTTAACTTCGTTGCCTCGTAATTTTGAACTCAATCCTGAAGATAAGGGAACTCCTGGACCAAGCATTAAAAATATAAAATACTCAAATAAAGTTGTGCTGTGATTTCCTGTTGGTTAACATTAAAGTTCATTTTAAAAGGGGACTAAGCTGGTCATCTGCAGGACAATTATAATATCTTCGTTTAATATTTGAAACTAGTGAATAGGAAAAAATAAACACGATAAAATATATTTAAGCATTCACTTAATCCCCATTCATATATTGGAACATGAATAATCTGCATATACACTTGATGAAATAATATGATTAAGAATATTTTAAATGAATTATGTATTACAATGTAGCATTTTGCTTTCAAAATAATTTAAATAGACTGAACACGTTGAAGTGTTTCAATATATGGAAGCGACCGATAAAAGGGATGGACGTTGTCCAGGGGGAAAATCATTGTCCAAATTGAATATCTAGTACGCTGAGAGTTTCTACGTAATTTGAATAATATATTCAGCGACACGTCATCAGTTATAAGAGGGTTGTGCATCCCGCTGCTTAACATGTGCTGGGACTATTAATCATTTGCAAATCACAATTTCAGTTATAATCAGTTTCCTATGTGATTGAAATACATGTAACTATAAATGTTAAATGCTGATTAGAGAATTATTTTAAGTCGCTTTTATTCAAAGGTATTGTGTTTTTTTAAATCAATTTTGATTGAAACTAAATAATGGATATTATTTTATTTTATAACAGTCGTTGAACAGCCGATCCAATTTTTGGGTTTACGACTACTAATGTTCAAACTCCGTAGCCTTGTAATTTTGAACCTTATCCAGAAGACCAGGGAACTGCTGGATCAAGTATTGAGAGAAATTTTGTCTTGGTGGAGAACTTTTTGATGGAAATATTCCACATTTGCGTTACATGGATAGAAAGATGACGAGAGCCTCCCACTGTTAGCCTCACGGCAAAGGGACTCTAACCCATGATCCGTCTACCACTGACGATAGTTCACGTCAGCACTGTGGTTGGTGCAAGCCGTATGCGGAATTCGTATCGACTGGGATTTAAACCCGGTCCACCACATTGGAAGTCGAGCTCTCTATCCCCTGAGCCATTGCAGCTCCAAATAAATAATGGATTTAATAACATAAAAAAATGCAAAGGGAGAATAAAAAATGAGCTTCAGATATTTTTTTAAATGAAGTCCATATGGAGGAATGCACCATATACTAGGCGTTTCCTCATCGACGATTTTAATGTTTATTTTTCATATACACTTCAAATACCTATTTCTATTTATTTCCTAGCGTATCAACAGCTTAATGTTGCTTCGTGGTGGCTCAAGTGATAGAGCGCTTGTCCTCCAATGATGAGACCCAGGTTCGAAACTCAGCGACGTCTGATCGATTCGAATTCTAGACGGGATATGGGTAAGAATCCTCTTGGTCGAGTTAGTTTGGTTGGTAGGGCACTGGGTCCATGTCCAAGAGGTCGTGGGTTCGATCCCCACCGGCCGACGACTTCCCGTTCAGTAAATGGTGGCTGGTGTACGTTAAATCTGTCGGGTCACAAAGTCCTCAGTGTTCTCATGACAAATCATACTTCTGGGGGTACTGATCCAGGAGCTTCCTTGTCTTCTGGATTAGTTCAAAATTACAAGGCTACCGAGTTGAACATTAGTAGCCGTAAGCCCAAAATTGGATCGGCTGTTCAATGACGGATATAAAATATAAAATAAAAAAATCCCCATGCGGAAGAGGTAACAGAGGAAGGTTTTTCGTGGTTTTTCTCTTCACTCTCCATGTAACGTAAATGCTGGTTAATTTCAATAGAAAATTCACTACGAAAGCTAATTTGTTTAAATGATTGATCCAAGAGTTCTTTAGTCTTCTGAGTTGGGTTCAAAATTATAAAGCTAAGGAATAGTGCATTGATAGCCATAAGCCCAAAAATGAGTCGGCTGAATGGGTAAATGAAGTAAAATAAATGTAGCTTATTGTAAGATAATTACAAGATATTATTTTTTTCTTCAAATTTATTTTCTTTTTCGTAGTTCGGCAATAATAAAAAATGCAGCAGAAAAAATATTTCAACTACTTATGAGATATAACCATATCCTTCCTACAAAACTACAAAAAATATCGCCACATTAAGTAAGTAACAAAGAAAACCAAAAAGCATATTTTATAAGAAAAAGTGAAATACTTGATAGAACTATGCAGGAGACAGGCTAACAGGCTCAGAACTTACTATCCCGTTTTCCTATGATTCGTTAGTTTAATTGCTTTTTTTTCCCGTTCTCCGTTTAAATTTCAGCTTGTGATCCCTCATGCTTTTAAGATTTTTTTTTACAAGATGCAAGCATTTAATTAACTATATTTAGCAAAAATAACAAAACTGTTCTGTTTAAAAATTCCTATGGAAATATATCTGGAAAGAGGGTACAAAATTTAATTAATAGTTATTAAACAGAGAACGGTTATCAAAGTGTACGCGAAATCATAGTGCTAGTCTATAAAAGTTAAGAAAAATCTTCCAATGAAAATCCATAAAATTTCGCTTTTTAAGGAATAAGGGAAATCATAGTAATTGTAATTGATCTATTAAGTATGTCTCAGAGCTCTCACAAAGCAGCAAAGGGAAAAATGCCCTACTTTTAATTAATGCATACTTGAACTTAAAATTGGTTAAAAGATAGGATGTGAATTTTAAAGTGCGAGTAGAGTGTGAGTTAAAGTGTGAATAAGGAAAGGATTTACAGAAAAGTTCTGAAGAAATAATATATATATATTACGGATAGTATTTATGTCATCATAACTCATTTTAAAATAATGATTCATAACAGCTTACTCTTTTCACATAGTTTTCCAGCACGATCTGGAGGGCATCTACACACAAATCCATGCTCTGCATGAGTTATACATGTTGATCCTTCAATACAAGGGCTGTTTATGCATGCGTCTTCTAATATTTCACAGGTTTTTCCTGAACCATAAATTTCAAATAGATTTAAATTATAACATGTATACATACAAACATATATATCGCAGCATATATGAATCGGAACAACATATAAACATATTTATATTACTACACACGGACATATGCAAAATACATAGCAATACATTTTCATCAATGGTTAAAATATGTGTTTTACTAGCTGGTGTGTTCTTTTAACGGTTTTTGACAATTTCAGCAAAGGTTAAAACCACGACCTTTTAATTTGCCGAAACATTAAGAAAAGTACAATTATATAGTTAGTCTACGTAAGGAACTCCCCTGGGTATTCGTCTAGAGTAGTGGCTTTGTCTATCGTTAGGAGGTTAAACTATTTCAAGTAGGGGGTTGGACATTATTTAAAACTGGTTTTGGCTGGAGTAGGCGAGAGAAAAGGAATCAGAGGAGAAAGAAGCTCCCCTCTTTGAAATGAGCTATTTCTTGTTTCCATAGCAGCAGAGAACCTTCGACTTCATGGAGAGGGGAGTTATTTCTTTCGACAAACTATATATAGGTACAATTATTATGTTTCAAACTTTCAATAGGTCATTAGAGATAGTGTTCAAGGTCAAATATTTGAATTTTTTTTTATACATTTTGATGATAAAAAGAAAACATTAAAAAAATATTTTATGATAATACTTTAAAAACAGTCAACTATATGCTAACGAAAGATATGCTGGAAGATCTATAGTTAAAAAGTTGGTTTAGAGTTTTTTTTTCAAAAACAAAAAATAATTTAACAACATAATACTATTGAGGATGGTATTCTATCTTAAAAAAAACTTATTTTGCAGTTTTAAGCTTATATACAGAACAGTGCTGATTTCTCAGAATCGTTTCCAGTTTTATAACAATATTATTTTCATTCTTTAGAAATGTTTTTAAATTTTTCTGTATTTTTTTTTTTCAAATATTCAAATGCAACGATTTTGATTTTACTTATTTGCATTGCTTTAATATTTGCAAAATAAATATATGTTTAAATAAAACTGCATGCATTTCCATTTCAATAACATTAAGACTAAAATAGTAATTTTACTATATTTTTGTTTTTATTTTATCTGTTTAAAATCTCCTTGAGAATATTTGAATTCTCACAAATAAACCAAAACAAATATAAATTTAAAACATTTTTCTGCGTTCTATTCATAGCTTTAATTTCTACATAAAATTATTTCCAATTCTAAGATTATGCGTTAATATTTACAAATTCGAATAGATATTTTAATATATTTATACATGTTTTGACTGTTTCTAAGATACTTTAGATGCGTTATGATTACCCTCCTAGCCTTTTGAAAATTTTAACCACTTTCAAAAGCTTAATAAACCAACTTTGCTTTACCACATTTAAACAAGAGGAATGAATATAGCTGTTGAAAAAAAGAGTGAACCGTCTGCCTTTTAAGCCAATAATGTGACTATACAATATTAAATGGACGATTAGTTGATTATCTGCAACTACAGTCAAACCCCACTATAGTGAACATGGTTTATAGTGAACTCCCGGATATAGCAAACGAAATGTTCGCTTCTGTGCTTTGCTATACAGACATACTATTATTTTTTGTGGATATAGTGAACTAAAAGAAGAGAGGAAATTGCATATTATGAACTTTTTTTTGTCTTTGACTGATTTTTTTATTTTTATTTCTTGGTAATTTTGAAATTTCTCCATAAAATCGCATTTACCGAATTTTAAAACCATCTTAAGATTGGAATGTAGCTGTAAGCATTTTCTCTTGTTTGCTTCTTCTATCTCAGTTTCCCATCCCTAAATTTTTTGTACGTAGGACGAAAAATAATAAAAAATAAAAGTTAGCACATTTTTTTGTTACTACATATTGTTTTTTTTAAATCATTTTTGTATTTCTTTTTATTGGTTACTTATTTAAATAATGTTTAATAAAATGGAGCAGTTCGGAAAAATTAGTTAAAATTGTTTACAGTACGGATATAGTGAACGCCCGGTTATAGTGAAGCGAAATTTCGGTCTCTTGAAGTTTCACTACAGCGGGATTCGGCTGTATTACTCTTTTCTAAAACAATGTATGAAACAATTTACTTAGTAATAACATTAGCAGATCAATCATTGATTAATGATGATAATTGATTGGAAGGTTATTATTTAAAACCAATAATTCGTGAGTTTAAAGCAGCAGAGTTAATAGACATTGAAGCATTTCTTATTAATTGCTATAGTGACTAAAGTGTTATTAGAAATTCCTGTTATTAAATAAACCATTTACATAATAATTTAAAGTGAATAATGCGAGTAATAGAGTCTAAGTTGTCATTATCCAGAATAAAGATAAATGGTCTTGTATGCTATGGTTTTGAAGCGTTTAATTCTTATTAGCTTCAAGCTTTCAAGTTGAAACATCATACAATTTACATACATGTTAGATATAAACTATAGGATAACGTGAGTAAGATAATTTATTCCTTATACCTACTTGATTGTTGGCAAAATATAATAATTTTTATTTATTCTTAATTTAAATTAGAATTTGGTTAACTTTTTTAAATCGTCGAGGTTATAATTGTTTTTTTTTTTAAAAATAAAATTAAAAGATAATTGTTTTCTAGATTACTCTTAGTAGCTCTTAGTCTAAATAAGCCTTTTAATAAATCTTAGTCTAAATTTCCCTCAAAGTTATGCAAATATGTTATTTAANATAATTATAATTATAATATTATAATTATTATAACTGTCGTTGAGCAGCTGACCCAATTTTTGGACTTACGTTTACTAATGTTCAACTCCGTAGCCTTGTAATTCTGAACCCTATCCAGAAGACAAGGGAACTCCTGGATATTGAGAGAAATTTGCCTTCGTGGAGGACTTTTATTTGATGAAGCTAACCCGCATTTGCGTTACATGGAGAGGAAGACCACGAGAACCTCCCACAGTTAGCCTGATGGCAAGGGGACTCTAACCCATGAACCGTCTACCACTTAGGATATTTCCCGTAAACACTGTGGTTGGTGCAAGAATGATGCGGAATTCGTATCAACTATGATCTGAACCCGGTTCGCCACATTGGAAGGCGAACGCTCTATCTCCAGAGCCATCTCGGCTCTTACTACTATTATTAGTAACGTTGGCATTAAAAATAATTATTAAATTCTGAGGCAAATCTTGACCACTTACGTTTAAGTGGTAATATTATATTGTTGGCTAAAAGCTTGATTTGGCGATCTTTTAATGATAACGCTTGGTCTTTTACTATATTGAAATTTAAATATATTTTAGAATATAGCACATCAGTTTTTAGTATCAAACCAATATCTAAATAACTTTTTTCCATCGAACTAAAAATAATTTAAAAATCAAGTGTAAACAAAGATAAAAAAATGCTATCATAATGCCCTATAATTTATTTAACGGAAGATTTGAAACATAAACTGACACATTTTTGTTTCCATGAAAAGAAAATTACGTTTAACCAAACTTTAAACAATGAAGTAGAATTTTGTCTGTTATATACAAAAAATAAAAATAAAAATATTCTCAATTTAACTCTTATTTTTTTCAGGTCCTAAAAATAACGTAAATAGTAACTAGAAAAAATGCTAATTGAAGGAATGAAATCTCTTCATGGATTTACTTCTGCGTGACTTTTTAAACTAATATACAGTTCTAATAATTAATATAATTACAATAATAATACTACAGCCAAATTATTAGAACACTGTATGATTTCATGTAAAATCTTAATTGTCAGGTGATACTATACAGCATTATTGTTTTTACGTGGCTGAAACTGGCTTACACTTGTTTAAGTTCATGTATCAATGACTTCACATTGTAATGCAATGCGTTAAAAATAAATACAAATAGGAAGTATATGAAAATTCTCCTGAATAAAAACCCATTACGTGTGTGTTTAAATATAAAAGTATTGCCTATAAACTCGTGCAAAACATGCAATTATTAAAACACTAAAATGCATCTAATAATTTGGTTCAATTATTATAATTTACTAATATAATACCTGATATGATAAATATTCTATATTTATGTAATATATCGTATAATTTATTTAATCATGGAATTTATATAATATATCGTATAATTTATTTAATCATGGAATTTATATAATATATCGTCTAATTTATTTAATCATCGAATTTATATAATATATCGTCCAATTTATCCAATCATCGAATTTATATTATATATCGTTTAATTTAGCCAATTGAAACACGAACGTAAACAAGTGAAAACTGGTTTCATTCGTATAAAAGCAATAAAACTGTGAGTATTACGTCATAATTAAGATTTTACATAGACTTTTATAGTGCTTCTAATAATTTTGCCAGGGACTGTAACTAATAATACTAAATAAAAATACTAATAATTAATTTACAGTAAGATTGGGTGAAATTAACGAGATAACAATATTTACTAACATGATACCATAAAATCAACCAAATAAAGAATTTGACGAATTTGAACCTAACAAAGACAAATTACGTTTTACCAAGCTTCATGCAATAAAGCAGATGGTAGTCTGGTATATACAAAAATATATGCATACATTCTTCTGTTCATTCGTTTAAATAATGTTTTTAACAAAATTTTGCTTTATCGATACAATTTCTAAAGCAGAAGTGTTTGTTACGAAAAATCCGCAAAAGCAAAATAACATGAAAAGCGGCTTTTGAAAAATAAAGACATCCACAAAAGTGCATTAAATTGTTCAAAGCTCTTCGTTNTGCATGTTCAGAGTGTAACGATGACAGGCCACATCTATAGGGATGTCATTCTGGAACAACATGTACGTTTGTTTCGGGGCGCCATGGGTGCTGAATTTCTGTTTATGAACGAGAACGCCCGTCCTCACCGTGCAAACATAGCAGACGAATGCCTTCAATCGGAGGATATCACCCGCATGGATTGGGCAGCATACTCACCGGAATTGAATCCTATAGAGCATATGTGGGATATGCTTGGCCGACGAATTGCAGCCCGTCAACCCCCTCTCTCCTGTCTACCGGACTTTCGGAGGGCATTGCTTGATGAGTGGTGTAATATTACCCAAGATCAGATTGATAATTTGATACTCAGCATGCCTAGGCATTGTACGGCCTGTATTGCATCGTCCGGGAGACATACTCCGTAATAACCATCATACTAACCATGTTATACTGTTTTTTGAAAATAGGTTCTTTTTTAAAATTTGCTCCCGGGAGTAAAAATCGCAATTTTTATTAATTATGTCAAACATATAGCATCTTTTTTGCTCTTTATCTTCTGCTTAATACATAGACTTCACAAATAAGTCAAATTTGCTTGTCTTCTGTCTCTTTCTGTGCCTGAACTTCATTATCCTTAATTTATGGACATGAGTGTAAAGCGATTGTGGAAAATGCAATTTCCTCTTAGAAAGACTAGAATTTGATTAAAATGTATTAACTCCAGAAATTTTTTCTAAAATAGAGAGTGTATAATTCTTGACTTTAACTATAATTTTATACCCTTACTAAATTCAATTTTGATGATTTGTAAATGAAAGAAATCATTTATCCAAAACTTCGCAAACAGTCGGTAATGTTTGAAATTATTGATATGTCAAAATTGTTTTGTATCCTAAGTTTCATAGGATTGTTTTTGTTGCTTTTAATAACGATAGAGCTGCATTTCTTGAAATGAGGGAGACCCTAGGCCAGGGGATCAAGAAATTAAATGTAACTTGCATTAAAAGGAAAAAAAACATATTCTCAGACACAAAATACATGTTGCGTAACGTTTTTAAAAAGTGCTTAATGGTGCTTATTTTCAATTTCCCTTTTCAAAAGCCCTTAAAGATGCTTTTTTCAGTGGGTATTTTTAGAAAGGGCTTAATTTTCTCTTTTGGAAAATGAGATTTTCTTCTATACCATGTCGATTTTCGCCACGTATTATGCAAAAGCGTGCTTTTCACATTGTTCTATTCAACGTTCTCACAATTCATTCAACCACAATCCATTTCGGCTTCCCGTATCCACCCATAGCGCACAATAGCCCCAAATCATTTAACATGTTTGATGAAATACTTGGGGGTCCATATGTGCGTCTACTGAGCTAGATTTGGTGAGATTCTAGCACTCTTATGTGCAACTCTGTCACATTTTGCAAGACATTCTCAATTTCAGGCTTCCTTTTCCACCCTCTGAAATCAATCCGAAAAATCTTTCGATCTTTTTATGTTGGCTAATATAACCAAGAAAGAGTCTTTTGTCGGAAACTAGTTATTTTATCATGATCATGTGATGTCTTCAAAAATTATTTTGCATTTTGTTAATGTTTATAGGGCTTAAAAATATTTTATGAGTGATTAAAAAGTACTTAAAATGGTGCATATTTTTTGTTGAAAGATTTGGCTGCGCACTCTGAAATATAAACATAAATTTCTAAGAAATTAGAACATCCGTTATTGTTGTAATACTATTTATGTTTGAAATCTTATTTTTTGAATTAAAAGTACGGCATAATTTGTTTACCAATTAAAAAAAATTTCATATGTGACTTTACTTTAGAGGTAACACACTTGCTATTTTTTTCTGTTTCCTAAGCAGATTCTGGCATGGGGTTTTCAAAACATTAATGATTCTTATTCATATTCCTTTCAATGCAAATATTCCGAACCAAAAAGGTTATGAAAAAGTGTATCTTACCTGTAAATCCTGGCATACAAAGGCATGAGTAATCAGTCTCGCCGATTGGTTCACATATAGCATTATTCTTGCAAGGTAGGTTAATACAAGAACTTGTTCCGCATTCATCTGCAATAAATTAATAGATTCTTTGGAATCAGTATGAAGCTTATTTCATACCAATAAGTATGAAGCTTATTTCATGCCGATTATCTCTTGCTAATAAGTATTGAGCGTATTTCATATCTCATCATGTGCCGATAAGTATGACGCTTATCATGACGCGAATAGAATATAAGGCCTAGCTCATGTCAATAATCTGAATCATTCTATCAATCGCAGCCTACCTTTCTAAAGCCTGCATGTTTAATGCTTATTTTATGTCAATTTGTATTTAAGTTACCTTATATTAAAAAGTAGAAAATTTTTATAAAGTTTACGAGTAAGAAAATGTTTTTTTCTTTAAAAATTGTGCATGAAAAAAGTAAAAAAAAGTAATTCATTTAATTATGTGATTATTATTACGCCAGTTGATAAACAATAAATTGGAAAGAGGTACGGAAATAATAATTTTGAGAATATTTTTGTGCATAAATTACAAAAAGATATTGGAGCATTATTATCTTAGGAATTTTTCAAACCTTGCAAGAATATTATTGACAATATCTGTCGAATATTGCTCAGTGACATTTATATGATGTACAATATATAATGTATTATATTCTTTAATAGATATCTTAAAATTAGGAATTTTGAAAGTTTGATTAGATTTCATAGAGCTATTGAAAATAAGTTTTAATATGTGTAGATCAAACAAAATAATGGCAAAAAAAACATATTTTTTATAAAATATGACAAGTTAAAATTGTCATAAAAAATTATTAGTCTCGATTTACAATGATAAAAATTTAGATTCAAATAAAACAAACATTATAAATTTAAAAAAAAAGAAATATTCGCACCAAAATTTTTTTCTCGGTACATTATATAGCTTCAAAAGTCAGACGTTTTCAAATATCCTGCAAATGTCGTGAGGTAAGATTCTGCAGATATTGTCATTAATATTGGAAAAATTTCTAAAATAATCTACCAACATCTTTTTTTAATATATATTTTTATAGATAATATCCCAAGATAATATTCTCCAATCTTTTTTAGCTTCATAAATCAGACGTTTGAAAATATGCGAATGTCATAAAAAGATAAAGGATGGATATCTTCCGATGATATTCTAACAAAGTCTAACATTTGATGAGCACAATATTTTACAAGCAATTTAATATACATTAAATATTTTATCATTACAATCCAAGGAATGTACAAAAATCTCATTCATATTAAAAAATGATAGGGTATACTTTGTGCCGTGTAAACTAAAATAAGTGAATAAAGCCGAAATGGAGCTACTATAGTTTCGGTTGTACAAACAAAAATCTTCCCTTGTGTCTAAACATCAAGGGATGGTAAAGAAATAAAGATAGAAACATTTGCTAAGTGGTTTAGCCAATAGGGACAAAGGAACAAATTTAAACATGATAATCAAAAGGAGAGATTAGGAACAGGTGCGAGTGGATTGGCGGGAACCATCCCGAATTAGAATAGACTTCCAAATATTGGAAAACAGTGGGATACTAGAAAGATCATTAACTTATTAGATATTTGCAAAATATAGTAGGACACCCAAACATCAAGTTCAGTAAATACAGAGAAGTGTTGAATGATTTTAGAATGTAACGTTTTGAGATGTAGCATACGAACCGGTGGTTGCAGTGAGTTTTAAAGTAGGCAGTTGTAAAAATGCCGTGTCTTTAAACTTATGTACACCAAATTTGGTGAAAATCGTTTCACAATAGCGGAAATACATTAAGTACCTACACACAAGCACATAAACATCCTGCTTTGCTTATACAGATAGATAAAAGAAATCGTCGGTAGAATTTTTTGCGAAACTATTCAATTCTTCCCATAAGCTCTTAAATCGAAGTGAAATAAGTAAAATCGATATTATATATATATATATATATATATATACACAAATTAACATGAAAAACATGAATAAAATAAAAAACAAAACTGCTGTGCCTGTTCAGGCGT